>NC_082665.1:8655862-8965000 GCF_025265405.1 Mesoplodon densirostris | reverse complement strand
AGCGAGGGGGAGAGCGAGAGACAGAGACAGACAGACAGAGACAGAGACAGAGAGAGACAGAGACAGAGAAAGAGAGACTGACTTATTGTGGTTGCCTGGGGGAGCGAGGGGGAGAGCGAGAGACAAAGACAGACATAGACAGAGACAGAGACAGACAGACAGAGACGGAGACTGACAGAGACAGACAGACAGAGACAGACAGAGACAGAGACAGAGACTCTGACTTATCGTGGTTGCCTGGGGGAGCAAAGGGGAGAGCGAGAGACAGAGACAGACAGACAGAGGAAGAGACAGAGACAGACAGACAGAGACAGATACAGATAGAGACTCTGACTTATCATGGTTGCCTAGGGGAGCGAGGGGGAGAGCGAGAGACAGAGACAGAGACAGACAGACAGAGACAGAGACAGACACAGACAGAGACAGATAAAGGGAGACTCACTTATCTTGGTTGCCTGGGGGAGCGAGGGGGAGAGCGAGAGACAGAGACAGACAGACAGAGACAGAGATGGAGAGAGACAGAGACAGAGAAAGAGAGGCTCTGACTTATTGTGGTTGCCTGGGGGACCGAAGGGGAGAGCGAGAGACAAAGACAGACATAGACAGACAGAGACAGAGACAGACAGACATTGACGGAGACTGACAGAGACAGACAGACAGAGACAGAGACAGAGAAAGAGACTCTGACTTATCGTGGTTGCCTGGGGGAGCGAAGGGGAGAGCGAGAGACAGAGACAGACAGAGGAAGAGATAGAGACAGACAGACAGAGACAGATACAGATAGAGACTCTGACTTATCATGGTTGCCTAGGGGAGCGAGGGGTAGAGCAAGAGACAGAGACAGACAGACAGAGACAGAGACAGAGACAGACAGAGACATAGAGAGATGAATAGAGATTGTGACTTATCGTGGTTGCCTGGGGGAGCGAGAGGGAGAACGAGAGACAGAGACAGACAGACAGAGACAGATAGAGAGAGGCTGTGACTTATCGTGGTTGCCTGGGGGAGCGAGGGGGAGAGCAAGTGACAGAGACAGTGACAGAGACTGACAGAGACAGAGAGAGACTGAGTTATCACGGCTGCCTGCAGGAGCGAGGAGGAAAGAGAGAGACAGAGACACACATACAGAGACAGAGACAGACAGAGACAGAGACAGTTACACAGAGACAGAGAGAGATACAGAGAGACTGTGACTTATCGTGGTTGCCTCGGGGAGCGATGGGGAGAAAGAGAGACAGAGACAGACAGACACAGACAGACAGACAGAGACAGACAGAGACAGAGACAGATAGCGAGAGACTGTGACTTATCGAGGTTGCCTGGGGGAGTGGGGGGATGCGAGAAACAAAGACAGACAGAGACAGACAGAGACAAAAGACAGAGACAGAGACAGACAGAGACGGAGACAGAGAAAGAGACACTGTGACTTATCGTGGTTGCCTGGGGGAGCAAGGGGGAGAGCGAGAGACAGAGACAGACAGAGACAGACAGAGACAGAGACAGAGACTGTGACTTATCGTGATTGCCTGGGGGAGCAAGGGGGAGAGCGAGAGACAGAGACAGACAGAGACAGACACTGACAGACTGAGACAGACAGAGACAGAGACAGACAGACAGAGACAGAGACAGATAAAGAGAGACTTGGACTTATCGTGGTTGCCTCGGGGCACGAGGGGGAGAACAACAGACAGAGACAGACAGACACAGAGACTGACAGAGACAGAGACAGAGACAGAGAAAGACATAGACAGAGACAGATAAAGAGAGGCTCTGACGTATCGTGGTTGCCTGGGGGAGTGAGGGGGAGAGCGAGAGAGACAGACAGAGACAGAGACTGACAGAGACAGATAGAGACAGAGACAGAAAAAGAGAGACTCTGACTTATCGTGGTTGCCTGGGGGAGCGAGGGGGAGAGTGAGAGACAGAGACAGACAGAGACAGAGACAGACAGACACAGACAGAGACTGAGACAGAGACAGAGAGACAGAGACAGACAGAGACAGAGAAAGAGAGACTCTGAGTTATCGCCGTTGCCTGCGGGAGCGAGGAGGGGAGTGAAATACAGAGACACACAGACGGAGACAGAGACAGACAGAGACAGAGACAGATAAAGAGAGACTCGGACTTATCGTGGTTACCTCTGGGAGTGAGTGGGAGAACGAGAGACAGAGACAGACAGAGACAGACAGAGACAGAGACAGACAGAGACAGAGACAGATAAAGAGAGACTCTGACTTATCGTGGTTGCCTGTGGGAGTGAGGGGTAGAGCGAGAGACAGAGACAGACAGACAGAGATAGAGACAGAGACAGACAGAGACAGAAAGAGACAGAGACATAGAGAGACTCTGACTTATCGTGGTTGCCTGGCGGAGCGAGGGGGAGAGCGACAGAGACAGAAAGAGACAGACAGAGACAGACAGAGACAGAGAGCAAGAGACAGAGACAGAGAAAGAGAGACTGTGACTTATCGTGGTTGCCTGGGGGAGCAAGGGGGAGAGCGAGAGACAGAGACAGACAGAGACACAGACTGACAGACAGAGACAGACAGAGACAGAGACAGACACTGACAGAGACAGACAGAGACAGAGACAGACAGAGACAGAGACAGATAGAGAAAGACTCTGACTTATCGTGGTTGCCTGGGGGAGCGAGGGGGAGAGTGAGACACAGAGACAGATAGACAGAGACAGAGACAGACAGAGACAGGGACAGATAGAGACTCTGACTTATCGTGGTTGCCTGGGGCAGTGAGGGGGGGAGTGAGAGACAGAGACAGACAGAGACAGAGACAGATAGAGAGAGACTCTGACTATTCGTGGTTGCCTGGGGGAGCGAGGGGGAGAGCGAGAGACAGACAGATAAACAGAGGCAGAGACAGATAAAGAGAGACTCTGACTTATCGTGGTTGCCTGGGGGAGCGAGAGACAGAGAAAGACAGAGACAGAGACAGATAAAGAGAGACAGAGACTAACAGAAACAGAGGCAGAGACAAAGAGAGAGTCCCGGGGGGAGAGAGGGAGAAGGACCGAGTGGTTTCTCATTTAACCTGATCCCAAAGCGGTGGGTGGCTGCTCTCCACATGGGCTCTGAACACCATCCCTCACATGCAGATATCTGTTTCCTTTCCTAGTCTCACCTCCAGCTTGAAATCAATCATCCCACTCACTTCTTAGAGTGAAGCCAAGGAAGGCTTACTCTTAAATCACAAACTCTGAGGGGGGTAAAAATAACAAACCAGCACCAGGTTTTGAACTAATCTGTGGAACTTTAAAGTGACATGAAAGTGCTTTAGCGGCTGCAAACACACAACTCAAATCTCATTTTAAAACTTTCCTGATTCACACGGGAAACAAGACAAAATCAAAAAAGAGGAAACAAGTAGGGATGTGGAGAAACTGGAACCCTTGGACATTGCCGGTGGCAATATAAAATGGTACAGCTTCTGTGGAGAACAGTATGAAGATTCCTCTCAAAAATTAAACATAAGATTTAGCAATTCCACCCCTAGATATATATCGCAAAGAATTGAAAGCAAGGACTCAAATAGGTACAAACAATCATGCTCATAGCAGCATTATTCACAAAAGCCAAAAGGTGAAAACAACCCAAGCGTCCATTGATAGATGAATGGATAAACAAAACGTGTTCTATCCATACAATGGAATATTTTTCAGGCTTAAAAAGGAATAAAGCTCTGATACATACAACAACACGGATGAACCTTGAAAACATTATGCTAAGTGAAGTAAGCCAGTCCCCAAATGACAAATACTGTATGATTCCACATGCATGTGGTAGCTAGAATCGTCGAATTCTTAGAGACAGAAAGTAGGGTAGTGGTTGCCAGGGGCTGGGGGAGGGAGGAATATGTTAGTGTTCCATGCCTACAAAGTTTCTGTTTGGGATGGTGAAAAGTCTGGAAAATGGATAGTGGTGATGGTTACACAATATGAATGTACTTAATGTCACTGAATTCCACACTTAAAAATGATTAAAATGATAAGTTTTATGTTACATATATTTTACCACAATTTTAAAAATATTAACAAAATTCTAATTACTAAAAAACTGTCATAAAAACATCATAAACTTTCAGATACTCAAATACACATGAATTGTTCAGACATGGGAGACCCCCTGTGTGTTAAATTGGGCTTCCTTTTGCTTTCTCTTTTTGCCCTCCTGGGAATCAAGCTTCTGCCAGCATTTCTCCGAGGGATCTGCATTTATTGCTAATGTGCCAGAGGCCCGAAGTTTCTATCTCCTGCATTGATCTTTTAAACGTTCAGACTTGCCTTTATCCAGTTATGTAAAATTGTGGGAGTGGAGCTAAAACCTTCTCACAGTCATAGGAGCCCATTGCGTAAAAACACCTTGTGACATGCCCAACCACGAGATTGCATTTGTCACCTATTCAAAGTTTATTTATTTATTTATTTTGCGGTACGCAGGCCTCTCACTGTTGTGGCCTCTCCCGCCGCGGAGCACAGGCTCCGGACGCACAGGCTCAGCGGCCATGGCCCACGGGCCCAACCGCTCTGCGGCATGTGGGATCCTCCCGGACCGGGGCACAAACCCGCGTCCCCCGCATCGGCAGACAGACCCCCAACCACTGCGCCACCAGGGAAGCCCTATTCAAAGTTTTTGGTGCTTCTTGTCTGAATTCTATATGTATGAGTAAGAATATAAACCACCATTAGATAGCGTCGGTGTCTCTGCTTTGGAAGAGAAACTTCCCTCTCTCTCTTTTTTCAATCATCTGGACAGTTTAATCAAAGAGCAGCTTGACACAGCCATCTAGAGCTTCCCCTTGATTTTTTTATTTTTTTATTTTTGGTTGTGTTGGGTCTTCGTTGCTGCGTGGGCTTTCTCTAGTTATGGTGAGCGGGGGCTACTCTTCCTTGTGGTGCATGGGCTTCTCACTGAGGTGGCTTCTCTTGTTGAGGAGCACGGGCTCTAGGCGTGCGGGCTTAAGTAGCTGTGGCACACGGGCTCAGGAGTTGTGGTGAGTGGGCTTAGTTGCTCCACGGCATGTGGGATCTTCCCGAACCAGGACTTGAACCCGTGTCCCCTGCATTGGCAAGCGGATTCTTAACCACTGCGCCACCAGGAAAGTTCTCCCCTTGATTTTTTTTTTTTTTTTGCGGTATGCAGGCCTCTCACTGTTGTGGCCTCCCCTGTTGCGGAGCACAGGCTCCGGACGCACAGGCCCAGAGGCCATGGCTCACGGGCCAGCCGCTCCGCGGCATGTGGGATCTTCCCAGACCGGGGTACGAACCGGTGTTCCCTGCATCAGCAGGCGGATTCTTAACCACTGCGCCACCAGGGAAGCCCTCCCCTTGATTTTTGTATCCATCAAAATATACAAATGTTATCCATTTGAACTCATAAAATAAAACTTAACTAATGAAATACTGTGTTTGTTTCAAACATTGCGGTTTCTCTAAGATTCAAATTCCAACTTTCTGCTGATAAAAATAAAGTTTGAAAAGCACTGTATTTGATCAATTCCCATTTCATTCAATTCAATGAACATTTATTGAAGCCTTCATTCAATTATTAACTGAACACACAGTTCATGGGGCATAAAAGTAAAAGTTAAATTCAGATTGCCTGCAAGCTAAGAATGGTTCTCACATTTTAAGTGGTTGGGGAAAAGTCAAGAATAATATTTCATGGCACATGAAAAATATTCTAATTTCAGTGTCTGTAAATAAAGTTTTATCGGAACACAGCCACATTCATTCATTTATATATGTTGTCCATGGCTGGTTTTGCCGTACCAGTGCAGAGTTGAGTAGTTCTGATGAAGACCATGTAGTCCCAAAGCCTAGAATATTTGCTATCTGGCCCTTCACAGAAAAAGTTTGGATTAGACAATGGCTGTATCCATGTGAAGTGTGAACATCAAGACCTGAGAAACCTACCATTCATCTTGATGTTGCTAACATTTCTGCAATGTTACCACTTAGTCCACCTCAATCAGTGGTCCTCCGGCCTGGGCAGGAGATGCCCTGAGGGGACGTTCAGAAATGTGCAGGCACAACTTTTATTGTTACAATCATGGGGACATCATGGGTGTTGAGTGGACAGGGACTAAAGATGTTAAACATCCCACAATGGATGGGACATCCCTGCACAGTGGAGAATTGTTCTGCCTCAAACATCAATGGCACATCCATTGAGAAACAGTAACTAGACAATTACTGTGATGATTAATTTTATGTATTGACTTGATTGGGCCATGGAGCCCAGATATTTGGTCAAATGTTATTCTGGATGTGTCTGTGCAGGTGTGTGTTGGATGAGATTAACATTTAAATCAGTGGACTTTGAGTAAAGCAGATTGCTCTGCATCATGGGGGTGGGCCTCACCCAGTGAGTTGAAGGCCTTAATAGCACAAAGACTGACCTCCCTGAGCAAGAAGGACTTTTGCCAGCAGACGGCCTTTGGACTTGAACTGCAACTCCTCCCTGAGCCTCCAGCCTGATGGCCTATCCTGGAGATTTGGGACTTGCCAAGCCTCTGCAGTCATGTGAGCCAATCAATTCCTTAAAATAAATATCTCTGGGTGTGTGTGTGTGTATACACACATCCTGTGGGTTCTGTTTCTGACTAATACAGTTACCCCAATTTTTCCATTTCTGGTCTGAAAGTGGTTTTCAGTCTACTTAGTCCTGTGCTTTGCAAATTTCACCTCTTTTTCAAAATTCAAAATTTCAAAAAATGATATGACATTGCAAATTTCATCATATCAAATGATAAAAAAATCTCTCATACGCCTGCTCCCAGGACTTTAATTCAACAATGAAGGGTTTAATTGAATACCAGTGCCACATTTGGTAGATGCATTTAGGGAGTAAGGCAAAGATAAAATATAGACTCTGTCCACATTTACCCAAAATTTGGGGAAGACTGACAGGCACACAGTTAATACCAGACCAGAACTGAGAAGCCTCTTCACAGGGGTACAAATTGGGGCTTGAGGAAGTGCTTCTCATAGGAAAAGATCATAACTCCAACCAATGCAACTTTGACATTGACAAAACCGATTTTTATTTTTTATTTTCCTTTTCCCTTCTGGGCTATTTCTCTCCCAGTCATTATAAGGAAAAGCCACGAGCTTCTCTGGTTTCCCACCAAGTCCAGTAAGAGACAAGCCCTGGGTCCAAATTCTGATCTCTGAACTCTACCAGCTTTATACCATGAGGATCTCTCCCCAATTCAACTGCTGGAAAGGAAGATACTAACCACACTGGTTACACATCCCATTTTTACCCGGGTGTGGCAGCTCCTCCCTTACTTCCAACCACTCGGTTCAGTACTTATACCAGAGTTCACTGGGTACAGGGTCGTAGGAGGAGGTGATTCAGCTGTAAGAACCACAGACATCAGAGATGGTGTTGCAGTCTCCTAGGGCTGCCGTCACCAATGACCACAAACTGGGGGGCTTAAAGCAACCGTTTACAGTAAATCCCCTACATACGAACGAGTTCCATTCTGAGAGCACGTTTGTATGTCCAATTTGTTCGTAAGTCCAACAAAGTTCTCCTAGGTACCCAACTAACACAATAGGCTACGTAGTACTGCACTGTAATAGGTTTATAATATTTTCCACATAAAAAACAAACATAAAAAATAAAACATTTTTAACCTTACAGTACAGTACCTTGAAAAGTACAGTAGTACCGTACAACAGCTGGCATCCAGGGGCTGGCATCGAGTGAACAGGCAAGAAGAGTTACTGACTGGAGGAGGGAGAGGAGGTGGGAGATGGTAGAGCTGAAGGGTCGTCAGCAACAGGAGACGGAGGGCAAGCTGCAATGTCACTCTCGCCTGACGTTGATGGAACGCGTGTTCGCATCTTTGAAAGTTTGCAACTTGAAGGTTGGTTCGTATGTAGGGGACTTACTGTATTTGCTCACAGTTCTGGAGGCTGGAAGTCTGCGGTCAAGGTGGCAGCATGGCCACACTCCTCTGAAGCCTCTAGGGGAGGATTCTTCCTCGCCTCCTCCAGCTTCCGGGGGTCATCTGTCATCCTTGGCACGCCTTGGCTGGTGGACACATCACTCCAATGTCTGCTTCCGTCTTCATGAGGCCGTCTTCCCTCCGTGTGTCTGTGAGTCCAAATTTCCCTCTTCTTTTAAGGACACCAGTCAATGGATTAGGACCCACCTGTCTCCAGCATGACCTCCTCTTAATTATATCTGCAAAGACCCTGTTACCAAACAAGGTCGCAATCCCAGGTTGTGACTGGGAAGACACCAGTCAACTCACAGGAGCTGCAGACTCCACACATCCTAACAATCCACCAGAAGCCACGATGACCCCAAGTATAACATCTCTTTCCAAGGCCTGTTCAGCCCACATGGTGCCATCACAGGAGCCTCCCGTGGCACTCAGGCAGGGAATGGAAAACAAGTTGTGCTATTTTTTTGTGTGTGTGTGTGGTACGCGGGCCTCTCACTGTTGTGGCCTCTCCCGTTGCGGAGCACAGGCTCCGGATGCGCAGGCTCAGCGGCCATGGCTCACAGGCCCAGCCGCTTTGCGGCATGTGGGATCCTCCCGGACCGGGGCACGAACCCATGTCCCCTGCATCAGCAGGCGGACTCTCAACCACTGCGCCACCAGGGAAGTCCCAAGTTGTGCATTCTTCTTAGACGTTTGGCGCCACCAGGGAAGCCCCAAGTTGTGCATTTTTCTTAGACGTTT
Source organism: Mesoplodon densirostris (assembly GCF_025265405.1). Classification (NCBI taxonomy): domain Eukaryota; kingdom Metazoa; phylum Chordata; class Mammalia; order Artiodactyla; family Ziphiidae; genus Mesoplodon; species Mesoplodon densirostris. The sequence goes on along the minus strand of NC_082665.1, from coordinate 8,956,286 downwards.
GGCCGGAGGGAGCTGGTACGTCTCTTTCAACACTACCCTCTTCTCCGTTCTCCCCATGGATGAGCTTTGCAGAGCGACTCTCGCGGGATCGTGCAAGGCCAGACGCTGTGGTCTGAGCAGCAGTTCCCTTCAGTTTTTGAGCTGCGCACAGCAGAAGGCCCAGCGTGGCAGTGGCCAGACTTGGGGGAAGGCCAGACTTTCTTGAAAAGCTGCCATTTCAGAAGGGAAGAGAAAAGTCCACCTTTTGCGGGGATAGGCACTGAATAGCAAAGATTTAAAAACTTGGCTATGACCACAAAATGTCTGAAAGCAGAGGCTGTTTTGTAAAGACCAGCTTCTTCTTAAACCACCAGGCCATGCTACAGGCTCTTGGCAGCATCTGAGCTGCGCCGTGGAAGTGGCTGGCGGCTGGCTCTGGGAGCTGCAGGGGGTATCACATGGCCCCTTCTGGTACCCGCTTGGAGAAGGATGGAGAGGTAGTGGGTGGGTGGGACCCTTTTCTAAAGGTGGTTTCCCTCCTTTCGCAGCCCACTGACACACAGGAGAGGAGAGCTCGGTGGCCTGCCAAGGATCTATTTAGGACAGACATACCATGCTGTAACCAGAGCCACACAGACCTCCACTTCTGAATGTTCTCATGGCCAAGACACAGATTTTCACAACATTCCAAGAAAATCCTGAAATCGAGTCCTGTAAATGGGTTGGAATTTTTTTGGCCAAGGAAATCATCTTCCACGCATCAGAGGTGCATCTGTGTGGGCAGATGTCTTGGGAGCAATGCAGTGAGGCCCAAAGCTGGTGGTCACTGCTGGGGGTGGCAGTGGGGGGCTGGAATGCTGACTGGAGAGAACTGTTCAGCCCTGATGCCGAGACAGTGCTGGGCTGGGGCCCCAGGCTGGCTGATGGGGGAGCATCGGGGTAAGGACTCAGGAATGCATCTGTCATCCCAGTTCCCCGTCCCTTACTTCTCAAGGGAACTGGCAACATTGTCGTGATTTCCCAACTAAAAAATCATGTTGGAGAATATTTAGTGTTTTATTAAAGCTCTTAGGCTTTAGAATGTTCTATCAATGGTGAAATGTCAGCTAAAAAATCCCTATCAAGTTATTATAGGAAATTTATTCGTGCCTTAAACTTTAAAAATAAAGGCCTGAACCTCCCAGCAAAATCTCTGCATTCCTCCTGTGGATAAATTATCTTAGAGTCCCAAACTAAGATAATGACGGGCTCACTGGCACCTACGCTTATTAGAAAATTCATCTTCTTTTCACGTCCAATATAATCAAGCCAGCCACACCCCACACTCAGCCAGCCTGGCCTTTCTTTCCCAATTCCAGACCCCACTCTACACGACAACATGTGTAATTACCCTGGTGGGCTCAGAGCCTGTCTTGAAATAAAGCGCATCAGGACCACAGGGGAGTGACTCAAACCCGAACTGTGCATCCTGGCTTGGCACACGTGCGTCTTTCCTGTCCTCACTTATTAACTCTGGGAGACACTGAGAGCTCCCCAAGATGGGGTGAGGGCCTTGCAAACATTCCTGCCCCAAGGCCAGCAAAGGCAAAGGCGGGAGAAGCCGGGCCCTGCACTCCCCCTTCCCCAGCCCAGCCCCTTGGGAGACAGAAATGCAGCCCTGACCATTCCGGCTGCCCTGGATTTCACCAACTCCATGCGATGGCATCTGGAGGACGCTGTGATATATGGTCCCTTCCAGAGAACAGGATACAGATGCGCGGGGGAAGGTAACCCGAGAACAGTGCAAGAAGACGCCCTGTCCCGCGGAGTTCCACACATAAATTACAAACCACAATTTCCAATTTGAAGGGAAGTATTGTCATTTCTCTCTTTTGCAAACTTTGGCCTTTTGGACTCAAGGTAAGTTTGAGAGGAGTGTAGCTTTTACCCTGAGATAACTTTTTCCCATTCCATTTCAATCATCTGCTGGATCCCCGACAAACAGGGAGTATGTTGGTCTCAGTGACTAGGTCATGGGCAGTGAGGACCTTGCCTCTAGCGCCCCGGCACCGCCAGCCACAGATCCCTGGTGTCCGTGCGTGATCTTCCTGGGAGAAGAGGCGTTTGCTAAGGAAAAGGGGAAGATGAGATGGTACGCACGTACGAGATGGTGTGGGCAGACACCATGTCATTGCAGAGACCAAGCCTGAGACCAACCAGGGCACTCGGCGTGGACCGTCCCCCTCCCCACCCTGTTCCGTCAAGTGTCACTCACTGTCCTGAATGTACCCTCTCCCTACTCGATGCTTCCACCCTCCCAGCTCCAGGGAGCAAGGCACGAGCCTGAGCACACCCAGTATACCCCACACGTGAGGGCAAAGTCTCTATCACCCTCTGTGTGTATTTCTTTTCATTGCCTTTGTACAGAGCAAACAGATGGCTTCAAATACTAGGTTGGTTTCCTGCACATCTTGCAGGAAATCAAGTTTTGGAAAGCACAGATCCATCTCTTGAAACTTCATCTGGACACAGATAAATGGTGTGTGTGTGTGTGCGTTTGTGTGTGTGTGTGTGTGCCAAAAGGAACGTTCTTAAGCTAAATTGTTTAGATATCTGTGTTCACCCAAACTTTTGCAGATGAGGGACTGAACTCAGGACTTAAACTTTAATGATTTAGAAAATAATCTAGGAAGTTTCCCAGTTTAGGTGGAAAGTGGGTTAGGCGCCCTCCCAAATGACAAATGGGAAGGGACGTCCCCATCACTTGATTGCCTGCTCTGAGATGCTCCAATCCTGCTGCCCCTGGAGCATTACGTCCAGGACAGTAGAGCGGTAACATGACAGAATGGGGAGGCACGTGACCTCAACACCGGGGCCTGACTGCCCTCCACGAGCACAAGAAATCCTCCTGTAGCTCCATCCCACACCCCACTTCCTCAGCAGTGCAAGCTGCTGGCAGTATTCATCTGCCTTGAATTTTACCCTGCACGAGGGAAATAGGAGAGCCAGTTACAGTGAGAACTAGGCTCGCCTCCCTTCAGGTGAGGCTTCACATGACCGTGGTGGAGGCCCAGCAGCCAGGGGAATGGTCTACCTGATGCCATGCAATAGCCAGGATCATATACCCAGAACCTGCTGGACCTGGGCCCACTAGGACGAATGCAGCCACTTGGCGTTCAAATGTCACATTCAGGTGCAGCCACTGGCCACTTTCAGGCAGGACCAGTAGGCACTTGGTAGGACGGGAAACAGGACCCGTGTGGAGACGTCCTGTCCCAGGTCGTCTGCACCAGGCTGTGACACACAGCGGGACTGGAGCTGGGACCCGGTGTGAGTGAGGGTCCAGGACGCCCATCTTTTCTCAGGTCATTCTGGTGCGCGCTGGGGACGCAAGGCACAGATGCAAGGTGCCCTCGCTTTGGCCCTCCCTGGGCTGCTGGGCCACCTTGACTCACACCCTTGGAGTTCTGGGCCCTTTGAGAGCCTTCTTCATCTCCTGCTGCCCTCGGAAGCTGCTCTGTGGACCTTATACAGCTGAGCAGAACCCTCCACCTACACGCAGGAGCTCTGTGAAATATGCTCATCAGTTACCTCCCTCCCAAGGAGAGTAAACGCCAGGCCCTCCTTGGCAGGGCTGCCCAGACCACTCGAGAATCAATTAAGCGCTGACTCCTAGTCAAGGCCCGATCCTGTGACCTCAAGAGAAATATGAGACAGAGACCCCGATGTCAAGGGCATGTGGTTGTGCACAGAGACGGAACTGAAGTGCACAGAATGAGTAGCTGCTGGTCTGTTGAAATATGCTAGGGGAGTTGGGGGGACAGGAGAGACTGGTGGGCTTCCTGGAGGAGGTGAACACTGAGCTGAGCCTTGAGGGATGAAGACATTGAACCTAAGGGTGGGGAGAAAGAGGAGGATTTGGGGCTGGAGGGGCAGCACAGTGGTCAGGGGGTTGCTGCAGGCCGTCAGAGGATAGAGAGGAGCCCCCAGGCCAAGGCAGGGAAGGCAGGGAAGAGCAGGGAAGCTGGCATGAGACCAGACTGAGGGGGAAACTTGGCAGAAGCTTTGAACGGTGACTTCCTGAGCAGACAAGTGACAGGCTGGGGAGGGTCGGGCCAGGTCTGGCAGCCACACGTGGGGTGCCCAGAGCAAAGCAGACAAGAGCAGATGCCCTCAGGGTGGAATCAGGCCCTGCTGATGAGGGGCCACCCACAAGATCCCCAGTATGACTCCCAGCTGCACACTGTCCTGCACGTGGAGGGTCAGGCCCTTGGAAGGTGTGGGGAGCCCCTGGCATCATCAATTTCCTTATTGGGAATTGCCTGCTGCTAAAGGGTTGTCGCATCTTGAAAATGTGAGCTGGGGCCGCTCTCTGTGCCCCGCCCCACTTCCACTGTGGGCCCCCAAAGCATGGCCTGTGGGCCAGAGGGAAGCAACATCACGAGCGAAAAGCAATGTTTATTTTGGCCCATGCAGCCTCCGCTTCTGACCTTTCCTCTCCTCAGTGCTCTCCCTTCCACTCAGGTACCCAAAGGCCTCCTATTCTTTCCTTCTCAGAATCACAGATTTCAGGGCTGGAAGGAACCTCTGTGGGAATCACCTGGCCCAGGGGCCAGCAAACTCTTACTGTAACGGGCCAGACAGTACATATGTTAGGCTGTGCTGGCCACACAGTCTCTGTTACAACTGCTTAACTCTGTCCTTGTAGTGTGAAAGCAGCCATGATGACACAGAAGCAAAGGGCATAGCTGTGTTCCAATAAAACTTTATTTACAAAAACAGGCGGAGGGCTGGGTCTGGCCCACCGTCCTAGCCTGCCGCCCCTGATCTAGCATTCACTCTCATTTTACAGGTGATGAAGCTGAGCCCTAGAGAAATGGACTGACTTGGCCAAAGACTCAGAGATCTGAAAGTCCAGAGGGACCCGTTGGGATGTTTATGTTTTCACTGAGGTAGAAAAACTAAAAACAGATGAAGGACTTTATTAGTATTTTTTAGGTGTGTTCATTCAAATCAACTTTAAGTTGATGAACACACCACACTCGTGAGGCTGGCCTGAGCAGTCATACCTGAGACAGACTTCACTCCAGTTTGATTTTAACTAATCTCTCCTCTGGGTCTGATCATCACCTACTGAGTAGTACACAGGCTCCTTCTGTGCAGGACGGGGCCAATCCGCTGACCTCCGGAGACATGGGACATTGATGGACGGAACCTTGGCTCTGAGGACCACCAGAGAGGCACTGGGTTTCCCCATGCTCCAAGTAAGAGCTCCTTATTATTTTCCCTGTCACCTACAGGGACCGTGCACCCCAAATAAGAGGAAAGCAAACACTTTAAAAGGGAAAACTTGGGGATCCGTATTCAACAGGCAAGGCATAGATGGTCCAACACACAAAGCTGAGCTGTCCTTCCTTTTGGATGTGATAATTTCATCTATTCGGACCACCCTGTCAGCATGTCAGACATAAAATATTACACGTGGAATAATGAAAAATTGCCAACATCTCACCACCATCTTTTGATTAATGGGTAGCTCCTCAGAGATTGATCAGTTTGTTTGATTTTCTTACTTGGACTGACTGATGGCTATTTTAAAAAATACTTAGCTTTAGAGTTACCCAACATGAGATAATTTTCATAGGCCTTGTGTAGCCCCATCCAGAATAATTGGACTTTATTGCCTTCCCTCCATGCATGAACTGAAGTTCCCTGGAGAAGCAAAACAGATTCGGACTTTGTTGCTTTAATATTTCCATGTAGATCAGCTGCCGTATTCATAGAGAGGCTTTGACCAGATGGCCAGCCAGCCTTGTAGTGACATTTCCCATTTCCCGTCTATTACTCACCGATGGAAAATAATGTGACGTGAATTCCCCATTTTGGGTAATATGTGGTTATATCCTGTTGTACCTGCACTGAAGATAAATGACTTATCATGCAATAATTTCTTCACTCTCTAGGGAGAAAATAGGAGAAAAAGCAGCTCACCATGCTTGGCAGGAAAAAGTAATCGTCACTGCTCAGGCATTTACCAAGACATCTCAATTTAATTTCCTAATTTCTTTTCTTTCCCTCATTGCTTATTTTTCTGTTACTTGGAGGGGGGGCACTTATTTTTGCTGCTTAAAACATTTAAGCTCAGGTTTTAGAAGGGATCCTCAGACACCTGGTTTTTGTCGCATTGCTGGGACATCTCTTTTCCAGACACTGGTCTGACGCAGAGCTGAGATAGCAAAAATCAGTGGGAAAAAGTCCAATTTTATCATTTAAACTGACTCGAACGGGCCAGTAAACATTTTTGCTTTTTAAAATATTAGTTATTACTCTTCACTGTTTGACACAATGTTGTCAATAGCGTAAGATCAGCCTTGTTTTCAACTTCTCTAGCCTCAACCTCAGGAGGTAAATTTTTTTAGTTATCACTCCCTTTAACTATTGCTAAAGATGAGTAACTAATAATGATAAACTTACTCATAAAGAATATATAATTAAAACTAACATTTCTTCCATCTTTAACATGTGCCAGGCAATGTGGTAAGAGTATTCCACACTTAAGTCATGTAATTGTCACCACTGTCCTTTGGGGCAAGTACTATTGATATTATTTACCATCCTTTTCCAGGTAAGGCAAGGGAAGCTGGAGAGAAACCTAACTGCCCAGGTCCCACAGCTTGAGTGGGATTTGAACCCACAAATCTGATTTCAAGCTTTTAACCTCTGTGCATTGGGAAGCCAAGTGCTAGGCAGCTCTTCTTCCTGGAACATGTTAACCTTTCCCAACTCAGAAAGAAGGCAACTTAGTTACTTCCTGGTTTCTGCTCTTCCCACTGGGCTGCAGGTCTCCTCCTGGCTACTTCTCGCTGGAGAGCTGAGCTGGGATTCCTTCCCCATCAGCTGATCCTGAAGACTGTGGGGCCCCCGAGCTGTCCATCCCTGTCCTGTCCTGGAGATGAGTGATTCACCCTGGGACCCAGGTTGGCTGCTGGCAAATCGATTTTGCTCAGTGAAATAACCTGCATGTTGGAGACGGCAGAAGGTTCTGGAAGCAGTGGAAGGTTCTGGAAACGGCTTCCGCTCTCCTTCTCTCCCCCATCTCTGCCACAGGCAGAATGTGCTCCAGAGTGAGCCTCAGCGTTGCCATGGCCCTCCATCCATCTAGCCCAAAGAGAACGCAAGCCAGGCTGCGGCTGAGAGCAGCCTTCAACAACAGAACTCAAACAAAGAAGGTCACCTGCCGGAGTTTACCCCGTTAGTAACACAAGCCTTTTACAAACTCATTTGTATTCATCCAGACGGCTGTTTTGGCTAGAAAGAAATGCTTCCTCCTCACTAGAATTACAAATAATTTGAGTAGAAAGCTCCAGGCAAGACGTATTAATCATGTTTGAAAGGATGTATCATCTTTTCATACAAAGGGTTTTCTTAAATAGAAAAGAACTCCCTGATATGTACTTATGTCTAATAGTGGTTGCTAACTCAGAATGCACAGCCTGCTTTGTTTCCTCATCTCATTCCCACCTCCCCTGCAGGCGAAAAATTCAAATCCTTATCCCGTATATGCACGCCTGTAATCACAGTCTTCCTTGGTAACTTGCGTGAGGTTCTGAGGAATCAACAACTACGGAGATTTTTCCATAATATTTCCCCTTATCTCTTTTTTAAAATAAATTTTTATTGGAGTATAGTTGATTTACAATGTTGTGCTAGTTTCAGGTGTACAGCAAAGTGAAGCAGTTATACGTATACATATATCCACTTTTTTTTTTTTAGATTCTTTTCCCATATAGGCCATAACAGAGTATTGAGTAAAGTTCCCTGTGCTATACAGCAGGTTCTTATTAGCTACCTATTTTATATATAGTAGTGTGTATATGTCAATCCCAATCTCCCAAGTTATCCCTTCTCCCTTATCCCCTGGTGACCATTAGTTTTGTTTTCTACATTCGTGACCCTACTTCTGTTTTGTAAATAAGTTCATTTGTACCCTTCTTTTAAGATTCCACATGTAAGTGATATCGTATGATATTTGTCTTTCTGTGTCTGACTTACTTTAATATTTCCCCATCTCTTATTTGTATTTGTTAATCTAAAAAATTAGCGTCACCTGATATGTGAAATATGAGATCTAGAAATTTTCCCATAATATTTTTCTTATTTATATTTGTTACCCTAAAAAATTAGCATTGCCTGACATCTGAAATAAATATAAAGACATGCTCTATGCAGAGCAAAATACTGCTGTACAGTTTCGGTATTATGTTAGTGTCTGAGCAATGCCAGCTAACTGTTCCCTTCGCATGGACCCAGCATAATAAGTACCTGAACGGGCGACTCCCAGGGAGGTGGGTTTTGATAGGAAGATTTAAAAGGTTAGCACTGCCTTTATTAGTTTATGCTGCACCCTGCATTTCAGTTAAAGATTAAGTCTTTGCATCGGGCTTTTGCTCAAAGGCCTGTATGGGAAGGATGTGGAATTTTTTTTTTTTTTTAAACAAACCCTCCTAGATAGAGTCGGGTTTATTTTTAACAGGAGCAGAAGCACCACGGGAACTGGTTTGCAGATTCCATTTCAGCCACAGACTGTTCTGCAAATGAAGAAGCAGCCTTCAATCTCCCTAATGAAAAAGTGTATCGGGGGCTCAGAGGGGACTATCCCCCCTGCATGGTGATCCTGGCCACGGGAGGGTCTGTGGCAACCCTGCCTTCTCCCTCCCTCACCTGATGGGGCAGTTGCCTCCCACATGCCCCGCCTCGGGCAGGCCAGCCCACCTTTACGAGCACCTACTGTGTGCCAGACCTTGCACATGGCTGCAGGGATCAATAAACGTAAACTGTCATACAGAGTGAAGTAAGTCCGAAAGAGAAATACAAATACCGTATGCTAACACATATATATGGAATATAAGAAGAAAAAAAAAGGTCATGAAGAACCTAGGAGTAAGACGGGAATAAAGACACAGACCTACTAGAGAATGGACTTGAGGATATGGGGAGGGGGAAGGGTAAGCTGTGACAAAGCGAAAGAGAGGCATGGACATATATACACTACCAAATGTAAGGAAGATAGCTAGTGGGAAGCAGCCGCATAGCACAGGGAGATCAGCTCAGGGCTTTGTGACTGCCTGGAGGGGTGGGAGGGAGACGCAAGAGGGAGGGGATATGGGAACATATGTATATGTATGACTGATTCACTTTGTTATACAGCAGAAACTAACACACCATTGTTAAGCAATTATACTCTAATAAAGATGTTAAAAAAAACCAAAAAACTTTTAACCTAGCTTCTGTTGGCAGAATGCTCCGAACCAGTTTTGGTTTGCTACCACCCAATTGGAATTGACGTTTACGCAAATAAACTCAAAAATTAGAAAAAAAAAACAAAAAAAACGTAAACGTCCTCTTAGTCTTCACAGAGGTAATTTGGTGAGGAGACAGCATAGAAACAAATATTGATTAGGTTAGGGTTACGGTTAGGTTAATTACAATTAAGGGAAGTCCATGTGACGATACAAACATAAGTAAAATCCAAGTGATAACACATACAAATGTAGGTGACAGAGTGTGAGGGAATGAGGAATTCTGAGAGGTGGAGGGGCAGGGCGAGCCCCCAGCGCCGCTGATGGCTGACAGAGCTTTGAAGGGGGCGCTCTTCCAAACAGTGGGAGGAGATTATGTTTTAGATGCACCTGGTGAAGTCAAGGAAGACAGCCTGGGTGAGGGGAGATGGGAGACCAGAGCAAACCTTCCAACAGCCCAAATAAAGAAATAAGGGCTAAATCTATACACATGAACATGGAAAGATCTCCAAGACAGACTGTTGACTGAAAAGTCAAGATGTGAAACAATTTACATTAAAAAAAACACAAAACACTAAAAACAATACTATATGTATTTTAGGGGTATATATGAGAGCCCCTGGCTGTAAATGCATTTTTAAAAGGTCTCTATTATGTATGTATCCCAAACCAATAACAGTCTCTAGGAGAAGCAGGAGGGAATTAGGGTTGGGGGGTGACGTGTCTGAGTGGACTGTAGTTTTTCCCTGTAATGTTTGTTTTTCTTTGCAATTAAGGAGAATATATTCTGTAATACCTACACAATTAGAATATACTTTTAAAAAATTAAATCAATAATCTGTTTACTTTTCATTATAACACATGGCACTTACGGATATTACATTATGTCCATCTACGTCTAGGTTTGGTATTCCTAAGTCAAATGGATTCTGGAAAAACAGAATTACTGATCCACAAAACCTAGAGTTCACAGAGTCTAATTCCCTTCTTTTACAAATGAGGAAACGTGGGTTTCTTGGGGTCTTTTTATTTATAAGCCTGGGAAGAAGTAGGTAAAATAATTCATGGAAAAGTCATTGTTGCCTTTAAGTCCTCCAGGCAGCCATGAAAACTACATTAAAATGCTTTTTTTCCACCACAATTCATTTGCCCAGCCACAAAAGCCATTTTCTCTGAAAAGCATTGCTTGAGTACAAGCCTTGAGTGTTAACATACTAGCAATTGGGTCAGGAGTCAACAGGTTAAGTTCTGCCCAGAAGCCACCATGTGACCTTGACATAAGCCAACCTCAGTGTCTCCATCCCAGCCCCGGGGACTTTCTGAGCCCTCCGGGGATATTATTACTCCATTCACAGCAAGGATGGGTGGGGAGGACTTTTATCTGTGAGGATAAAATGCCAGCCTTAAAAAAAATGTGCTTCAAACTTATTTCAAAAGTGAGCTTCTAATCTAACCTTGCATGTGGTGGAGCTAAAAAACACAAGGGCTTCTCTGGAGAATTTGGTGAGAAAGAGAAATCAGTATTTTGACTAAAGAAAATATTTAAGTTATGATCAGAACTCTATTTGTCTAGAAATAAAAAAGGGTTTTCCCCCCTTAAATAGTCACAGCTGGTTCTCTGACCACATAAAGTTACCATGCTGCCCAATGACTCAACCCCCCACATCTGTATTGGTGATTGACATAATGTATTCAGGGCTAGCGAACTGTTTGAGTCACAACACCCCTGTTTGATTAAGGTTTATTTTACTAGCACCGAGAGACTCACACGTTTAACATCTGTGGTGCTGCTCCTGAAATTCTGAGCCATAAAACAAGTAAATTCATCATGGTCTGAAATTCCAGAGCGTTAGCAACCAACTGTCCAGAAAACGCATTCGGAGAGGCTGGTCGGTAATGGAGCGGGGCTTATCTCAGGCGGGACCGCACATCTGGCTGCACCTTCCCCAAGCAAGTGTGGGAAGAAGGAAGCTGGGGCGCCGGAGTCCAGCTGGGCACAGAGGGACGGGGAGGGCTCTGCTCTTTGCCCTGCAGTGGGGTGCTCCCAGTCACCTCTCAGGTACTGGAGTATTGAGATGGGGCACGACCACTCATACGCCGTGTACTGAGGCTGTGTTCGAAGATGCTCACAGCTTACAGTCGTGGACTCAGCTCTGTGTCCAGCACGGGGGAGAGTTCAGTGAGGCCCACCTGTCTCTGGAGTATCACGGAGTCTTTAGAAATGATGGTTCCATAGACATTGAGCCATCGTGGGAAAATACTGACGGTCAGACTAAGCCAGACAAAGAGCAGAAGAAATCAGGGCAGCAGCAATACTATGGTAATAAATTGATAAAACCTGACATGCACATGTAACCCAGGGCCAGAGGTGAACACGGAAAAAGAGTAGTAGTTCAACTTACTAGGGTGAGTGTTTCTTTCAAAAAAAATTTCCATTCTATTAATGGAAATGCATACTTTTATATTATATTATTGGAAGTTATACTGATGAAAATTAATCCTCTAAAGAAACAATCCCTGCTTTTTAGCAATCCCAAAGTCCTGGGGGAGGCGTGGGAGTGACGTAGGAATACAACACCAGGTCAACCGTGAAAAAGGTTATGATAGAAACACAGGACCCCGGGGGGAGCTAGAGCAAGATCATGAACTTCAAAGCGCTTTGACAAACACAGGATGATATAAACATATGGCTTCCTGGCAACTCACAGGACCACATCTTCCAGTGCGGCTGACACCCGGAGGTCCCTCTTCTAACTGAATATACATTGTGCGTTAGGTGCAAATGCATTAGAGAGAGACCGATCATGAGAGCGCTATCCCACCAAGACAACCCACAGACTCCTTCCCGGCCAAGTGCAGGTATGGCCATGCCCGCCCAATGTCCTACACCAGGAACGAGCAGCCTCTAATTTATCTGCCATTGCCAGCCCCAGTGTCCCGTTTTCATGATGCCACCCAGCTCTGGGTTCCTTCATGCTACGGCCCGTGTCCTCGTCCCTCTCCCAACACGTATATTTCAATAACATGATACAACTTTCGATGTGCTGGCTGCACCTCAGCCAGTCACAGCAAGAGGAAATGCCATCACTTTCCCCCGCCGATGACGGCAGAATCGAACCACCCCAAGCCAGGAAGTGTAGCAGGAAGCCATGCTCTTATTGTATATATAATTATAGCCATAGAAGTGTGATTTATGTAGGATGAGAAGGAGGGGGAGAAACGATAGACTGTCCAAAAATAAGGCAGCAGTTAATTAAATGGCAGTACATCCATTCAATGGAAAATCACTTATCTATTTTTTAATAATGACTTTGTAAAGACGATGCAGTAATAGAAAAAAAGCACGATACAAAATTAAGTGAGAAAAGATACCGTACAAAATTATATACAAATTATGATAATAAATTTAAAAAATATCTTTAAAGGCTGGAGAGGAATACAAATATAAATGTGTTTACACATATACATCTGAGTAGAAATACATGTATAATCACAAGTTGTATTGTAGAAGGGAATTAACGCATGCACTGACAGAGAATGGACCGTCTCCCTGAGCAAGTGCCTCAGTTGATTTTCAGAAGTGGTGTGATGATGGGAGATTTTTTTTCTCTACTGCCCAAAATTTATATGATGTCATATATAATATATAATTGCAAAATTATCACGTGAGAGAGCATGCACTTTGTTTTCTGGCAGACACTTTCCAAAGTTCCAATGGACAAACTAAACCGCACAGGTTTTGAGGGGCACATTTGGCAGCTAACTCACCCTGGTGGCCTGGTGGGAGGTGGAGGCAGGATGGCCTCAAGGGGGTCAGACTGAGGCCCTCCCTCCTCACGAAGACTGGAGAACGGGAACCCAGCCTCACTGTTACAGCTTCTCTAAACATCTTCCCGGGGAAGGAGGAAAGCAGCGTGGCTGTGCTGTTCACAGCTCTGGTTGGGCGCTCAAGCAGAAGGAAAAACATTTATCAGAAAATCTTGGCGGAGCTTGTAAATTAAGCTGTGGCTACCTCTGCGCACAGGTTGTCAGATGTCGGGGGGCTGTTCATCTTGGGGAACCCACAGCTAGGCTTTCAGCTTCATCCCAGAGGGCCAGCCTTACACTTGCTATGTTTCTGCCCCCAGAGTCCAGCTGGGATGGAGGGTCCAGCTGAGACCCGTCTGCTACTGAGGACCTGTCGCGGGTTGGCCAGCAGAGACAGTAGGGGACTGAGAACAAGAGCCAGGGCTGGGCAACTCACCCATCCTCAGGGCGCTCCAGCTCTCTCCTTGTATTAGGTTAGATACAGACATCAATGTACCTAGACGGGACTCACTTTAAAAAATGACTACAGGGCTTCCCTGGTGGCGCGGTGGTTGAGAGTCCGCCTGCCGATGCAGGGGACACGGGTTCGTGCCCCCGTCCAGGAAGATCCCACATGCCACGGAGCGGCTGAGCCCGTGAGCCATGGCCGCTGAGCCTGCGTGTCCGGAGCCTGTGCTCCGCAACGGGAGAGGCCGCAACAGTGAGAGGCCGCCGTACCGCGCAAAAAAAAAAAAAAAATAGACTACAGGGAGTTAGATTTTAATGCTGTGTCCCCGGCCTTGACTGTCTGTATTACAGAAGCAGCTCAATGAAGAATATTCCTGAATCGTTTTATGGAGCTATTAAAGGAGCTGCTCATTACTTTGATGTCATTTGTCTAAGGATCTATGGGACAAATTATTTTTATAAATCTAGGGTGAGTAAAGCTCATATTTCCTGAAGATGATTTTTTTAACTTTTTTTTTTTTTCATTTGTGCTTTGGCAGCCAGAAACTCAGAGTTAAATCTCACGTCTCGTCACACTAACAACACTAATATATGTTTATGGCATATCGGCCCCCTCTTTCCCCTCCACCATCCTTCTACATACTAAAAACATTTTCTTTTATTCAACAGACTTTCTATTTCACTGTAAATGGCCTTCAATTCTTTCTAGGAGGAGACAGTTTATAAATAAACCTGCATAGCACCATATGTTGAGGAAATTGACCATTGGCAGAGACCCAGCTATGTACATTAAACAAGGTTGTTAACCTTGTTTAACCAAAAACAAATCCACAGCCAGGACAAATCCAGAATGTGGCTTTCTATACAACAACTGGACCAGGCAGTTCAAAAGTCAAAGCCATAATAAAAAAAGGCTGAGAGACTGTGCTAGATTGAGAGAGACACAACAACCAACAGGCTGACCTTTGATTGGATCCTGGTTCAAGGAAAAAAAAAGAAAACAGCTATAAAAGATATTTTTGATGAAATTGGGAAATTTTGAATACGAACTGGATAGTAGATGATGTTAAAGTGAATTTTAATAGGTGTGTTAATGGTATTGTGGATAGATAGGAAAACGTTTTTCGGAGAGTGAACTATTTATTGTGAAGTGTCATGATTGTTTACAATATACTTTTAAACGGATAAGAAAAATGAAACAAAACGTGTGTGTGTGTGTGAGTGTGTATTATGCAGAGAGAGAACAAATATGGCAAAATGTAAACAACTGCTAACTACAGGCAGACGGTTCATTGTACTAATTCTTTGATCTTTGCTGTGTGTTGGAAAATTTTCACAGTACGTTGGGCAGAGATATACAAAACTCCAACACTTATAGATCAACCAAAGATGTTTTCAACCTGGTGGCAAATCCTTTTCTGGAATCCCAGTTGTCCCAAACTTAAACAATTGGGGCGAACATTAAGGGGGGTTCAAGGAACACTCATAAATTTAGCAAGAAAAAGGGAAAATAACCACCACCACAGTTTCACCATTGTCACAGTGTGGAGGACAGGTCGTGGGTCTCTCGGGTGGTCCAATAAGACACATGCATCAGAATCAGGATGCTACAGTTCCAAAGAAGCTATTTCTATTAAGACCTATTTATTTCCATAGTCTGCATGGACAGGTTTATTTCACATGTGCAACCCAGCCAGAACCAAGACATTCATGGATCTAGAACTGTGGCCATCACCCAAACCCAAATATGGGCAGAAATAGAAGCAGGAGGAAGCCCCTGGCACCTGACCACCAGCACCACTTTAAAGGCTGCAAAAGTCCCAGTTGTGTCCCTCCCAGTTCCACCCCACACACGGAGGGTGGCTGACCTGTGAAACTCTCCGACCCGAGCTTTTAACCATGGATTTGGAGCCAGACATCTTAACGTTGATCTCACTGCAAACTGATATGAGTCTCTGTTGCTACTCATATGAATCTAAGGGATGCCGAGAATGAGCTTTGAATCATTTATTCATCTGTTCAAGAACATCTGTTGAGGGGACTTCCCTGGTGGCACTGGGGTTAAGAATCCGCCTGCCAATGCAGGGGAAAAGGGTTCGATCCCTTGTCCGGGAAGATCCCACATGCCGCGGAGCAACCAAGCCCGTGTGCCACAACTACTGAGCCCGTGTGCCACAGCTACTGAAGCCCGCGCTCCTAGAGCCCATGCTCCGCAACAAGAGAAGCCACTGCCATGAGAAGCCCACGTGCTGCAATGAAGAGTAGCCCCCGCTCGCTGCAACTAGAAGAAGCCTGCGCACAGCAATGAAGACCCAACACAGCCAAAAATAAACTACAAATAAAATAAATTAATTTTTAAAAAAAGAACATCTGGGGCCTCCCTGGTGGCGCAAGTGGTTGAGAGTCCGCCTGCCGATGCAGGGGATACGGGTTCGTGCCCCGGTCTGGGAGGATCCCATATGCCGCGGAGCGGCTGGGCCCGTGAGCCATGGCCGCTGAGCCTGCGCGTCCGGAGCCTGCGCGTCCGGAGCCTGTGCTCCGCAACGGGGGAGGCCACAACAGTGAGAGGCCCGCATACCGCAAAAAAAAAAAAAAAAAAAAAAAAAAAAAAAACATCTGTTGAGCACCTACTATGTGCCAGGCACTGTGGCAGATAAGAACACACACTGTGAATAAATCAGATAAGGTTCTTGTACTCATGGTGTCTAAGGTCTAGTGGGAAATATAAGTAATGAAATAAGCAAACAAATGTGTGTGTTTATATGTATTTTATCAATATATCTAGATACAATTGATCTGTTCTCAAAAGAAAATACATGGGGTCCAGTTGAATGATGGCCTTTATCTCTCCCACTGATGTTGGACATTGGGTAGCACCACCCCCTGAAATCCCATCCCTTTCTGCATGAACGAGAGCAGGGTGGGCAGCGAGGTTCAAGAGGGTGTCTCTGTGGAAGGGACTTGAGGTCGAGTCCTAGAGGAGGGGAAGGAGGGAGTCAGCGCGGGTGAGAGCTGGGGGAGGATGGGGCCAGGTACAGAAGCCACGTGAGGTGGGCCAGGTTGGGTGGAGGAGAATGACCCAAAATGCTCCTGGAGAGATGACATCAGGTCAGACTTTGTAGGTGGCACTAAGCAGCTTTGCATTTATTCTAAGTGGATGGAGGGCCACTGAATCATTTTAAGCAGTGGCTGGACATGACGTGACTTAGGTTTTATTTATTTTAAAATTTTATTTATCTTTACCTACTTATTTTTGGTTGCATTGGGTCTTAGTTGCTGCGAACAGCCTTTCTCTAGCTGTGGCTACTCTTTGTTGCGGTGTGCAGGCTTCTCATTGCGGTGGCTTCTCTTGTTGCTGAGCATGGGCTCTAGGCTTCAGTAGTTGTGGCATGCAGCCTTAGTAGTTGTGGCTCACGGGCTCTAGAGCACAGGTTCAGTAGTTGTGGTGCAGGGGTTAGTTGCTCCGCGGCATGTGGAATCTTCCCGGACAAGGGTTCGAACCCGTGTCCCCTGCACTGGCAGGTGGATTCTTAACCACTGTGCCACCAAGGAAGCCTGTGACACGTTTTAAAACACTCTCCTGCGGCAAGTTGATTACAAGTGGGCAAGAGGGTAAGCTGTTGCTGTAGTTCTGGTGAGACATATATTCCTTTAACGAGGATGGTGGGGTAAGAGAGAAGTGGATAGAATTGTCAAGCTTTGCTAATGGGTCAAGAAGGGAAACGGGGTGGCTTCTAGATTTTTGGCTTAAGCAAATGCTGGTACCAGTTAGGGAGAGAGGGACAACTAGAAGTGAACAGACTGGTGTAGAGAATATTGAAGTGAACAGTTTAGACAGAGCTTTTCATCTTCTAAAGAATACCTCCTCCCTTGTGGTCAATTAATCAGACTGGTACTTGTTGAGGGTTCACCATGCACTGAGCTCTTCACATTTACCTTGACCTTATATTTTTTCAAAGATTATTTGAAAGGACTTGCATTAAAAGTCACAAGTACAGGGGCTTCCCTTTTGGCGCAGTGGTTGAGAGTCCGCCTGCCGATGCAGGGGACACGAGTTCATGCCCCGGTCTGGGAAGATCCCACGTGCCACGGAGCGGCTGGGCCCGTGAGCCATGGCCGCTGAGCCTGTGCGTCCGGAGCCTGTGCTCCGCAACGGGAGAGGCCACAACAGTGAGAAGCCCACGTACCGCAAAAAAAAAAAAAAAAAAAAAAGTCACAAGTACAAAAAAAACTATTGAAAAGGTATGTGTGTGTGTGAAAGTACAAGAGCCAAGTAACAAAAGGATGGAAATAATCATATCTGAGCCTTAATTCTAAAAGAATCTGCTTTGATTGCAAACACAAAACTTAGCTCTCAGCTTCCCAGCAGCCAAAGAAAAAAGGGAAATGTGAATTTTGTAGAGGTCATTGTCTAATAACAGGAAGCTTTCTGGCTTATGTGGAGAAATAAAACTATGTTTATTCTCTAAAGCATTTTTATCACTACATAGCTTCTCTAAGGGCCAATGATCAATATGGCAAAAAGTTTTGTCAATAACAATTTTTTTTTTTTGGCCGTGCCACACAGCATGCAGGATATTAGTTCTCCGACCAGGGATCGAACCTGTGCCCCCTGCAGTGGCAGTGCAGAGTCTTACCCACTGGACCACCAGGAAAGTCCTCAAAAACAAATTAACACAAAATACAAAGACTTTCTATATAAAAGCTAAAAGACAGCCCAAATGCCCAGTAGAATGTGCCACAGGGGGGCATTGGCCAAGGACACAGGTCCTTTGGTTTTGTTTTTAATGGTGTCACTGTGATGGTTATTTTGGTATCCTCTGATTTAAGTAGTTTCTTTTGTCTTAGGATGTACATCTTTCGTGAGTCTCTCTCTCTGAAGATGTGTGTGTGTGTGTGTGTGTGTGTGTGTGTGTGTGTACCTTTTGAGAGTTAGTTGCAGACTTTCTAAGACGTTTTAATAAACCTCACACACTCCCCCTCCTCTCCCCCATCAGGAAAATTCCAACATCACTTGCTTTGGGAGAGCAAGCCTCACACAAGTTTCCAGACCTTTTCCGTATCGTAAGGGAAATAAAGACGCATGAACTCCTTGTTTCTGTCCTTTGCTCAACTGACCGCCCTGTGACAGCCAGGGAGCCCCCTCTTATATCACAGCCTACTTCCTGGGGCACCCCGGGGACTGTGAGCTCCTTGGGGCCAGCCTGAACCAGATTCCATTCTAAATGACCCGAGGCTGGGAGAGAGAAAAGCCCCCCCGGCTGAGTTGGATGCACACAGGAGGTGCCTGGGATGGCCAAGCCCCTGGCACCCGAACTCACCCCTCCTGGGCGGCTTCACCCCGGGTCATGGCCGTTCATGGGTCTGCAGCGGGGTACAGTGGCGCCCCGTTCCCTCCTCTTCCCTGCTCGGAAGCGGTCGTGAGCCCCGGGGCAGTCCCGGAGCGCTGGGGCCTCAATGGCCCGCAGGTGGCCCTGAAGGCGCGCAGCGCGGGATGAATAATTGACTAATGGAGGCGGCGGAGTGGAATTACCGCTGCGGTTGGGTCCCGCGCAGGCCACACCTGTCCTGCGGCTGCCGCGGCCGCCACCCTGGAGAACTCTCTTCCGAAAACGCCCTTGACCGCCCGGCAAAGGGCACTGTCTTCTGGCTGGGAACACATTTGCATACTGCATTTCAGGTTCACAGGTGTGCGCATAACAGAGAGGATTAATGAGCACAGCCTGGCGGGAGGGGTGTGAAAACGCCCCCACCCACCCCAAGGGAGGGCCGAGGGACCCATCTGCTGGGGCTGGAGTTGCCCTCTGGGGTGGAGGGAGCCCCAGCTTCCAAACTGAGGTGCTCAGAGAGCGACTGGCTGCTCCTCTATTCTCTGCCTTTTTTCATTCGTTTAAAAAAGGTTTTTTGGGTGTGGACCATTTTCAAAGTCTTTATTGAATATGTTACAATACTGCTTCTGTTTTATGTGTTGGTTTTTTGGCCCTGAGCCATGTGGGATCTTAGCTCCCCGACTAGGGGTAGAACCCTCACCCCCTGCATTGGAAGGGGAAGTCTCAACCACTGGACCGCCAGGGAAGTACATTTCATTCACTTTTTTCCCCCAACAGGTATTCATTGAGCATCTACTCTGCACCAGGGTTGTGTTGGTAGTGGGGGAGGATACAGCCGAGAACAAAACAAGTCCCTGCTTTCATGGAGCCTCCATGTGGTGGGGAGGGGAGACAGACAATAAAGAAATAACATAGTGGGGGGGGGGATGATAAGAGCAATTACCCAGAAAGGGCAAGGAGAGTGATGGGAAGTTAGTCAAGATGCTGAAGAGATGCTCCTCTCAAGCTCTTCTTAGGTTCTTACTGTCATTTAATAACTATGTTATTATTTGCTGATAGGACTTATCAAGCATGATGATAAGTGCTTTAATATATATATTTAATATATATAATATATATTAACATATATAATATATAGTAATATATACTTTAATATATATTTAATATATATATATATTTACCCTCCTTTCCAAATATGTGATGAGGCCAAAAATAACCTAATAAAAGCGCTTTGAAAAGTAAAGGAACACCCCCATTACACGGTGTGACTCCTTGTTCTTGTCTAAATTTCTAGTTGATTCCTAAGGAGGGCAAGAAAATGCATGATCATTGGGACCGTTTACTAGGTGAGAAAACTAAATCACCCAAGGGTCCCCAAGCTGCCAGCAGACAGGTGGCCTGTGTCACCAATCCCGCCTGCTATGCTGAGCTGCACCTGCTCTGGCTGTGATGCTAGTGACCAGGGGACCCAGTGGGTGACACTCGAGAAGACAATGGTCACACCAGCTCCTGACTCCTGCCAACCAGGTTTCCATTACAGGGGTGCTGCCTACCAGCCGGGTGGGCAGTGGGTGCCCTCCAGGAACCAGTGGGAGACGGGCAGGATCCCACTATGCCCTGGCCAGGTCTTGCAGTGGGTCCCCCTCTGCTTCCATCCACGTCTGTTCATGAGACGGGCAGCGCTAGGGACAATGGCCTTTTCTCAGAGTCAGGGCAGCCCGGGAATCAAGCCCCTTAGCGCAGAACCAGGGATCAGCCAAGACTCCTGAGCACCTCGACCCCAACCACAGGGCAGGTAAGGCTGGATTCTGGGCGTCCTAGAAATCTTAGCGCCCCCGACATGAGAACAAAGTTCTCCCAGGACCCAGGAAGTCATCCCTGCCCCACCACCTGACTGTTTCCACAGGAGGATTAAAGGGGTTGGAGTTGGGATTTGGAAAAAGCAGCACATTTGAAGCTTGGGAGCATTTGGACTTTCCCGTGCATAACCACAGGCAGCCATTCCCTCCCCCTGGAGCGCACTTTCAGACACCCCATAAGCCGAAACAAAATTTTTCCGTGTTTTACCCAAATATGCCGTGGACTTTGGAATGAACTCTTACTCCTTCCTGCTGACCCGACTGCAAATTAGCTTTTGATGGGGTTGGACAGTTTGGGGAGATGGGCAGTGATCATGCTGAAATATGATGACAGGGGCACGACTGTAAGGACATGCTCGAGGTTAAGACATGTGCATGGAGCGGCCATGTGAAAACAATTAGGACAATAAATTTACTAATTGCCAAAAGTAACTTAATAACAAAACCACAGTGCTCTCCGTTATTAATCCTGGCTACTGAGGCGGGTGCCAACTGCATTTTGCTTGCTGGAGGGATTGTAAATATCAGGCCAGTGCGGCAGTGTTTGCAGATATCAAGCGAAAAAGCTTGCCTGGCTTTTGGTAATTGAAAAGTAAATGACTCTCCGACCTGAAGCCAATTCAGGGGGCCTTAGGGGTTTGAGGTATTTCTTAAACCTATGCAGAGAGAGAAAGGAAGGAGGCGGGGCCCTCTCGCCTGCTATAACTCTTCCTATTCAGTTTCTTTTACACTTTCTCCATTTAAACTAGAGTGATGGGAGTTGCTTAGGTTTTGGAGGCTTGGGAATTGATTTTTAACAAGTGGAGATTCAAATGCCATGTTTTAAAGGGGCTATTGGAGTCAAGTTTGAATGGGTAGGGATGAGGTAACAAGTAGATTCAGGGATCCATTCTTGACTTGGGTAAAGAGTCTTTGGTCTCTGGGTGCCCAAGTCTTCTGGGTACTGCTTGGACCGATGATTCCTCATCAGACATTAGGTATTGTGCCCTGGTACCAGGAGTAAATGCAGTATGTTTGGAGAAGAACCTTTATCCCCACAGAAGATCAAAGACAACTATCAAATATATCACCTTCAATAACTCACCAAAACACAAAGGACTGCAAGTTCCCTAAGTAGATGGGCTCTTTGAGCCTACACTTCTCTTAAGGTTGCCCAGGTCTTCAAGGATTTTAAATCATTCAAGCTTCATTTTTGTTCTCTCTGAAATGTTCAGAAAAGAGAGGCCAAAGTAATTTTTTTTCTTTTTTCTTTTTGGCAGTACGCGGGCCTCTCACTGTTGTGGCCTCTCCCATTGAGGAGCACAGGATCCAGATGCGCAGGCTCAGTGGCCATGGCTCACGGGCCCAGCCACTCTGCGGCATGTGGGATCTTCCCGGACCGGGGCAAGAACCCACGTCCCCTGTATTGCCAGGTGGACTCCCAACCACTGCGCCACCAGGGAAGCCCGTAATTCTTTTTAAAATGTGTTTGTATCTACCTCCACTCTGACCATATCTCAAGGGGAAGCTGCATTTACAAAGTTGGGAGTTCTGTTGGTACTTTATTGTGATGTTTTTAGCATTGCAATGAGCAGGTTAACTATTTTTTCCAATTAAAATGATAATAGCCTGAAATTTCAGAATTTTAAAGACCAGGTATGCTTTTGCTGGACCATCCCCAAAGATGTCTGGATAGCTGATGGGAGGCTGAGTGGAGGAGGGGTGAGTGGGAGCACCTTGAACTCTTCTTACAGTCCCACCTCACTGACGATGGTCAATTCTTCCAAAAGGCCTTAAGCCCTGCCTCCAGCTGCTAGAGGGAGGGCCAGTGGGGCCGGCCTAAACGGGATCCCCTGAACAGCTGCCTTCCAGGAAAGTTAGAGGTTATAACCTTGGACTTACAAAAGGTTTGGAGAAAAATATTGTTTCTGAGGCCATCCAACCTCTAGCTCCTCTGAAGTGTGTTCTTGGTTTAATTCAGATCTTCAGAGACCTGCTGATGGGAGTGCCTTGTTTTAATTCCTTGTAGAATTACTTTTACTAAATCCCACATTAGTCTTATCTCATTGGCCCACTTCTAAAGAAGTAAGAAAACAAATTCTCAGGTCCCATCCTATGGTCCGATGGAGCATTTCCAGGGGAGCTCGAGAAAAGCTGTGTCTCTGCTGATTCTTTGAGTCAGTGCCATTGTCCTGTTACATTTCCTTCAGGTTTCATTGTTAGGAAGAGCTGTGCTTATTCTGAGCAACCAGTTTATTTTTGATCACTAGACTCTGGTGCTTCTAACTGATCATGTTATATCTTTGGGTCGACTGCAAGAATTCCAGATTCAAATGGAGAAGATCTTACTTAGCACGTGTGATTTATGTTCATCTTCTCTTTTCTGCCTTTGCCTCCCCTCTGTCACACTTTCCTTAAAATACCCACTTACGGGCTTCCCTGGTGGCGCAGTGGTTGAGAGTCTGCCTGCCGATGCAGGGGACGCGGGTTCGTGCCCCGGTCCGGGAGGATCCCACATGCCGCGGAGCGGCTGGGCCCGTGAGCCATGGTCGCTGAGCCTGCGCGTCCGGAGCCTGTGCTCCGCAACGGGAGAGGCCACGGCACTGAGAGGCCCACGTACCGCAAAAAAAAAAAAAAAAAAAAAAAAAAAAAAAAAATGCACTTACCTTTTTTATTATGAAAAATTTCAAACATACACAAGAATAGCAAGTGTACTGTAATGAACCCTCATATAGCCATCACCAGGCTTCAATAATTTTCAACTTAGAGTCAATCTTTAATGTTTGTTTTGTTTTGTTTTGTTTTGTTTTTTGCAGTACGCGGGCCTTTCACTGCTGTGGCCTCTCCCGTTGCGGAGCACAGGCTCCGGACGCGCAGGCTCAGCGGCCATGGCTCACGGGCCCAGCCGCTCCGCAGCATGTGGGATCTTCCCGGACCGGGGCACGAACCCACGTCCCCTGCATCGGTAGGTGGACTCTCAACCACTGCGCCACCAGGGAAGCCCAATATTTGTTTTTACTCTTATTGGAGTTTTGAATCTTTGTAAGTCCCTGAAATCTTTATTCTAATGAGATGGAAACTACATTCTAAATCACCACAGTAAGTTAATTGGTCTCGCATGGAGGTGATTTTGTGCCTTCCCTTCCACTTCAGGTCCCCCTTCGAGGACCTTGGAAATATCAGGGCATTTTTGGTTGTCACAGCTGGGTGGAAGGCAGTGCTGCATTGACATCTAGCATGTAGAGTTGGGGATGATCAGGACGGCCCCCTCGGCAGAGTGATCCGGCCCCAAACGCCAGTCGTACCGAGGCGGAGAAATTTTGTGCTAAATGAAAAGTATTTTTCAAGCTAGAATAGTCCTAGGAAGTTGAGTTTGAGTAAAGCAAAAACTGCGTTTTCAAGTTGAAAACTGTTTGAAATACCATAGGTTTGATGGTTTATCACCCATTCCTGCTACATATGCTAGAATACCAGTGAGAAACTGGTTCGCGGTGGTTGTGTCCGGGGAGGGGAGATGGGTGGCTGGAGGATGGGGCAGGATAAAGACTTGCTTTTTATTTCACTTTACTAATAGATCTGTAAGGTTTTCTAAAAACTGAGGTATAGTTGATACACAATGTCTCAGGCGTACAACAAAGTGATTCAGTTATATATACGTAATATATTCTTTATATATATAATATATATATTCTTTTTCAGATTATTTTCCATTATAGGTTATTACAAGATACTGAATATAGTTCCCTGTGCTATACAGTAGGTCCTTGTTGTTTATCTATTTTATTTATAGTAGTGTGTATCTGTTGATCCCAACTTCCCAATTTATCCGTCCCCCCTCCCCCCTTTCCCCTTTGGTGACCGTAAGTTTATTTTCTATAAGATTTGCTTTTTACTATGTATCTGTTCACGTCTTTTCTATTTTGTAATGTATATGTATCTTACCTATTTGAAGTAGTACATTTGCATAATATGGACTACCTGACTGTTTTCAAAGGATCAGAAAACACAAAATTCTTATTTAAAAAAACTTTTAAAATGGTCGTATAAGGAGACTAGAAAGAACCTTCCGAAAGGGTTTTCCAGAGCACCTTGAGCCTGTCAGACACCGAGGGCCGCTCAGCAGAGCCCAGGGCCATTAAGTGAATCAGAAACACGTGGAGGGGCGGCCATCTGGTCCCCGCATGATGGATCAATTTTGGGAGAACGAAGTTAAACGAGATGGTCCCCATGCCAAGCCTCTGACACTAATGAGTCCTCAGCTCAGGGAGTGGGCCTCTGGGCAGGCGGGGAGGGGTGGGGACACCCAGTAGCCTTGCCCGCCAGCAGTATAGGCAGGGAATGGCCTCAAGCCCGGAGGCTGAGCCCTGCTCCTGCTGGCTTGTGGCCACATGCCCCAGGGGAGTCACTCTCCCTCGGCCTGATCTTCTGGAGGACATGACTGTGATGAGTTCTAAGTGGTGATGGAAGTGAGGTGAACTCCTGGCTTCTTTCAAAGAGAGCAGGTCTCCAGCAGTTCCAGCAAAGAGCTGTCCTCTGGATGGGTTTGCAGACCCTCCCACCTCTCCATTCTCCTCTTCCTCCAGGATCCCCTGCTCTCTCAGCTCCAGCTCCCAAGGCTTTGTGTGAATCCCTCGTATTCACCAAGCTCCCCTCTACCACAGGGCCTTTGCACATGCTGTTCCTTCTACCAGGCACACTATTCCTTCCTCTCTCTCCTGGTTAATGTCTACTCATGCTTCAAGGGGTGGAAGCACCCCTTGACTCCCGTCGTAGGTCAGATCCCCTTCTTATAGGATGTCCAGTCTGGGAGCTCTCTCTCCCAGCCCTTGGAGAGATACGTCTTCAGACCGTGTAATTATGTGACAAATGTCTGTCTCCTCTCTGGTCTCTGACCTCCGTGGAGGCAGAGTCTGAGTCTAGACCCTGGCACAGCGCCTGGTACATACTTGGGACTCAAGTGCCTGTTGACCAAGTGACCCAATGAGTAATAGAAATGACGTTGTCCCAGGTGTGTGACTGCCAAGCACTTGTCACGCCTTTCCTGGAAGAGCAGGAGAGCTGGGAGGAATGGAGGAGCCTCCAAGCTGTGGGAGAAGGGGACACTCACATCCTGGAATCTTCTGTGACTTCACCAGGGGTGAGGGCCTGGGTGTGGCCAGGTCAGGTCTCTGAATTGTTACCTCGAACCCAACTCAACATCTTCTGTTTCTCTTCTTTCCCACCTGCTGTCGATGGAGTGAGGCAGAACTCACTGATGCTCAAATGATGAATTAGTGACCCTCTGAGGTTGGTCAGTAGATGTAGGAGCCCAGTACTGGAAGAGCTAAGAGGTTCTCCAGGATGACCTGGGGAAAATGAGGAACCCCCTTTCAGCTGACCTCGGAGAGGAGTGAGGGATTCTCACCTTCCTGGCTACAGTGACCCCAGACTGTGTTGGATGCCCGTCTCTGGGCTCCCATGATGTCCTGGGCATATTCCAGTTGCTTAGCGATGGTGATGGTCACCTTGTTTATGTCTGGTGCCCAACGAGGTGTGAGCCCTCGAGAGCCAGACTGCAGGGGGTTTTCCCTCCTTCCTTTTTTTTTTTTTTTTTTTTTGGTACACGGGCCTCTCACTGTTGTGGCCTCTCCTGTTGTGGAGCACAGGCTCTGGATGCGCAGGCTCAGCGGCCATGGCTCACGGGCCCAGCCGCTCCGTGGCATGTGGGATCTTTCCGGATCGGTGCACGAAACCGTGTCCCCTGCATCGGCAGGCGGACTCTCAACCACTGCACCACCAGGGAAGCCCGTCCCTCCTTCCTTTTAATTCCCAAACCATGTGCAATGCCTCAGTGATCAAGGTACTGAGTAAATGTCTACAGAATGGGCTTCCCACTTTATCACGTGTCATCATGCCTAGAGGGTTAATTTCTGGTGATTTAAAAAAAAAAAGTGTTCATCTTGCCACAGTTTCTGTCAGCACGAGAAGTGGAGAATGAAAGAAAGGGGGTTTGCTTCAAGCAAGACTTTTCTGTTCCTTCAGGTATTCATTAAACACACACACACACACACACACACACACCCCTCTCTCAGCTACCAAGAATTTTTGTTGAAGCCAACAGTGGTAGAAGTATAAGAAAATGCTGTAAAGTGAGAAAGATGTATTTGGTGTTGAAAAGTGAATTGATGAGGAGAGGTAACGTGTGGGCTCCTGGGTAAGATGAGCTGCCCAGGAGACATGGCCGGAGTGAAGACCCACTGACAGGTGTGCGGGCCTCCCCTGGAGACCCCTGCAGAGGCCGTGGAGGACATTCTTCCTTCACTCACTTCCTACAGAGACCAAACCTCCTCTAGACCGCTTCCCAGAGGAAGGGCAGGTGGGGTGGGAATCCCTTCTGGGGATTGTACCATCCATGTGCTGAGTGGGGAACGCAGAGGCTGCTCTCAGGAACTCCGGTCAACTACGCAGTTGCTTTTCAGTGCGGGATCTAGGCTCTTGTGGCAGCTAGAGGAAGTCACCTGCGCCAGGTAAGGATGCTGAAGCCAAGGATGAACTCGAGTCAGAGAGCTTCCCCTCCCCCTTCAGGTCATCACTCAAGTGTCACCTTCTCGGGGAACCCTCCAATGGCCGGCTTCACACAGCTTCCCAAAGCCTCACCACGCGCACGGTCCCTCCCCGCTGTATTTAATTGTTCCCCTGAACACAGATGACCCCCAACGTCCCTCCTGAACTGTAAGCTATAATGAGACCCTCACCTGCGCTGCCCGTGTCTCTGTCCCCGGCATCCAGAATAATGCCAGGCAGGTGTGAACTAGGTATCTATTGAATGGCTGAGAGAATGAATGAAGGCCGCCTTTTGGTATGATGACAATCCTGTATTCTGATTCATTTAAAAATACTGCCTTCCGAAATGCCCCAAAGCACTAGGTGGTCCCACCTATATTTAAATTTCAGTGAATTAAAAGTACTTTTCTGGGCTTCCCTCATGGCGTAGTGGTTAAGAATTTGCCTGCCAATGCAGGGGACACAGCTTCAGTCCCTGGTCTGGGAAGATCCCACATGCCACAGAGAAACTAAGCCCGTGCACCATAACTACTGAGCCCGTGCTCTAGAGCCCGCGAGCCACAACTACTGAGCCCACATGCCACAACTACTGAAGCCCCCATACCTAGAGCCTGTGCTCCGCAACAAGAGAAGTCACCGCAATGAGAAGCCTGTGCACTACAACCAAGAGTAGCCCCCGCTCGCCAAAAAAAAAAAAAAAAAGCCTGTGTGCAGCAACGGAGACCCAATGCCACCAAAAATAAACAAATAAATTAAATTTTAAAATTAAATAAAAGTACTTTCTTTCTGAGAATATACTGTTTTACAAGTGACCCTGAGAGAGGATTCGGGAGACTTGGCCATTGTTACAGCAATGACTACAGCTTAACGCCTGTTACTGGGACCCAAAAGCTTGAATAAACACTTCCTCTTCATTGGTGTGGAAGTAGATATTCTATAAACTTCATTTTCTAGCTAGACGACACCCAAGCACCTCAGGGCAGAGTTTTGGTAATTACACGTGGAGGGAGAATTTGAGATGCCCTAAAGTAAGTCATTTGCTGAGAGTCATCCTGTCAAGAGAGATCTAGGGGGGTGACCAGACCCCCTCTTTGCTGGGGTTTCTCATGTGGTATCTGGGAAGTTGGGTCCATGGCATCTGAGTGCCCAGAGCTCATCCATTTCTGCCCTTTACACACAGCTGGCCCCATTTCCCATCTCATCTCCAAAGGGGGCCCTGGGCCATGTGCTCCCACTTGCCTCATCCTTCCCGGCTCCATCCTGCAGGCCTTGGTCCTCACCACTGGCCTTCTCCAGTCCTTGTGTCCCATCTACTCTCTCTCTGCTTCTTCCTTAAGCCAGCGATGGCCCCCGTGCTAAGTGACATGCATGTGCCCCCAGCCACGTGCCCTATGGAGACCATGGTGGGCTGGGCAGTGAGCTCTGTGATGGGCATTCCCTGGGCATTTCACAGAGTGACAGCCCTGCTCACACCACGTCTGGACATTTAGATCAGGACCTGAGGTTAGAATTCTCACCCCAAGTTCCCTCCCGCTTTGTTTTTCCCGGGGAACCTTTTAAAATAACCACTTAGGGTTGAGCCTGAGAAAAGTGGGTGACCTCTGTCCCAACCACCTTAAAAGTCATAGGTGCCTTGCATCCTGCTCGCCGTGACCTGGGAAGCATGATGGCCCTTCCCGGGGCTCACTGCGCCTCTCCTCTGTTGGGATCTGTAAGTAATAAATCTTGTAACGTTACTTCCTTTGTGTGAATGTACTGAAAGGCACCTGGAATCTAAATGACCCGGGGTTTTCACTCCCCCAAAGTGGGAGCTCGGATGCTGAAAGAGGGCCCTGCCAACCCGTGTGGGTGGCTTGTGCACCCTCGGTCAGCATGGTCTGGCCGATCTCCCTTGGGCCTCCCCATTGGGAGGAGGGTGTGGACCCCACGGAGACGTCCAGGCAGATATGCTGTTTACCCAGAGACAGGCTTTGTACCCTGAGCCTCATCCTCGCGTGAGCTGACCAGTAGAACTCTGTCTGCAGCCCACCATGGCACTTAGTGCGCTTTCTAAGTGTCTGGTTTTCTCATCTGATTTCTCCCTTCAGCCCACAGACTGGCTCCCAGCTTTGGGCAGGGTGCCTGGCTCAGAGTGGAGCACCGCAAATCGCTTTTGGACCGTAGCCACACGTTACAGGGGGAGGAGGTGGGTCATAGACGTCAGGGAAGCTATTGATACTTTTCTGATCTGGGTCTGAGACACAACCTGGGTGCGGGGGGCACCTCTGAACCAGCTCTGTCATAACGGCCCCTCCTGGAGACCCCCGATGTGCCAGGCTCGATCCCTCACGGGACCACACACCAGGGGGACACATTTTTACATGAAAAGAGAAAATTCCCCGTTGCTGTTGGAGAACACTGAAAGCCACAGCAGCTCCATTCAACCAGTTCCGTCCTGTTGGCCCAGATGAGAGTTCGGCCTGACCCTGTCAGTCCTGCCTTCTCGGCTGCAGACAAGCCATCCTTCTCGGCTGCTGTTTTCATCATTTCTAAAGGACGGTTGGGGGTGGGAGATGGGGGAGAAGGGAAGGAGGTTGTCTCGTGTGAGATTTCTACAGTTTGCTAACAGTAAAAAATGGGAGAAGTGATAAAGTTACTACATTCATCAGTCATCCACCCCGAAACATTTGCAACCCATTATGTTCCTCAGAGCTGGCACTGAGTCATGAGGCATTCTGGGAAGCAGCCTGCTGGCATGAACCAAATGCAGGAAAAGGAGAAGGTACCTCAGAAAGACATTCAGAAAAAAAAATTCTCCCAAGTAATAAAAAAGATCTGGAGACTGGTAGTTGCTTTTCTCAGCAGCAAAACATCCAGTGTTGCTTTAAAAAATAATAATAATAAAATTGAAATGGTCTTGGCAACTGTAAAGATGCATGTGTTTTTGCTTCCTCAAATGCACTTTCTGAACCCCTGTCATCGTTAACAGATGTCCCATGGGGAAAAGGGAGCTGATCGTTGTGTCGACCGGGTGGACTTGTGGGCATGTGGGGCTCTGGGTTACGCTCATGGCCAAGCCCAGTTGACCTGCTGCAGAATTCATTCCCCTAAAAGGGTCACTAAGGACATCTGCTGGAAATCAATGCCCCAGATGCTCTCGCTCTGGCCTTCTAGAAATGGCCATGATCCAACTGGATGAAGACTCGTGCCTGAGCCAAAAAAATCAACCCTACTTTGGCCAAATTAGTTTTTATTGACTTAGGAAGTACACTCAATTCGAATCCCTATCACAGAATGAGGCAGAAACAAAGCACCTTACTGAACCGGAAAGGACCCGTGCATTTCCTGACATGCCTGTATTGGGATGGCTGGCATCCTCAGAAGAGTCCCTTCTTTGCAGCCTTGGTCTCCCCGCTGGAAGGAAGCCATGTTCCCCCCGCCTCCCCACTCTGAGCGGGACCGCCTGCTGCTGTGGAGGTTCTGACTGATTCTGGGACTGATGCTGTTCCCTGGGTGTGTCCTTGTACCTGCCTGGGCTTTGGGGTGCAGAGACCTCCCCATCCCGTCCCTAAGCAGAGTAACTCAGCTGTCCTGCTGCCCTAGGGCCGGCTGAGATGAGACACGCCAAGCCCCGGGCCAGGGCCTGTAGCACAGTGGTTAGTACAACGGGAGCTATTCCAGCACGGGTTGGATGTGCACCCTCTCTGCTGCGCTGAGACCGAGGCATTGCATCATCACAAGGTTGCTGCGACAGAGGACCCCGTCGGTGGGAGGACCCCCTTCCAGCTGACCTGGGGGGACTGGCAGAGCCTGCTGTGGTCTTCCTTCTTCCTTCTATGGCCTCCTGCTTTCCTGAAGTAAAAGGCACAGGGGCGAGAGGAAGGCGAGAGTGAAAATGCCAGTGGGGGCGGGTTTCCACCCAGTGGAGGCTGGCAGTTCCCGCAAGACAGCAGTCCCTCCAGTGGGACAGATGCCCAGGGGTCACCGGCCCAGCTGCCGCTCCTGGGCACATGCAGGATGCACCTTCCAGCACTCTTCTGCTTGGTGCCCCCTCCTGGGCCAATACTCGGGGAACCCTGACAGCCCAGCCCAGCACCCCAGAGCCTCTTCTCCCCACTTCCTGCCCCACCTTCTCCAGCGCCCTGGTGATGTGTCTTTTTTAAAAAAATAAATTTATTTATTTATTTTTGGCAGCATTGGGTCTTCGTTGCTGCACGCGGGCTTTCTCTAGTTGCAGTGAGCGGGGGTTACTCTTCATTGCGGTGCGCGGGCTTCTCATTGTGGGTGGCTTCTCTTGTTGCTGAGCACGGGCTCTAGGCGCACGGGTTTGAGTAGTTGTGGCTCGGGGGTTCAGTAGTTGTGACACGTGGGCTCAGTAGTTGTGGCACACGGGCTTAGTTGTTCCGTAGCATGTGGGATCTTCCCGGACCAGGGCTCGAACCTGTGTCCCCTACATTGCTAGGAGGATTCTTAACCACTGTGCTACCAGGGAAGCCCCCTGGTGATGTTTTAGGAGGTACCAGGCTTGGGACACCTGTGAGTGGGGACACCCTTCCCTTTGTGGTCAGTCAACCTCCCCCCACCATGGGCAGGACGCTGGTCTCACTGGTCAGCCCCTGGAGGGACCCTGCTATAGCCAATAGCACCTGGAGGAAGGTATTTTCACTCCCCTCCTGGTTAAGACTATTGTATCCAAAGGAGTGAGGAATCATGGCCAGACACACCTTTCCACACAAAGTCCTCCCGGCTGCGAAGCCAAGACCACCTGTCACGCCATCTCCTGCAGTACTGACCATCCTCCCTTCCAGGAGCATGGCTCCTGGGGCAGGCCTGGTCCCTGCACCCCTGCCACACAGACCCTGCCTCCAAACGTGGACGTGTGCACATAGCACTGCAGGTCAGGGTTAGAGATGCCCCTGGGGCAGAGAGGGGAGTGGGTAAAGGGCCAGGGTGATCATGTAAGTGGCTGCATATAGTAAGTGCTTGGTGTGGACCGGGCCTGCCGTGTTCTGAGCGTTCCATTCACTTATTCCTGACAACATTCATGGAAGAGAGATGCTATCCTTATTGTCATTTCACAAATGGGGAAAGTGAGGCACAGAGAAGTTAAGAAACTTGCCCAAAGTTACACAGCTGAGACCTGAAGTGAGAACCGGTATTCCGGGGTTTTACCCACTACGTTCCAGTATTTCCAGCAGGACAGGCCTACGATGTCAGACCTCCCCAACTACAGTTTAAGATCCTGGAGGACAGGGGAGCCATATTTTTCCCACACAGGACGTGTTATCATCGAGGAAGCACTTCATAAATCCTGACTAGGCTCTACCCCTATCTCCTCAGGACTGAGGGGCCTGAGGCAGCCTGGGAAGGATATGCCACATCTGACGTGGCCCCCGTAACCTTCTCTGACGCCTCCCCCAAATCACAGACACAAATGCCTTTTGCCCAACTCCTTGATGTTTATACAATCGTTTCCTCATTTGCTGGGCATCCCAGCTCACCGTGGGCCCCTTGAGAGCAAATGTCAGCCTCTCTTATATCCCCCTGGGGTCCACTGGGCCAGCCAGAGGCCAGGCAGGCCATTAGCCGTCGGCGATGTTTGTCAAATGAATGAATGAACCCGTGTAGCTCTGCCCGACTCTGAGGTCCTAACAGGGCTGCTTTTCTTGAATGCCCATAACAACTCTGCCTAATGGAGAGAGGGCTGCTTTCCTAGTATTTGGAATAAATTGCTAAGATACAACAGGCTAAGACCGCTGTGGCTTTGCCAGAAATCACTGGAGAATACGAGCCAGAGAAGGGGGCTGCAGGTGACGACCCTCACGCGCACTGCTGAGCGCAGGACTCCGTCGAAGAGAGAAGGATTTGTCTCGCTGGGCCCTGCCCAGGGGTGCACTCTTAGGCTTCAGAACAGAACGTATCAACGATTTAGCCCATTAACTTGTAAGAAAACAGGCAACGTGTTCCAAGGTGGTAAGTTTTCTCCAACGTTCAAATGTTTCCAGTGTTTTGTAAAACCGGAGAGGGGCAGGAGCCCACTGGGGCTTGCTGGGGTGATGGGTATATGTGGAGTCCGTGAGGAAGTTTTCCTGCCGTCTTCAAAGCCCGCTCATTACTGCTCCACGGGCTCCAGTCAGTTTCTCTTAGTCCCGAGCAAAGGCTGTGCAGCTATAGCTGGTGTGAGTGACAATCTCCAAAGATCTCTAGGGCCCACCTGGCATTTTCAGCCTTAACAGAAGCTTCCAAGACTGCAGATGTGGACACACGCAGCCAGGCTTCACTTGCTTTTCTGTAGGTCTGTGTGTGTGTGTGTGTGTGTGCGCGTGCATACATACACACTCACAGGTCACTTTGCGCAGCAGATCTGATGTTGGTGGCCCTGCCCTAGGACAAGGAATTTGAAGAAATTTCACTGTGATCATTTCCCATGCCTCATCTCCAGTGTTATCCCCAGAAGAGTCACTCTGCAAACATCAGCCTCAAATCGCAGTGTTCCTCCAGGGCACTTTGCAGGGGACCGAGCTGTCTGGTCAATGGTGAGTAATTTCGTTAGTTCACTTCCTGATGCTGAGGGTGGCTGCCTTGTTTATCAGTTGGCAGATGAGGGCGGCAGTCGCAGCTCACCTCTGGGGACCCTTTCATCTTCCACTTTGCAGTTCTCAGAGCAAAAGGACCTGGTGTTTGCTTCTCTGGAGTCCTCAATGGATGAGGTGTGTTCTCCAGTATTTTTTAGTCAAAACAGCCTACATTCCAGGTAGGAAAATCTTCCCTTTGGATCAGACTCCCCTCCTAGGTCATCGGAGGCAAAGTCTACACAGCAACAGAGAAGCAGCGAGGGTGCTGCCCGCGGCGGCTGCGGACCCTGCAGTCTACTCAACCCAATCCCTTTGCTTGAGGTCTCACAGTCATCAGACTGTGGGGTGATCAGAAGCCCGAAGCTTTTGAGTCCAACAGCCTGGGTTGGAAGTTAAGCTCTGCCCCTCCTGGGTGTGTGATCTTTGGCAAATTCCCCACTTCAGCTCTCTGTGGGCTCTTCCCTCTGTGGAGAGAGATGTTGGCCCAGCTGATGGCTGTTACCATGAAACCAGATGACCAATAGAAAAGCACTTAGAATCGCATCGCACGAATGAGAGGTGCCAGTTACTAAGAATTCTCTTTATCCACAGCTGTCCTCCTGAAAAAACATTTGCAGTAAATGAAATTGCATTCCCATTAGCTTATGCAGATTTTTGCCAAATATCTTGTTTCCAGTTGAGTTGCAGTCGAAGAGGCTCTTCCTCTGTGTTTATGTGCAATCTTTCCCTCACCTCTGGGAGAATTAAGTTAATTATCCCCAACACACCACTTGTATGTGTTTGCATAGGTCACACTTTAAGGGAAACTGAGGTCAGTAGATCTATCTGAAAAGTGAAGCATCCTCAAAATATTCCTCTGGGATGGAGAGGTCTGGTAAAGTGTGGATTTTCCTTCATGGGCTCTACGTGCAGACATTTGTCTTTAAAATGATCCCAATGACGAGGCCAAGATCATGACCATGGTGCTCTGGAATGTAAGCTTCCTGAACCCAGAACTTGGTCCTTCTTTTTTTTTTTTTTTTTTTTTTTCGGTACGCGGGCCTCTCACTGCTGTGGCTTCTCCCGTTTTGGAGCACAGGCTCCGGACGTGCAGGCTCAGTGGCCATGGCTCACGGGCCCAGCCGCTCCGCGGCATGTGGGATCTTCCCGTACCGGGGCACAAACCCGTGTCCCCTGCATTGGCAGGTGGACTCTCAACCACTGCACCACCAGGGAAGCCCAAGGCTAGTCCTTCTTGACCAGTCAGGACCAGGTAGCCAGTCCCACGGCTTGGAAGAGGGCAGGGAACCCTCTGGGATTCTGCCATGGCCTCCGTCTGCCTCTGGACACCCTACGATGCAGGTCACTTGGCTCCCACCACAGTGGGCCACGTGGGACACCCTCTGCCTGGTGCCACTAGACTCTGCTAGATGAGGCCCTTCCATCCTCGTGGTTCCTCAAGGGCCCTCTGTGTTTGTGAGGAACCACTCAGCAGAGTGACGTCCCCCAAGTAAAGAGCATAGCACAAACCCCTCCTCTGCCTTCTGTGTTCCCTTCGACTTAGCAAATGCATTTCCCTCTCTGGGTCTCTGCCAGGAGAGGCGGGTTGGGACCCACACATCTCACCACTAACTCTTCCTTCTGCTGGCAACCTGCGTCCCACACTTGTCCAGGGCTGGAAGGAGCAGACACCACTCTCTCCTTCCTCCTGAATATAACACTCTATGGTTTAGTCTTCCATGCCTGACTTTTGTTATGCCAGTGGATAAAAGAATCAAGGAGATCCTTTCTCTCAAAAATGCCTGACTTTCAAGTTTACGGTTTTGCTGCAAAATCCTGTTTTGAATGGCAGAAGCTAAATATTATTTTTTTCATTTTCTTTGCGATCCTTCCATGATGCTCTCAAATCTCCTGATGAATGAAAATGCAGTGAAGAATGACATCATGTCATCATCATGTATGAGAGGTGACATACCATCTAGCTAATGTATTCATAAGGATCATTTCTCTGATTAACCTACCTCCATCCATTTTCCTGTAGGGAAACAAAGTCTGAAGGAGTAGGACTAGGATGGATAATATTTGACGGTGGTGGGGATGTACATCTGAGACAATGGCCTGCATCTTGGGGCCTTTTTAACCCACATGAATCACCAGGAGGACCACAAGGACAGGAATAGGCTACAGCAAGGAGGGGGACCCCAGGGGAAATGGGAAAAGCACAGAGATACACTTCACCCACTTCATAATGATCCTCTGGTTCATCCTTCAGCTAAATTCTAAACTTATTCCCACTTCCCGGTTCTGAAAACATAAAACGTCTTCTGAAGCATTCCTGTGGAAAAGGGCCCATTTTCCTCCCTATCATAAACCCCACCAATTCTCCATAGTGGACAGCTTCCAACCCACGTGTCACCTTGTGTTTATAATTTATTCATCAGTTTTGCTTTAAAAAAAGTAATTTTCAGTAACCTCTAAAGAAATGCTTTCTCTCTTATCTCTAAAATATTCAAATGACCACTGCCCATTCTTTCTGCATGAACAAATTACACCTGGCTTCTTTCCTGCCTGATGAGTAAACAGGGATCACGTAGGATGGAGACTTAGCTTGCCTTCCCCACGATGTCTATCTGTCAAGCAGTGTAGTTTTGTGGTGAGCCCACTGGCCTGGGAATGCTAATAACCCT
Organism: Mesoplodon densirostris; assembly: GCF_025265405.1. Taxonomy (NCBI): domain Eukaryota; kingdom Metazoa; phylum Chordata; class Mammalia; order Artiodactyla; family Ziphiidae; genus Mesoplodon; species Mesoplodon densirostris. Next base: position 8,919,844 of record NC_082665.1, on the reverse strand, counting down.
GGCTTCATGGGTAATTTGGGATAAGTTATTCATCCTGTTCTTCATTTAGCTGCTCTGCAAAATGGGACAAATAATAACACAGAGTGATTTAGAAGCCATAACAAGATGATGGGAATGAAAGTGGTCACCTTCATCTAACCATGAACTTGAGGGCTGCACAAATGCAGAATGAAATGTTATCATTCTTCAGGGGAGTTGGATTTCATGAAGAGCTCTGTGTTTTACTCACTTTAAAAAAAATAGAAAAAAGAAGTAAAGAAAAAAATAAACGATTGCAGCCTGGGATACATGGGTTACATTCCCTGTCGCTTGTTAGAGGGAACAAAGTGCCACATTGCTTTGAAAAGTTAATCACGGGGCACGTTTGGTTTCATCAGGCCTGGTTGCAGGTACAATAGGAAAAATATTGTGTATCTCCAGGCATAATTTGCATTTTAACTTTTTAATTAATTTTTAAAATTTATTTTTAGGGCTTCCCTGGTGGCGCAGTGGTTGAGAGTCTGCCTGCCAATGCAGGGGACGCGGGTTCGTGCCCCGGTCCAGAAGGATCCCACGTGCTGCGGAGCAGATGGGCCTGTGAGCCATGGCCGCTGGGCCTGCGCCTCCGGAGCCTGTGCCCTGCAGCGGGAGAGGCCACAACAGTGAGAGGCCCGCGTACTGCAAAAAAAAAAAAATTTATTTTTAAACTGAAGTTGATTTACAATGTTTCAGGTGTACAGCAAAGTTTATATATAAATATTTTTTTTCAGATTCTTTTCCATTATAGGTTATTATAAGATATTGAATATAGTTCCCTGTGCTATACAGTAGGTCCTTGTTGTTTATCTACTTAATAAATAGTAGTGTATATCTGTTAATCCCAAATTCCTAATTTATCCCTCCCCCCACCTTTCCCCTTTGGTAACCATAAGTTTGTTTTCTATGTCTGTGTGGATTTTAAATTCTAAATCACCACATAAAATATATGGTCTCATTTAGGCTCCCCAGCCAGACATCTTGGCCTGGTTTCCTTGCTCTAGAGCCCTGTGCTAATAAGCAAACAGAAAAAAAAGCAGGGATTTTTTCAAAGTTGCAAGTCAATGTGCTGTAAACATGGGTCTGAGGTTAGAATATTGAATTCCATGAATATCAACAATCTGTCTTACCCCATTAATCAGAGGTTTACAATGTCTACAGTATCAGGAGCCATGGGGCCGTCACTGATAATTCTCTGTCAAAGAGAAATCTAATCATCTAGACATGTGCTTGAAGAGGAATTTTTCCCCTTGTTGATTTTATGTAGGAAATGATTATTAGAAAATGCTGGCTCACAGGGTGGCTTGGGGGTTTGGGGAGGAGGCCTCATCGTGGGTGACAGGGCTCTGCAAACCCAAATAGGTTCAGCAATTTGTTGGGCTGGGTCTCCTTGGGGACCTATCCCGGAGCAGTGACACTAATCATCCTGAAATCCACGCCCTCTCCTCGGTGCTAATACACAGCCCTTGAATTATGTAATTGAGAGACAGGCGTTGGCTCAATTCCGATTCTCCAGACTCCAAGGAAATATTCCTCTTCCCTGGCGAGAGAGCACTTTTTTTTTAATCTTTTGTCCAGGCCATGCGCAGCCTGTGGAATCTTAGCTCCCTGACCAGGGGGTCAAACCCGCGACCCCTACAGTGGAAGCGCGGAGTCTTAAGCACTGGACCGCCAGGCAAGTCCTGGGAAAGCACATCTGATGAACTGAAAGCTGTGTTTCTTAAGTCTGACGTCCCTCCTCTCCAGCCAGCGCCACCCTGTTTTGGGGGTCCTTGGAAATGCCAAAGACGATGCAAGTTGGAAACTGCCTCCTTGAGAAGAAAGTCTGACTCCAAAGGAGGAGTCCAGGTCCACCTCCAAGTCCCCCAAGGTCAGCACAGTTCTTTCCTGCATTCATATATGAACCTTCCGTTACACAGTCCGTGTTATGTGTCAGGAAGAATGCCTGATTCTCCAAGTTAGGTATACTTGCTCTGTGTGGGGCTTTAACACATGACCAAGGGTGGCAGGTGTCTGAGAACTTCCAGCTGTACCCAAGCCAAGAAAAGCTAGGAACTAAGGGCACAATTTAAAGGAGTTTGGATACAATAATCATTTGGGGAAGGAGAATACCAGCACCTCTGATTTTGGTCCTTAAGACTACAGAACTACCAGAAAAATCTATTCCCAGTATCTAGTACAGATGTGGTTTCACCCTGCATTTCCTTGGTCATCACTGAGGAGAGAGGCTGGGTTGTAGTGACTTTGGTTACGTCCCCCCCCCAAAAAAGATAGATGTAATTCTAGAGTCATTTCCAGGCTGTTTCACTGAAGACTTTGGTGGCATGTGTTGCTATGACAGGCAAGATAATTTCCCACCAAAGATGTCCACGTCCTAACCTCCAGACCCTGTGAATATGTCATGTCACGTGGCAAGTGTTAGTTAAGGTTGCTAACAAGCTGACCTTATAATATAACAAGATTAGTGTGGATTGCCTTGTACACACTGCTATATTTTAAATGGATAACCAACAGGGACCTACTGTACAGCACAGGGAACTCTGTTCAATATTATGTCACAACCTAATTGGGAAAAGATTTGGAAAAAGAAAAGATACATGTGTATGTATAACTGAATCACTTTGCTGTACACCTGAAACTAACACAACATTGTTAATCAACTATACTCCAATATAAAATAAAAAGTTAAAAAAATAGTAAAATACGCTTTTCCTAATTAAAAAAAAAGATTAGTGTGGATTATCTGGGTGGGTGCAATGTAATCACAAGGGTCCTTAAATGTAGAAGACAGAGGCAGATGGTCAGTGTCAGGGGGACGTGATGTGACCGACTTTACTGTCCATTGCCAGTGTGGGTGATGAAAGAAGGGACCATGAGCTAAGGATGCAGGCGGAAAGAAAGCTAGAGGCTGGAAAAGGGAAAGAAATGGATTCCACCCTATAGCCTCCAAAAAGGAATGCAACCCTGCCAGCACCTGGATTTTAGCCCAACCTGACCCATCTCTGACCTCCAGAACTGTAAAATAATAAATTGGTCTTCTTTTAAGGCAGTTTCTGGTAATTTATTACCGCAGCAATAGGAAAGGAACACAGTTGCCTCAATATTTTCCTCTAATTGAAACAAGTTACAAAAGAGCTTATTTTGCTTTTCTCAGCATCACGGCAAGTCAAGTGGGAACAGAGGTTTAGAGCAGCAGCTGCTGATGCCCAGCATCTGCATAAAAGCGGGCAAGGATGGATTTGAGGTAGCAGGTGGGTAAGCGGTTTGTCTCTATCTGCCTCTCCCTGCGGCTTGTGGGGACAGGCACAAGGTCACCAGATTCTCTGCCTGGTTCTTTGGAAAGGTGGCTGCTTGGAACACCAGGGCCATTGGTTCTTCAGAAGCAACCCTGCAATCTTCTTAGAGTACCATGGTTTCCATTTTTCCCAGGGCCTCTTTCTTTAAAAAAAAGTCTTTTCATATGTAACCCTGCTTTGTTGGAAGGATCCATAAGTTTCAGACCTCCTTCCCCAGTGCTGTGCTGGTCAGCCAGTTCTGGGAGTGGCAAAGCAGCTCTGCTATAGCGTTTGCCAATTTCCATGGTGTAAATGTTTCCACCAGGGCTGATGTCAAGCTACCAGCTTAAAGTCCCTGAATGCAGAGGAGGGAAGAGATGTTCACAGACTGGACTGGGCAGGCTCCAGTGTACCCCAAAGCATGTCCAAACCACACCGCTCCCCTGCCCAGGGGGCTATTGAAGTGCAGAGGCCCTGAGTTTTCAGAAAGCACAGCACACTTAACAACAGTTTGACCCTTCCTGTAAACAGCACTGTGGACTCTTTCAAAGCAGTTGTTCTTTGTTTTACAGCTGATCCTGTAACTAAATGCCCTCATCTCCCTGCTGCAGCTGCTCAGGACCAAGGGGAATTCTGAAGAGCCAAAGAGCAGAGCTGATTAAAGACCCTGGTCACCATGGTCAATCCCAGTTTCAACTCTGGAGTGGGCTTTCTAGGATTCTTTTTTCCTTTTTACAGTTATTCTTCAGTCTAGTCTGATTTTATAAGGTATTTGAAAACCACTGAAACCTGAAACCGTCAGTCTCAGGGAAATTATTAGGAGACCTTTGATCAAATTAGTATGTCTCATTTTATAGCCATCATACCTGAGAGGACTAGTCAGTCTCCCTTCTATCACTGACTGTACCAGGTCTATTAGTTAGTACTTTGGTACGAAATACTTAAACCAGTTTGTCGGAGGAATTTTAACACACATACAGGAGATACCATATGTACTTAATAATATGACCATTACTTTCAATCAGGTATACAAGAAAGGGAATAAGAGGACCTACCTCAACAGATTGTTAGAAAGAAGATGCGAGTTAATATTTGTTAAGCACTTAGACTCACAGTGGGTGCTTTCGAAGTATTTGCTCTTTGTTAAGCAAATAAACATGACTTTAAAAACTTGAGAACTTAGACTTCCCTGGTGGTCCAGTGGTTAAGACTCCGCGCTTCCACCGCAGGGGGCGCGGATTCAATCCCTGGTCAGGGAGCTAATATCCCACATGCTGTGCAGCGTGGCCAAAATAAATAAATAAATAAATAGAAATTGAGAACTTAAGAGGTCTTTGACTTGGAACTTAGTTAAATATCATTCAACGCTATAAACACAAATCATGGCATAACCAAACAATTTCTCCTTTGCAGCTTTTTACTGAAGCTTTTTTTTTTCCATTTCATTGAAACTGGACATTCGCAGTGACTCTGCCCTCCGAGTTGGGCTCCTGGGGCCGCAAGGTCCCAGCAGCACATACGCATAAGCTCTGGCGGTTACAGTTTATGAGACACCCCGTGCAGCTGCTCTCTGCATGATTTAGATGGCCTTGGTGCCTTCCCTTCCAAATGTGGGCACCAGCAGGCTGCCACATGCCCAAGCACTTTCTTATTTGCACAACCACACAGCACAGACTTAAATGAGGTAGCCCCTTCCCTACAGGCTCCGCGTTCCTCTCCAAATTCATTCCAAAGACCAGGTGATGGTCTGGCCTCAGCAGGCCCTGTTCGCTTGGTTCAGGATTATAAATCAGGGCGCTCCCGTTGAAGGGCGGAGGCCGGAAGACATCTGTCTGCCAGTGGGGAGAAGGAGGTGCTTGCAGCCACCCGGCTGACTACAAACTCTAAAGCTCCCAGGAGTGGGAAGGTTGGGATGAAAGGAAAGGCGGACATTAAAGATGCTGGAGCTACATTTTCCAGAGCACATCTTCATCTCATTGTGAATTGATCTGCAGCCCTGGATTTCATCAACTGCACAATACCTCAGAGTCAGCCTGGAGAGACAGCCTGACATCTTGTATTCACCAACAATTAGGAGACCTGATCGGAGAGGCCTGCCCTGCCTTAAGTTGGAACTTGGAGGGCGTGCGCATCCATACAGACACACGCAGAAAAAGTTCTTGCCTAGAAATTGAATCCAGTTCTTTCTTCCTGTGTTTGTTTTGCAATCCACCCTTGGAAGGGAAAGTTGGTGTAGGAAGGCAATAATTCTCCAAGGCACACCGCTTCAATTAAGAGATAGAGAAGCCCAGAGGGGCCCAGGGGTTTCAAGAGGAGCCAGCCGCAGATTAATGGATGTTGAAGAATGTTGCATTCGAAGCCGGGAACTGCTGATTTATGTCTATTCGCGTATTCCGAAGCATTTAACTCATAGTCATTTCTTAATCATAGCAGGATCACATGAGCATTCTCATTTGGGGGGGTGGAGGTGAGAGGGTCTGTTTATTTGTTTGAGCTTTAATAACTTAGCTCTTTATTACAATGCTCTTGGTGAAAGCATTTTTGTTAACTGAGAACAGTTTCCAGCCAGTCCCCTCTGGGTCTCCCTTCTCTAGTTCCACAACCTTGGCTATTCTTTTTTTTTTTTTGGCCTCACTGTGTGGCATGCAGGATCTTAGTTCCCCAACCAGGGACTGAACCTGTGCCCCCTGCAATGGAAGTGCAGAGTCTTAACCACTGGACCACCCAGGAAGTCCCTTCTTGGCTCTTCTTAGTATGCAAGCTATTTTCTTCCTCTCCTGAAATTGCCCAGGCCTCATGCACCCTAATCCCAGGTGTATTGTACTCAGGATGGTTTGAGCAAAATCCACTCAGCCATTTCACTTATGGAGGAGGGAGGAGGGAAATCAGTGCACTCCCTAGGATAAGCCTAAGTCACTCATTTTTGTTTTCCATTCATTTGTTTCACTCAGGGGACATTTACTTAGCACCTACGATGTGGCAGGTCCATGCTAGGCAGGAGGGATTCGGAAAGAAATAAGATTTCCCGCTTTTCACATGAGCTCACAGTCCAGTAGGGGAGGCAAGTGAGAAAACCTGTAATTACGGTAGAGCGAGAGGCCTTGGCTTAAGGCAACTAGGAAATGCTTCTAGGACTAGAGGACCCTGGAGCTCTAATGAGGGGTAATAGAATATCGAATATTGAGGGGCAAGTGGGAGTTGGCCAGGTGGAGAGGTGAGCCCACTTGGACCCAAGAGGGAACTCGGCCACTCCAAGGAACCGCAGGCAGCCTGGGCTGGATGGAGCACGGGATGGTGGGAACAGGGCTGGTGAGATAGATGAAGGGGCCTCTGTGCGTGTGTGTGACATGGGATGCGCTGCTCTGAACCCCTGCAAGAAAGACCTCACTGCCCGGCCTTGCAAGCTGAGGTCACACTGTTCTTGGTGTTCCTCCAACCAATGGCTGATAAGAAGGAGGCACAAAGTCTCAGGCCTTGCCACCCACCGTGGGACTCCTCTAATGGGCGGTCTGTGCTCTGGACTCCCTTTGGGGCTCCCCTGGGTCCCCTGGCATGGGTGGGGGGATTTGAACACAGTGGCCACGCAGATGCTTTTGACTGATGACAACGCAAAACTTCAAAATCCCAATACATGAAACTATGGGCGAGAATCCATCTTTCTACACCCCTTTCCTCTTCTCACAAACATCCTCCCCTATTATTCCTTTAGGGACACTGAGATTATGTCACTATGATGCTACCGGACAAGCCATTTTATGGAACTCACTGCCATTTGAATCCAGTAACCAATCAACTTACTCAATTAATCCATTTGACTTTTTTTTATTGCTGAATTAAGTGATTTCGAATTTACCAGCGCTCTGTTGTCATGTAGACCTGAAATTAAAGACTTGAAATTATATCAACATGCTAAAGTCATTTATGTCAGTAAACTACAAAATAACATGGCATTTACAATATAAGGACCATGAAATATTTTATTTCAAAATTTCCGGATATTAAGCTGACTTATTCTAAAAATTGGTAACTAAAGGGAAAGTGTTGGGCCCTACATCAGGGTTATAAAATAGCCCTAATTTTGAGGAAGACTCTTCATTATGACATGATGCTAGCTAATAAATATCAAATAAGTGATCAAATTAGAAAACCACCATTTTATAAACTTGAATGAAATAATTGATTCAATCAAGGATCGTTGATGGATGACAGAAGTATTCAGGGAAGAGTTGACAGGGAAACTAATACTCCACAGATGGCTTATTAGTCGCAAGAGTGAACAGATAACTTTATAATGGAGAGAGAGATCCGTGGGCACTCTCTTAACCCAGGAATCGAACTCCACATCACTAAGAATGGGGTGACCTAGCCTGATGTGATACCATATGAAGTACACAGCACCAACAGTGAAGGTTTCTTGGCAAAAAATGTTTAACCTGAAATTAACCAATCCTTAAGCTCTGACAGCCAGTGTACAGGAAGTAACAGGGGCTAACGGTCTGCCAGTGAAGACAGCAAATGCAATACAGGCCATGGTGGGATATATTCTTGTTTTGTAGAGGTGTTTACTAACATACATAGTAATGTAGTGTCATTACTGTTATTGTAGTAATGTCTGTAATTTCTTTTGAATTACAAAAACAACACAACAGATTGCCACACCGTGGTATAATATTAACAACTGTTAAATCTGGATGGTGAATACATGGTCGTTCATTATACTACATTCTCTTCTTTTTCTGTATGTTTGAAATATTTAACAATATAAAGTAGAAAAGGGAGATGCTGAAAGACAAAACGTTTAAGATGAAAGCTTCTAGAGAATACACCTGCTGTTCACCATGGTTTTTTTTGGGTTTTTTTTTTTGCGGTACGCGGGCCTCTCATTGTTGGGGCCTCTCCCATTGCGGAGCACAGGCTCCGGACGCGCAGGCCCAGAGGCCATGGCTCACGGGCCCAGCCGCTCTGCGGCATGTGGGATCTTCCCGGACCGGGGCACGAACCCGTGTCCCCTGCATCGGCAGGCAGACTCTCAACCACTGCGCCACCAGGGAAGCCCCACCATGTATTTTAATGGCTCTGTGTAGAAAGCTGCATATTCTCAAGGGTTTTGTGAAAACGATGATATTACTGACCCAGTTCAGAAACAATTCAAGTTGGAAAAATAAGCCATTCAGAGAACAGAAATGCACAGCATAGTCGTTATAGCTCCCGTACTGCCGTATATTAAAGAAAGTAATTATGTCAAGTGTGGTTAATATTATGCAAGGTAGTATAATTAAAGTGCTTTTAAAACCTCCTCCCATATCTCTTATCATGGAGGGCTTATTCAGTGTAATATGAAGGTTTGCTAACTGTTGTTTCTGTTCTGTTCTTTGTCCACAACATGGTCAGTGGTGTTCAGAGTGGCATAAAAGATCCCAAGAGCATGGTGCATCAGTGTTGTTTTTTTTTTTTTTAACATCTTTATTGGAGTATAACTGCTTTACAATGGTGTGTTAGTTTCTGCTGTGTAACAAAGTGAATCAGCTATACATATACATATATCCCCATATCCCCTCCCTCTTGCGTCTCCCTCCCACCCTCCCTATCCCACCCCTGTAGGTGGTCACAAAGCACCGAGCTGATCTCCCTGTGCTATGCACCTACTACCCACTAGTGATATCACCTCACTCCACTTTGAAGGTTATGGACCCCAGGGTTCAGAGCAGGCCTTTGGGTTGGAAGGCTTCCAACCGTGAAGGAGTGAACTTCAAACCCGACCACAGACTGAAAAGCTGGAGATTCTTGGAATGGAACGTCTTTTGGAGCTGAAGAACATACCATTACGCCCAGGTGCCCTGATTGATGTGGAAGGACCCTGCCAAATTCCATTCTGCAGATTGGAAATTCCAGGATAGTGCTGGTACTGGTGAGTGACACTTTCTTGGAATGTCACCAGGAGTTATAAAGTACTCTCCCCACCTCTACGTGTCTAAGGTCTGAACGGTAAAGGTCATCATATAGGACATTTAAATAATCATAAAAACATCGCGATGGATTGCAATGGGGAGAATGTGCAGGGCATGGATGGAGTCCGACTGAATCATCTCAAGCATTTCTCAAGGACTCCCTCCTCCCTCCGTGAAATCAGATACAGCAGCAGGATTGCCAAGTTGAGTCTGCGCTGAAGCACAACAGTCTTTGTTTTACAAGCACCTCTTTATGATTCTGTAATCAGCTGCGTACAGGGGAACCCTGTGTCATCCTGGAGCCATGCTCTCTGGGATTGTTGCCGCAGGCTTTTACTGCCTGTGGTTGGGTTTCTTTTGTTTTGTTTTGTTTGGGGGTCACTATGTAATTCCAGCCCTGGCGTCATCTGTGTCTGTGTAGGGGGCTTGTGTAGTTTGTGTGCTTGTGAACTGGATGTGCTCCCCAAATAGCAGGGAGCACCTCAGGGGTGCACCACGCAGCCTTCTAACTCAGCTTGTGGCCCATGTCATAGGGCACCGTGGGCAACCTGCCCTCTGCAGAGGCTGGGCTCGTGTTTTTGCACCAGCCATGGCGCTCCACACCCCTCACACAGCTCCCCATGGTGACCAGGGATCGAAGAGGCGATATTGTGAAAAAAGAATATATATATGTATAACTGAATCACTTTGCTGTACAGCAGAAATTAACACAAACTTGTAAATCAACTACACTTCAACAAAATACATTTTTAAAAAAATCAGTACCATTTATAATGTCATTCCAAAGTTCAAATACCAAGACATAAATCTACTGAAAGATGTAAAAAACCTATATGTAAAAACTACAAAGCATTCCTAAGAAAAATGAAAGAGACCTAACTAAATGAAATATTTTCATGTTCATTGACTGGAAGACTCAATATTGTTAAGATGTCTATTTTCCCTAAAATTATGTATTTGTTCAACACAATCATTGTAAAAATTTCCAGGAGGCTTTTTTTTGAAGAAATAAATGAGCTGATTCCAAAAGGATCTAGAATATCCAAAATGATTTGGAAAAAGAAATACAAACTCGGGGGACTTACACTATGTGATTTCAAGGTATATTATAAACCTACAGAGTCAAGGCAGTAGAGTATTGACATGAAGATATACATATAAATCAATTGAATGAAACAGAGAGTTGATTGGTAGACTGACACATAGACAGTCCACTGATTTTCCGCAAAGATGCCAAAGTAAATCAATGAAGAAAGAAAAGTTTTTATAATAAATATTGCTAGAACTAAATATGTCACATTTATACAATGAAATACTATTCAACAATAAAAAAGAATGAACTATTGATATACGCAACAACATGGATGATTCCCAAATACAATATGTCAAACAAAAGAAGCTAAAATCAAGGGAGTACATACACTTTGACTCCGTTCATAGGAAATCCAAGTAAAGATAAAACTAATCCCTATATGTAATCTATAAAAAAGTCAGAACTGGAGAAAGCTTGAGGGAAATTCCTGGTATGATAAAAAATGTTCTATATCTTGTTTTGAGTGGTGATTACCAAAGTGTATACAATTCTCAAATCTTGTTGACTCAAACACCTAATATCTGTACATTTAATTTACATGAATTATACCTAAATAAAAATTTCTAAAGAAATGAAAAATTATTAGGGCAGGAAATGTTTAGTTAGTGAACTGCTTTCATATCTGTTCCACATTTCTCTACGTGCTATTGCAAAAAACACATGTATATGATGGTATGGATCATATGATATGACTTCTTAGATTGTAGCCCTATTTGAATTTTTAGAATTCTTTTCACATGAAGCTGTTTCAAGTAATGAAAACACAATAGACTACTTTATATTGTTTGTGGTGCAATAGTTTCTAACCCAAAGAAACTCACTTTTCTACTTAAGTTAAATGACAAGGCTTTGATTCAATTTTTTTTACATTCCCGTTAAACTTCCAGAGGACACAGGGAATGAAAGTCTTTAAAGCCAGTTCCCAATGCTTTGCTTCCTTCCCCTCTATCCCTGGCCCCACCATCTTTATTTACTGGTAGAGACAGTTTTAAGAAATAAAATCAAATTTAGCAAGAAAAATCAAACTGGAAAACAGACATCCCTGTCTCTCCCTAAGAATAAAACTGGGTAGAACATGTCATCATATTATCTTCTTATAGCATTCTCTATACCATATTCTCTTTCTATAGAATTGAAGTTATTTATTTATTTGGTTGCACCAGGTCTTAGTCGCAGCAGGCAGTCTCCTTAGCTGTGGCGCCAGTGCTCCTTAGTTGCAGCTCACCAGCTCCTTTGTTGTGGCATGTGGGGCCCTTAGTTGTGGCACGAGGGCTCCTTAGTTGTGGTATGCAAACTTTTAGTTGCGGCATGCATGTGGGATCCAGTTCCCTGACCAGGGATCGAACCTGAACTCCCTGCCCTGGGAGCGTGGAGTCTTATCCACTGTGCCAGCAGGGAAGTCACAGAATTGAAGTTTCTATTTTTGCAAAGAAATTGAGATTACTAATGTCGGCCGTGCTGTTTCGTTTTTGTCTCATTCGCCATCAGGCAATGTGCAGGGTCCGCCTTGGGTTTACTCCCGGCTGCTCTCTTGGGTCAATCAGCTTTAACTGACCCTGACACTTAGTGATGTCAAACTGTGATAATCAGCCAAGAATAACTTATCCATGAATTGAGCCCTTACTAAATGCCAGGCACTGACATATTAATATTTGTCTCCACATACTGTCCTGAGGTAGGACTATCATGAATCCCCATTTTACAGATGAGGAGCCTGAGGCACAGAAAGGTTACATAACTTACATCTAGTAAGTACATGAGCTGGGGTCTGAATCCAGGTGGTTTGCCCCAGAATCCATATTCTTAGCCACCATCTCATGCAACCTCACTAATGCTTTAGCAAAAGGGGACAAATAAAACCAGAAGCAGGTGATACTGCTGTGCGTGGTGTTTGATAATGGAGACAGTCTTGAGAGTGGGCACTTTGTTCACAAGAAGCACAAACAAGATTTATTGGCATAGATGGACGTTCCCAAACACAATTCTCATGATTTCAAAGATGTTAATGGTCTTGAATCTTATCATTTTGCAGCTGTTGATGAAGTGCCTCTGGATTTATACCTGGTTTCACTTACTCCCTAGAAGGAGCCATCTTGCTTTTAGAGCATAAAGAACATCACCACCTCTCTGGTGAAATGAGCTCGTAGACCCTGAGAACAAGCCTCTCTAGAATTCTGTAATGGAGAATGCAATGATATTTCTGCAGTCGCTCTCCTGGAGACCCCTACACGGTCCAGAAATGCACTGGAGTTTCTTTCCTTTGGAAACTGATCTTGCTATTAATCAACATGAACACAAAATCTGTGTATCCCAAAATTTCTATCCCATTTGCATGTACTCAGTGATTAAAGGCAAACAAACCAAACCATCCCTTCTTACCAAAGGAAGGTAAAAACAGGACTATGTTTTTCTGACATCCTCAGAGTCCAGATATATATATATATCTAGAATCTAGACAGATATATAGAATACAGAATCTGTCTAGATTATATATATATATATATATATATATATATATATATATATATCTGTCTAGATTCCATGAAGTCAGAGCCACTTAATAAAACAAGCTACTGAATTACTCACCAATCGTCTAATCTACTCATTAAGAAAGAGAAATTTCTCATTCTTGTCTTCCTTCCATCTTTCTTTCCTTTTTTAACCTCCTTGCCCGTCCTACTCCCAGATCTCCTGTCTGCTCTTATTATTTTAACCTTCCATGGCTGGCAGAGACTCCAACCTCAAGATAAAATTAGGCAGAGATGTAATTGACAAACTATAGTGCAACTCACTGCGTTGGCGTGTTCCCAGCCTGGTCCGGCTCTACATCTGAATGCTCTTCCAGGTTCCTCTGAAACATCTTACTCAGCCTCTTTCCCAGGTGCCCCTCGACTCCGGACTTTCATCTGGCCAGGTCGCTGCTCTCGGTAGCTTCCCCCAGCTTGACCTCACCACCAACCAGATCCACCTGGCCTCCGGTCGGGCCGCACTTTTCTTGTCCTTCCTAGGGCCGCTGAACTCTCAGCTGGTGCCTGGCCCACTCCTGCATGGATGTCTCTCAGACCTCCCGGTAATCCACGCCTGTGGCACACCCAGTTTCAGCTCTCAACGCTGCCCTTTGGGTGCCTGCCATTCCAACTCTGTCCACTCTAAAAAGGGACCAGTGTCTCTAGGGCCCAGCTTAAATTTAGAGTCACTATTCTCTTAACAAAAGGCCAATCAAGTACTAAAGTGGTTTCACTGACGTCTCTCCCGGCTCAAATGACCTGTTTTCTTAGGCCTCATTGTTGCCGGTCACCGCTGATGCCTCTTGGTGTTCAAATTCAGAAGAAAGCCCAGGCTGAGAGTGGCACTAGGAAACAGGAAGAGATCTGGAGGAAAAGCGAGGGGGTGAAGAGGGGCCATGGAAGAAATACTGCAGAAAGGCAGCACGGAGGCCCAGAGAGGAGGGAAGAAGTAGCCAGTGGGTGAAGTCCACCCAGAGAGGAGGAGAAATACATGTGGAAAGTGATTCCCTAAGGAAAGGGAAGGCCAGGAAAGAACAAAAAGACCATTTATAAATAAAAAAAAGAAAAGAAAAGAAAGAAAGAGTGGAACTTAAAGATCAGGGTTCAAGCTGTTTTGTTGTCTGGGAAAGAAAGGGAAAGAAACTTCCCTCCAGTGTGTTTTTCTGGCCAGGTAACTTTCCAAAGCCTGTCTACTTCCATTTTCCCATAAGGACCTCATCCTAATGACAAAGTCAGTCAGGCATTGCTGCTTCCCACAGCTTGATGGGTGGAGCTGAAATTTCCAACCCTCTAATCCCTAGGTTTTTCTGGTGACCAGCCCCCTCCTGGGGCCCCACCCTAAGTCATCACTAGCACAAGTTCAAGAGAAACTTCTCATGAATGACAAAGCCATCTCGTATGACTCAAGAGTTCCAAGGGTATGAGGAGCTCTGTGACAGGAACTGGGACAAAGACCAAATACATTTCTTATTACACTTACCACCCCCTTGCCACATGACATAGCATATCTTCCCATCAGAACTCAGAGTTGATTTCTCCATCCTTTGATCTGGGCTTTGTGAAGTGACTTGCTTTGGCCAATGGGACATTAGAAAATGTGACACCATCAGAGATCTGAAGGGTGGGTGTACTGGGTCTTGCCTTCTCCTGCTGCTGGGAATCCATTAGCCACCACATAACAAGGGCAGACTGGCGTCCTGGGGGATGACAGACCATGTGGGGAGAGACCCCAGCCATCTCAGCCTTCCACCTGAAAAACCAGACATGGAAAAAAGGCCAAACCAGACTATTCAGCCATAACTGAGCTGGCTCAGACCAGAAGAACAGCTCACTCAACCCACAGAATCATGAGACACAATAAATGTTTGCTATTTTAAGCCATTAAATTTGGGAGTTGTTTGTTACATAGCAAAAGCTAACAGCAGCTCGTACCTGACAATAATAGCCAGTATTTTTTAAGATCTTATTAACAACAGTCACACTGCTAGGTGCATCCCAGTCTGCCATTATGGATCTCCCTGGTACCCAGGACAGAGTCTTAAACACCAGAGATGGCCAGTAGGTATCAGTTGAATAATTTTTAAAAGTTATTTTTACTGTACCTGCATCCAGAAAGCTTAAAAGGATACTAAAACACAATCAAACAGCATTAGTTAAAAATAGGTAAAAGGAGAAAATACAAGTGTGGGAGACATAAAATGAAACTAACAGACAGATCATCCAAAATGAAAATAAATAAGGAAACACAAGCTTTAAATGATACATTAAATAAGATGGACTTAATTGATATTTTTAGGACATTCCATCCAAAAACAACAGAGTACACTTTCTTCTCAAGGACTCATGGCACATTCTCCAGGATAGATCATATCTTGGGTCACAAATCAAGCCTTGGTAAATTTAAGAAAATTGAAATTGTATCAAGTATCTTTTCTGACCACAATGCTATGAGACTAGATATCAATTACAGGAAAAAAATCTGTAAAAAATACAAACACATGGAGGCTAAACAATACACTACTTAATAACCAAGAGATCACTGAAGAAATCAAACAGGAAATCAAACAATACCTAAAACAAATGACAATGAAAACATGATGACCAAAAACCTATGGGATGCAGAAAAAGCAGTTCTAAGAGGGAAGTTTATAGCAATACAATCCTACCTCAAGAAACAAGAAAAATCTCAAATAAACAACCTAACCTTACACCTAAAGCAATTAGAGAAAGAAGAACGAAAAAACCTCAAAGTTAGCAGAAGGAAAGAAATCATAAAGATCAGATCAGAAATAAATGAAAAAGAAATGAAGGAAACTATAACAAAGATCAATAAAACTAAAACCTGGTTCTTTGAGAAGATAAACAAAATTGATAAACCATTAGCCAGACTCAGCAAGAAAAAAAGGGAGATGACTCAAATCAATAGAATTAGAAATGAAAAAGGAGAAGTAACAACTGACCCTGCAGAAATACAAAGGATCATGAGAGATTACTACAAGCAACTATATGCCAAAAAAATGGACAACCTAGAAGAAATGGACAAATTCTTAGAAATGCACAACCTTTTGAGACAGAACCAGGAAGAAATAGAAAATATGAACAGAACAATCACAAGCACTGAAATTGAAACTGTGATAAAAAATCTTCCAACAAACAAAAGCCCAGGACCAAATGGCTTCACAGGGGAATTCTATCAAACATTTGAAGAAGAACTAACACCTATCCTTCTCAAACTCTTCCAAAATATAGCAAAGAGAGGAACACTCGCAAACTCATTCTACGAGGCCACCATCATCCTAATGCCAAAACCAGACAAAGATGTCACAAGCAAAGAAAACTATAGGCCAATATCACTGATGAACATAGATGCAAAAATCCTCAACAAAATACTAGCAAACAGAATCCAACAGCACATTAAAAAGATCATACACCATGATCAAGTGGGGTTTATCCCAGGAATGCAAGGATTCTTCAATATATGCAAATCAATCAATGTGATACACCATATTAACAAATTGAAGACTAAAATCCATATGATCATCTCAATAGATGCAGAAAAAGCTTTCGACAAAATTCAACACCTATTTATGATAAAAACTCTCCAGAAAGTAGGCATAGAGGGAACTTACCGCAACATAATTTTTAAAAAGGCCATGTATGACAAACCCACAACCAACATCGTTCTCAGTGGTGAAAAACTGAAACCATTTCCACTAAGATCAGGAACAAAACAAGGTTGCCCACTCTCACCACTCTTATTCAACATAGTTTTGGAAGTTTTAGCCACAGCAATCAGAGAAGAAAAAAAAATAAAAGGAATCCAAATCAGAAAAAAAGTAAAGCTGTCACTGTTTGCAGATGACATGATACTATACATAGAGAATACCAAAGATGCTACCAGAAAACTACTAGAGCTAATCAATGAATTTGGTAAAGTAGCAGGATACAAAATTAATGCACAGAAATCTCTTGCATTCCTATACACTAATGATGAAAAATCTGAAAGAGAAATTAAGAAAAAACTCCCACTTACCACTGCAACAAAAAGAATAAAATGTCTAGGAATAAACCTACCTAAGGAGACAAAAGACCTGTATGCAGAAAATTATAAGACACTGATGAAAGAAATTAAAGATGATACAAATAGATGGAGAGATATACCATGTTCTTGGATTGGAAGAATCAACATTGTGAAAATGACTCTACTACCCAAAGCAATCTACAGATTCAATGCAATCCCTATCAAACTACCACTTTTCACATTTTTCACAGAACTAGAAAAAAAAATCTCACAATTTGTTTGGAAACACAAAAGACTCTGAAAAGCCAAAGCAATCTTGAGAAAGAAAAATGGAGCTGGAGGAATCAGGCTCCCTGACTTCAGACTATACCACAAAGCTACAGTAATCAAGACAGTATGGTACTGGCACAAAAACAGAAATATAGATAAATGGAACAGGATAGAAAGCTCAGAGATAAACCCACGCACATATGGTCACCTTATCTTTGATAAAGGAGGCAAGAATATACAGTGGAGAAAAGACAGCCTCTTCAATAAGTCATGATGGGAAAACTGGACAGCTACATGTAAAAGGATCAAATTAGAACACTCCCTAACACCATACACAAAAATAAACTCAAAATGGATTAAAGACCTAAATGTAAGGCCAGACACTATTAAACTCTTAGAGGAAAACATAGACAGAACATTCCATGACATAAATCACAGCAAGATCTTTTTTGACCCACCTCCTAGAGAAATGGAAATAAAAACAAAAATAAACAAGTGGGACCTAATGAAACTTCAAAGCTTTTGCACAGCAAAGGAAACCATAAACAAGACCAAAAGACAACTCTCAGCATGGGAGAAAATATTGGCAAATGAAGCAACTGACAAAGGATTAATCTCCAAAATTTACAAGCAGCCAGAAAAACAAACAACCCAATCCAAAAATGGGCAGAAGACCTAAATAGACATTTTTCCAAAGAAGATATACAGACTGCCAACAAACACATGAAAGAATGCTCAACATCACTAATCATTAGAGAAATGCAAATCAAAACTACAATGAGATATATCATCTCACACCGGTCAGAATGGCCATCATCAAAATATCTACACACAATAAGTGCTGGAGAGGGTGTGGAGAAAAGCGAACCCTGTTGCACTGTTGGTGGGAATGTAAATTGATACAGCCACTATGGAGAACAGTATGGACGTTCCTCAAAAAATTAAAAATAGAACTACCATACGACCCAGGAATCCCACTACTGGGCATATACCCTGAGAAAACCATCATTCAAAAAGAGTCATGTACCACAATGTTCATTGCAGCTCTATTTACAATACCAGGAGATGGAAGCAATCTAAGTGTCCATCAGCAGATGAATGGATAAAGAAGATGTGGCACATATATACAATGGAATGTTACTCAGCCATAAAAAGAAACAAAATTGAGTTATTTGTAGTGAGGTGGATGGACCTAGAGTCTGTCATACAGAGTGAAGTAAGTCAGAAAGAGAAAAACAAATACCGTATGCTAACACAAATATATATGGAATCTAAAAAGAAAAAATGGGATTGTGGTGGCGGCGTCCAAGATGTCGACCAAGAATTTCCGAGTCAGTGACGGTGACTGGATTTGCCCTGACAAAAAATGTGGAAATGTAAACTTTGCTAGAAGAACTAGCTGTAATAGATGTGGTCGAGAGAAAACAACTGAGGCTAAGATGATGAAAGCTGGAGGCACTGAAATAGGAAAGACACTCACAGAAAAGAGCCGAGGCTTGTTTAGTGCTAATGACTGGCAGTGTAAAACTTGCAGTAATATGAATTGGGCCAGAAGATCAGAGTGTAACATGTGTAATACTCCAAAGTATGCTAAGCTGGAAGAAAGAACAGGATATGGTGGTGGTTTTAATGAAAGAGAAAATGTTGAATATATAGAAAGAGAAGAATCTGATGGTGAATATGATGAGTTTGGACGCAAAAAGAAAAAAATACAGAGGGAAGGCAGTTGGTCCTGCATCTATTTTAAAGGAAGTTGAAGATAAAGAATCTGAGGGAGAAGAAGAGGATGAGGATGAAGATCTTTCTAAATATAAATTAGATGAGGATGAGGATGAAGATGATGCTGATCTCTCAAAGTATAATCTTGATGCCAGTGAAGAAGAAGATAGTAATAAAAAGAAATCTAATAGACGAAGTCGCTCAAAGTCTCGGTCTTCACATTCACGATCTTCATCACGCTCATCCTCCCCCTCCAGTTCAAGGTCTAGGTCCAGGTCCCATTCAAGAAGTTCTTCCAGTTCGCAGTCAAGATCTCGTTCCAGTTCCAGAGAACGTTCGAGATCTCGTGGGTCGAAATCAAGATCCAGCTCCAGGTCCCACAGGGGCTCTTCTTCCCCACGAAAAAGATCTTACTCAAGTTCATCATCTTCTCCTGAGAGGAACAGAAAGAGAAGTCGTTCTAGATCTTCTTCATCTGGTGATCGCAAAAAAAGACGAACAAGATCACGGTCACCTGAAAGGCACCACAGGTCACCTTCTGGATCATCCCATTCTGGTTCCCGTTCAAGTTCAAAAAAGAAATAATGAATTAAAATTTACATCTTAAAAAAAAAAAAGTCTAGTACAGTGCATGAAGCGAAGCATATTTTTTAAGAAGTTGGTGTCTTACTTGGTCAGAAGTGCTAAATCTGCTAGTAGAGGTGCATGCCTTTCATTGCTTTTCAGAACAATACAGCTGTGTTTATTTGTGAAATTAAAAGTAAATGGTATTTTAAGCCATAATGTCCCAAAATAGATGCTTTGTTTATCATTTGTTATTTACAACCATCTCAGCTATAACAAAGTACTTTGTTTTTTAATTTGAACTCTTGTTTTTCTCATCTCCAAATATGAGCATTACCTAGGCTTGTCTGGACTTTGGGCACGGAAGCAAGACCGTGGTAAAGTAGTTGGAAACAATCTGTTTATGTTAATCCGGGAAAAGGAGTCAACCTGTTTATGTTAACCTATGTCGAAGTGATTCTTATTAACTAGTTGTAAAACAGCCAACTGGAAATGTCTTTATTTTGAAATTCCCTATGTTAAGGGTGCCTTAGAATCATTGTTTCTCTTTTATCCAGTTTTACTTTTTGCACCACCAAGTTTAATACAGAAAAGTTTTGTGAATTGGAGAGGAGAAAGGTGTTATTTATTTCTCCTTTTCTGACACGTAATTTTGAGCAAGAATGCCAAACAGTTCATCTCTACTAATATGGTTGATGAGAAAAACATCTTATTTTTAAATGTTTAATATTTTTAGGAGCTTTGTGTGATATCCTTTAAAAATCTAGTTATCACATTATAGGGTAGACAGTTAAATCATAGTTAACGAGGAACAAATTGAAGAAAGTTTTTGAAGTATATTTCTCTTTGGGTGAAAGACCAACAGATGTGAATTTAAGTGAACATTTGCTTTGAGATGTTTAACTTTAAACACATTGCGTAAAATTTTCTTCTGAGTTATAAATGAATGCTTATTTCCTCATGACATAAGCAGGAATAATTGTTCCTATTCACTTGAAATTACTTATGGCTTAAAATACTTTCAAGGTTTATTTCTCAAAATTAAAATCTGGTCATTTGAAAAAAAAAAAAAAAAAAAAGAAAAAATGGTTCGGAAGAACCTAGGGGCAGGACAGGAATAAAGACACAGATGTAGAGAATAGTCTTGAGGACGGGGGAGGCGGAAGGGTAAGCTGGGACAAAGTGAGAGAGAGGCATTTACATATATACACTACCAAATGTAAAGTAGCTAGTGGGAAGCAGCTGCATAGCACAAGGAGATCAGCTCGGTGCATTGTGACCACCTAGAGGGGTGGGATAGGGAGGGTGGGAGGGAGGGAGACGCAAGAGGGAAGAGATAAGGGGATATATGTATAACTGATTCACTTTGTTATAAAGCAGAAACTAACACACCATTGTAAAGCAATTATACTCCAATAAAGATGCAAAAAAAAAAAAAAAGAAAAGAAAGAAAGAAAGAAAGAAAAGAAACTAAGCGCAGAGCGAAAAAACCAAAAGCAAACATAAATATCTGAACGATGATTTTGGGTAGGTATATTAGTCTGCAAGGGTTGTCATAACGAAGTACACTGACTGGGTGGTTTAAACAACAGAAATTTATTTTCTGACAGTCCTAGAGGCTAGAAGTACAATATCAATGTGTTGACAGTGTTGGTTCCATCTAAAGCCTCTTTCCTTAGCTTCTAGATGGCTGTCTTCTCCTCGTATCTTGTACCTTTACATGGTCTTTCCTCTGTGCATCCGTATCCAAATTTTCTCTTATTATAAGGACACCAGTCGTTAGGACCCAACCTAATGACCTCATTTTAGCTTCATTACCTTTCTAAAGGCTTTGTCTCCAAATACAGTCACATTCTGAGGTCCTGGGAGTTAGGGATTCAACACGTGAATTTGACGGGACAATGGGGGCAGGGGGCACCACAGTTCAGCCCGTAGCAGTAGAAAACCTGTTTGCTTTAAGCTTCCCAACACTCAAAGGAAAACCTAGACAATCACAAAAGTTCACGTCCATAAACTCAGGAAAAACAGAACTACCCAGTGGCTAGCTCTCAACACAGACAGGTTTTCCACAAGCTTTCTCATAAAATGTGAAAAAACAGCATCTTACAGCTAAAACAAGTTACAAGTCCATCCTCAGCATTGGCCAGTGGTTCAAGACTGGAGAGAATGATGATCTGAACAAATTTTCTTCTCAGCCTTATTCAATGAAGGAGTAGTCGCTAGACAGGACAGCTAGTAACCTGTGGACCAGTCTTTCCACTAGAATGGTTCCATTTCTTTGGGCATTAAAGGGATTTTTATTCTCAAGAATGTTCTATTAAAATGCAGCACCATGGTTGAGAGCCAATGAAGGTGAGAATGACCTGGGTGTGCTTATTGAAGACCCCAGAGGGTAAAGAGAGAGAGAGAAGCTTCTAGATAAGAGATGACATGTGCAAAGGGCCAGTTTCCTCCATTTGACACCTTAGGTGAGATGCACCTTAACCCTCAGCATCTTTCTCCTCGTATGGTGGACATGTTGATTGTGACTCACTCTCATGGCCCCTCCTAAGGGAAGATAACCTGGCAAGGTCCTCCACAGAAAGCCACATACGTGGCCACAGTGCCACTCTTCTTCCTGGTCTTAGTTGGTGGTCCATTGACCCAAGGACTGCCAACCCATTTATTGGCCAGTAGCCTATGATGTATGGCTTGGTACAGCAAGGTGTGTTCAGCCAATCAGATTCTTTCTGTCTTAGAGGAAATGGGCCAGGTGGGAGTGGGAATCGCTGTTGTAAAACTTGGACCAGAGCCCTCAAGCATTCAAACACAGACTAAAATTATGAGGAAGCAGAAACTACAAGGAAACAGAAGAAGCCATAAAGCATTAAAAATAACAGAGCACACTTCTCACCCATTAGGAACAGAAAATATATCAAAAGAACAGAAAATAAGTATTGGTGAGGATGTGGAGAATTGGAGTCCCTGTGCATTCTAGGAGGAAATGTAAAACGGTGTGTCCACGTGGAAAACAGTACAGTAATTCTTAAAAAAATTAAACAGAGATACCACATGATCCAGCAACTCCACTCCTAGATATATACTACCCCAAAGAGTTGAAAGCAGGGACTCAAATGGATGCTTGTACATCAATGTCCAGAGCATCATTCACAATAGGCGAGAGGTGGAAGCAACCCAAATGTCCACTGACAGATGAATGGATTTAAAAAGTGGTACAATCATACAGTGGAATATTAGTTGGCCTTAAAAAAGAATGAAATCCTGACACATGCTATAGCATGGATGAACCATGAAGACATAATGAGTGAAATAAGCCAGACACAAAGGGACAAATAGTGTATGATTCCACTTATATGAGGTACCTAGAAGAGGCAAATTCATAGACACAAAGAGTAGAATGGTGGCTGCCAGGGGTCAGAGGACTTGGGAGTGGACAGCTAGTGGGTACAGAGTTCCTCTTTGGGAAGATGAAAAAGTTCTGGAGATGGGAGCTCAACTTTATGAATGTATGTACTTAATGCCACTGAATTGTACACCTAAAAATAGTTAAAATGGTAAATTATATGTTATGTGTATTTTACAATAAAAAAATCACAGAGCAGGTGGGAGCCGTCCCCAAACCTGCCTTGGTGTCTGAACAGCTCCAGGGCCACCTCCCTGACTCCAAATTCTCAAAACAGGTACCCTGTTCCCTCCACAGTATTTGTGTGAAGCTGGTTCTTTGCAGAGACAATACGAGAGCAGGCGACCCTGTGTTGTGATGGGCTTTGCTGCTCGCACGGTGCCCGCCACACTGCCCCATGGGAGCATCATGACCACGGGGAAGGGGGTTATTCTCCCGACCCCCACCCCTGCCCTGTGAAATCACAGCCACAGCATATACTGAGGGTCAGAGACGTGAGGAGATCTCTGCAAGTTCACTTGGCTCACTAATGGCAGGTGAACTTAGGGTCCGTGTTCAGGTCACAGAGCATGACAATGTGGCTGAACTAGCCCCAAAGAAGTAAACACCAAGGAGTAGAGATTCTAGAGGAATCGGGGGCAGAGGAGAGGGAGAGGGAAAGCCAGCGATGTGAAGAAAGGCTGAGAAGAAGTCTAGAAGAAGCAAGGTCGTGGCCAGGTGCCTGGGTGACAGATCCTGGGAATGTCTGTAGGCTGGACATCTGATCCAGGGCCACACTTGGCATTAGAACCTACAGCTTATTTCCTTACTGTCAGGCTGCCCTGACAGCACAGACGAAGGCGGAGACCTGGCAATGGTTTGGTGAGTGCAGGTAAGGTAGGACACCCAGGAGAAAGTGTAGGAGAAAAAGCCACAAGCAGACAACAAAACCCTGAGGCACTTTGATAATATGGAAGGAGACCAAGGAAGTCAAGAGGTGCTTTGGTAACAAATCACTGTGGCAAAGACACAGGCATGAAAGTGTAAATATGAACCTTTCACTCGTCCCTGTCATCTAGTTTGGGCTGCAGGTCCCTCACTCAGCAAGTTTTGACTGAGCATTGGTATGTGCCAGGCGTTGTTCTAGGCCCAGAGGATACAGCAGGGAACTGAGCAGAAAAGGAATCCTTGTCCTAGTGGGGGAGACAGACAATCACAAGATGAAGGCACAAACTGCAGGGTAGCTTTGACAGTGATAAATGCTGAGGAGAAAAATAACACAGGGAACAGGATAGGAAGATCTGAGGCTGTTACCCCTTTAGAGAGAATGACAAGAGAAGGAAGTCTTTGCTGAGAAGGTGGTGTTTGGATAAAGACCTAAAGGAGGGGGGCAACAAGAAGTGAGGGTGCTAGGGGAGGAGCAGGTCAGCCTCAGGGAAGAGCACGTGCAAAGGCCCTGAGGTGAGTGGGTTTGGTGTAGCTGAGTATCAGCAAGGAACAGGATTGCCAGGTAAAATACAGGACACTCAGTTAAATTTGAATTTCAGATAAAGAATGAATAGTTTCTTAGTATGAGTATGTCCCAAATATTGCATGTTGCAATCTTCCCTTCTACCTCTATGAGAGACCTTAGGGAAAGACATAGTTTTCTGGGTATGACACACGTTGTGATGACCCAACAGTCAGGAGTGCTGGGGTCCATTCCTTCTGGCTGCATCCATGATATTCTTGCCTGAGGAAGTGCATTCCAACAAAGAGCACAGCTGGGACAGCAGCATCCGGAAACCCACCTGGCCTTTCTCACCCAGACCCCCTAAAGTTCTTGCCTGGTTTCCTGAGTGGCCTTAGACCCACATTCCCCAGAGTGAGTTCTGAGGAACTCCTGTCCCAAGGAATGCTCTGTAAAAGAGGGTTCCAGGAACAGAGTTTGTGAAACATTTCCTATTCTATCCTGCCCATTAAAGATGCTGAGAAGTCCTTCCATAAAATAAAACCAGTATAATTTGCTTAACCCAGTCTTTCCTAAACTCATTTGAGCACAGAACCCTTTTACTGAGTGCTACAGCATATTTGCAAGCCCTCCTCCTATGATGGTTGATTTTATGTGTCAACTTAGCGGGACCACGGTGCTCAGATATTTGGTCAAACATCTTTCTAGATGTTTCTATGAGGGTGGGTTTGGATGATATTTACATTTAAATGGATGGACTTTGAAAGAAAAACAGATGATCCTCTATAATGTTGGTGGGCCTTACCCAATCAGTTGAAGGCCTGGATAGCCCAAAAAAGGGGCTGACCTCCCTCGAGAAAGAGAAAATTCTACCAGCAGATGACCCTCAGACTTCAGCTGTTATATCTGCCTTTCCTGAGTCTCCAGCCTGCTGGCCCACCCTGCAGATATTTGGACTTGCCAGCCTCCATAATTATGTGAGCCAATTCCTTAAAACATCTATCTACCTATTTCTTAGTCAGGGTTCTCCAGAGAAACAGAACCAATAACATACACAGACATATTCTTTTTATTGTGTTTTGCATTATTGCACTTCATACATCTTGTGTTTTTTTACAGACTGAAGGTGTGTGGCAGCCCTACATAAAAGCAAGTCTATTGGTGCCATTTTTCCAATGGCATTTGCTCACTTCATGTCTCTGTGTCACATTTTGATGATTCTCACAATATTTCAAACTTTTTCATTATTTTATATTTGTTATGGTGATCAGTGATCTTTGATATTACTATTGTAATTGTATTGGGGCACCACAAACCATGCCCCTATGAGATGGCAAACTTGATAAATGGTGTGTGTGTGTGTGTGTGTGTGTGTGTGTGTGTGTGTTCTGAATGCTTCACCAATTGGCTTTCTCCTATCTCTTTCCCTCTCCTTAGGCCTGCCTATTCCCTGAGACACAAAAATATTGAAATTGGGCCAGTTAATAACCCTACAATGGCCTATAAGTGTCAGGAAGAGTCATGTGTCTCTCACTTTAAATCAAAAGTTAGAGATATCACCTCACACCAGTCAGAATGGCCATCATCAAAAAATCTACAAACAATAAATGCTGGAGAGGGTGTGGAGAAAAGGGAACACTCCTACACTGTTGGTGGGAATGTAAACTGGTACAGCCACTATGGAGAACAGTATGGAGGTTCCTTAAAAACATGAAAATAGAGCTACCGTATGATCCAGTAATCCCACTCCTGGGCATATATCCAGAGATAAACATGGTTCAAAAGGATACATACACCCCAATGTTCACTGAAGCACTGTTTACAAGAGCCAAGACATGGGAGCAACCTAAATGTCCATAGGCAGATAAATGGATAAAGAAGATGTGGTAAATATATACAATGGAATATTACTCAGACATTAAAAAGAATGAAATAATGCCATTTGCAGCAACATGGATGGACCTG
Organism: Mesoplodon densirostris; assembly: GCF_025265405.1. Classification (NCBI taxonomy): domain Eukaryota; kingdom Metazoa; phylum Chordata; class Mammalia; order Artiodactyla; family Ziphiidae; genus Mesoplodon; species Mesoplodon densirostris. The sequence continues at coordinate 8,893,635 of NC_082665.1, read as the reverse complement.
GGGATTATCATACTAAGTGAAGTAAGTCAGACAGAGAAAGATAAATATCATATGATATTGCTTATATGTGGAATCTAAAAAAAAAAACTGATACACATGAACTTATTTACAAAACAGAAACACTCACAGACTCAGAGAAGGAACTTATGGTTACCAACAGGGAAGGGTTGGTGAGAGGGATAGATTGGGAGGTTGGGACTGACATGCACACACTGCTATATTTAAAATAGATAACCAACAAGGACCTACTGTAAAAAAAAAAAAGAGAATAAAATAAGGAGCAAGAGGGTAGTTTAAGGGAAATAACGTGTAAAACCATAAACCAAGGACATGAGGGTATCATTAGTTTTTTTATAAGACCAGGGCTAGAGAAGCATGCTGATAAACTGAATGAATGGTATAGTGTAAATTTGCCATGACTCACTATGTGTGATTGCTACAGTCAGTCACAAGTTGAAAGTAGGATCATTGTTATGCTTTTTCCTGAATAAAATTGCACTTTGACTAATAGAAAAAAACCCCAAAGTTAGAAATGATTAAGCATAGTGAAGAAGGCATGTCAAAAGCTGAGATGGGCCAATATCTAGACCTCTTATATCAGCTAGCCAAGTTGTGATGGCAAAGGAAAAGTTCTTGAAGGAAATTGAAAGTGCTACTCCAGTGAACACACAAATGATAAAAAAGCAGAGCAGCCTTATTGCTGATCTGGAGAAAGTTTTAGTGATCTGGTTAGAAGATCAAACCAGCCACAGCATTCCCTTAAGCCAAAGCCTAATCCAGAGCAAGACCCTAACTCTCTTCAATTCTATGAAGACTGAGAGAGGTGAGGAAGCTGCAGGAGGAAAGTTTGAAGCCAGCAGAAGTTGGTTCATGAGGTATGAGCTGTCTCCATAGCACAAAAACACAAGGCAAAGCAACGAGTGCTGATGTTGAAGCTGCAGCAAATTACCCAGAAGATCTAGCTAAGATCATTAATGAAGGTGGCTACACCAAGCAACAGATTTTCAGTATAGATGAAGCAGCCTTATATTGGAAGAAGATGCCGCCTAAGACTTTCATAGCTAGAGAGGAGAAGTCAACACCTGGCTTCAAAGCTTCAAAGGACAGGCTGACTCTCTTGCTGGCGGCTAGTGCAGCTGGTGCCTTTAAGTTGAAGCCAATGCTCAGTTATCATTCCCCAAATCCTAAGGCCCTTAAGAATTATGCTCCATCTACTCTGCCTGTGCTCTCTAAATGGAACAACAAAGCCTGGATGACAGCACATCTATTTACAACATGGCTTACTGAATGTCTTAAACCCACTGTTGAGACCTACTGCTCAGAAAAAAATATTACTACTCATTGACAGTGAACCTGGTCACCCAAGAGCTCTGATGGAGATGGACAATGAGGTTAATGGTGTTTTCATGCCTGCTAACACGGCCTCCAACCTGCAGTCCACGGATCAAGGAGTCATTTTGAATTTCAAGTTTTATTATTCAAGAAATACACTTTGTAAGGCTATAGCTGCCATACACAGTGATTCCTCTGATGGATCTAGGCCAAGTCAATTGGAAACCTCTGGAAAGGATTCACCATTCTAGAAGCCACTAAAAACATTTGTGGCTCATGGGAAGAGGTTAACAGGGGTGTGGAAGAAGCTGATTCCAACCCTCATGGGTGACTTTGATGGGTTTAAGACTTCAGCAGAGGAAGTAACTGCAGGTGTGGTGGAAACTAGAAGTGGAGCCTGAAGATGTGACTGCATTGCTATAATCTCATGATAAAACTTTAACAAATGAGGAGTTGCTTCTTATAGATGAGCAAAGAAAGCAGTTTCCTGAGATGGAAACTACTCATGGTGAAGGTGCTGTGAAGACTGTTAAGGATTTAGAAGGATCACATAAATTTAGTTGATAAAGCAGCATCAGGGTTTGAGAGGATTGACCCCAATTTTGAAAGAAGTTCTACTGTAGGTAAAATACTATCAAACAGCATTACATGCTATAGAGAAATCATTCTTGAAAGGAAGAGTTAATTAATGTGGCAAACTTCATGGTTGTCTTATTTTAAGAAACTGCCATACCCAGCCCAGCTCTCAGCAAACACCACCCTGATCAGTCAGCAGCCATCAACATCAAGGCAAGGGACTTCCCTGGTGGCACAGCAGTTTAGAATCCGCCTGCCAATGCAGAGGACACGGGTTTGAGACCTGGTCCGGGAAGACCCACATGCCGCGGAGCAGCTAAGTCCATGTGCCGCAACTACTGAGCCTGCGTTCTAGAGCCCGCGAGCCACAACTACTGAAGCCCGTGCACCACAACTCCTGAGCCTGTGCTCCAGAGCCCACGAGCCACAACTACTGAGCCCACGTGCTGCAACTACTGAAGCCCATGCACCTAGAGCCCGTGCTCCGCAACACAAGAAGCCACCACAATGAGAAGCCCGTGCACCGCAACGAAGAGTAGCCCCTGCTCTCTGCAACTGGAGAAAAGCCCACGCTCAGCAACGAAGATCCAACACCGCCAAAAATAAATAAATATATAAATTTAAAATAAAATAAAAACCCACATAACATAAAATTTAAAAAAAAACAACATCGAGGCAAGACCTTCCATCAGCAAAAGTATTATGATTTGCTGAAGACTCATGATGGTTAGCATTTATTAGCAATAAAGTATTTTTTAATTAGCTACGTACATTGTTTTTTTTTTGACATAATGCTACTGCACACTTAATATAATAGAGTGTAAACATACCTTTTATATGCACCAGGAAACCAAACAATAAACGTGATGCTTTATTGCTATATTAGCTTTATTTCATTGGCCTGGAAGTGAACAGGCAGTATGTCCAATATATTCCTGTCAATGAACATATAGAAAGAGCTTTTTTATAGGAATTGACTCATGAGATGATGAAGGCTAAATCCCATGACCTGCTATCTGCAAGCTGGAGGCCCAGCAAAGCCAGTGGTGTAATTCCAGTCCAAGTCCAAAGGCCTGAGAACCAGGAGTGCTGTTGTTGAAGGCCAGGAGAAGATGGGTGTCCCAGCTCAAGCAGAGAGCCAATTTGCCCTTCTGCATTTTTGTTCTGTTTGGACGCTCAGTGGACTGGATGATGCCCACCTGCTCTGGTGATTACAGTCTGCTTTACTCAGTCTACCAATTCAAATGCTGATCTCTTCCAGAAACCCCCTTACAGACACACCCAGAATAATGTTTCACCAGCTAGTCTGGGCATCCACTCGTCCAGTCAAGTGTGACACATAAAATTAACTATCACCATATATAAATACACATCCTATTGGTTCTGCTTCTCTGGAGAACACTGACTGATACACTCTGGACCAGTGTCCACAGGACAGTTGGGGAACATCAATGCAACATCTGTTGTCTCAGCCTGAGGAAGGATCCTGTCACTGATGCAGTGCTAGCCTCCAAAAGCCCCTCTAGGCAGGCTGTCATGGAACAGAAAGGCTCACAGACCAAGTCAAGATGCTCCAACCACACAGTTTATTAAATCAACTCAAAACACGCAGCAAAAAACAAGGGGAGAGGTATGGGGTTGGTTGACTGACTCAGGATCAGATGCTGGTCGGGTGGAAAGACCACACACCTGAATCCTAGACTATGCAGCGTTCACACAACCTCTCTATCTGCCACGTCAGCCTTCCCTGCTGATGGTGTGGTTATGGGACCAGCCTATTGTTGAACCAGGGGGCTCAGCAGACGGCAGGTGACCTTGCTGTTTGAAGACTCACAGGAGCAAGTTCACTGGGCCAATAGCTGCAGCTCATCAATTAGCCTGTTGAACGGCTGCGGGATTTACCTGCATTTCTGGGGGGCAAAGCACACGTAGAACCAGAAAAGTTGTCCCTAATGGGTGGCTGAGTTAAGACCTCTTGAATACTGAGTTCCTCATGTATATTTGCTTTCATCCCTTCTAACTCCATTCACCGCACAAATGCTTTACTTTATCTATGGCTAACGGGCATCACAAGCTACTTGCTTCTATGCACGGTTTCATCTATCCTCCTTATTCATTTCTCTTATTTTCTCTAGCAAAATAGAAGAGTCTTAAACACAAGAACAAACACACATTGCAGATTCAATAAGAGAAATGATGGTGAAACTGCTGACTTTCCTAGTACTTTAAAAAAAGGCTCTAGCAAAGATCATTCATGTTTTATATATCTGTTGTTTCAAGTATAAATGCCCTTGATTAGAGATGAAGGAAAAGAAGGTGGTTTTGATTTCAGGACGGTTAGACTCTGCTTTGTTTTCAAAACATACCAGAAGTAGTGAATTTTTTTAAAAAATGAACATCATTTCTGAGTAGAGGGAAGACCTTTTAGAAGGTGACATTTTGGGAATTCCCTGGTTGTCCAGCGGTTAGGCCTCCACACTTTCACTGCTGGGGGTGAGGGTTCGATCCCTGGTTAGGGAAGTAAGATCCTGTAAGCCGCATGGTGTGGCCAAAAAAACAAACCAAAACAAACCTCATATACCAATAGAAGGTGATGTTTTAACTAGAAAAATGGAATGCGCTGGGCAAGGGAAGGGAAACGGCAGCAGAGTGTGCGCTGCGTGCATGGGCTCCACCAAGGATTCCTAATGGGCACGCAGGACTGGTCGCAGAGGCGTGATGGGAAGGACAATGACGCAATGCAATAAATTTAAAGAAAGGGACAGACGCATACGTAAGTTATAAATCTCAAAAAAGATAAATAAAAGATTAGGAGTGAGAAATGCGAAGCCTGAGAGGTGTTATCTGAATGAACACATTGAATGCAGAAAAATTTTCACAGCAGGATTAGGTAGAAAAATGCATCTTTCCCCCCTTTAACCAAGAGGCAAGCACTCTCCGAGGAAATATATTCCGCTTGAGAATGGCCATGGTAATTTTTTAGCAATAGAATCAGACCATTTTGGGGGGAAAACCTAATAAATGTCCTCTCTCTCAGTGGTCAGATTTTAGGATGGAAAACAGACTCCAAAGGCAGGCATTGATTCCCCAGAGGAGAAAGGATAAAGCTGAGATGAGAATCAGGCCGGCGCTGAGGGCTGAGAATTTGAATGTCCAAGGTCAAATTCAGTCTCCTAATCCCTGCCTCGCCTCCACAGAGGGACTGGTTCCAAGAGGCAGCTCGTCAGCCCGCCAGCGTGGACCAGTTTTTTGTCTCCACCCATTGTTGAGGAACACACTCCGCTTGGCCTCAGACCAGGAATTCGACACATGTTCTACCTACAACAAACAAGCTGTAAGGAAAGGGCTTTAGGTCTCTAGCAATGGAAGCTTCTCTTTGTAGTACCTTCCATGATCTTGAAAATTAAACTTGGTAATGACAGAGCAAGGTCTGTAGCTCAGGTCCCCTGTCCCCAGCCCCCCATGATGTCAAGGGTGACAGCACAGCACCTGGCCAAGGCCTTGGGTGACAGTCAGCTCCTCCGTAGCATCTGGAAGGGTATGAGGGCGTCCTTTAATGACTGTTCAGTGATCCCCAAACCAGCTTCGTCCATAAAGGGCCGTCCCTCACAGTCCCTTCCCAGCCCTCCAATGGTTTTGGGGGTTAATGAATTGGGAGATTAGGTTTGACATAAATACACTACCATGTGTAAACTAGATAGCTAGTGGGAACCTGCTGTATAGCACAGGGAGCTTAGCTCGGTGCCATGTGATGGCCTAGATGGGTGGGATGGGGGATGGGAGGGAGGTCCAAGAAGGAGGGGATGTGTGGACACGTCTGGCTGATTCACTTCGCTGTGCAGCAGAAACGAACACAACATTGGAAAGCAATTATACTCCAATTAAAAAAACAAAAACAAAAAAAACCGCCGAACAGAAAGTTACAAAAACAAAAACAAAAGTCTCAGCCAGGTTTCCCCTCCTGCCAAGGCTAAGCTTGGGAAGAGAGTCAGGATGCTGGGTTGGAGGGAAGATGGAAGGAAACCCCTCCTATTACGTGTGACACGCAGGGAAAGCGCCCTCAGGGGTCCTGAGCAGCCTTTGGAGGCCTGTGTGGCCACTCTTCACAGCAACCCAGGAGGAAGCTAGGTATTTCCACAGACAAATCCCTCCCATCAGGGATGTGATTGACAGACTGGGGAGGGCTGCAAGTATCTAGGCGATGCAGGGCTTCACTAGACGTGAAGCCGCAGGGCATCCCACCCCCTGCCATCACCTTGTACGGGTCCAGTGACACCTGATTCTTGCCATTCCTTCATCTTCTCTCCACCAAAGGAAACCTACCTCCTGCTCCTTCGAGGGCCTCCATGCTGGCCTTGCCATTCTGAAAGCTCCAGGGAACAATCCTTGCTGGCTTCCTCTAGCTCAGCCGTTCGCAGGCATCCTTGGTGCTGTTTGGCTTGTGGCAGCGTAACTCCAGTCTCTGCCTTCGTCATCACATGGCCATCTCCCTGTGTCTGTGTCTCTGTGTCCACATTTCCCTCTTCTAAGGACACTGGTCATCTTGGCTTTAGGGCCCACCTTAATGCAGGATGTTCTTACCTTATCTTGATCACATCTGCAAAGACACTATTTCCAAATCAGGCCACATTCTGAGGCTCCTTTTGAGACAGGAGTTTTGAGAGGATGCTACTCAACCCAGTCAAAGAAGCCAGAATGTTTAACTTTGTAGGTATAGCCCACTTTTAGTACAGTATCCCCTTTGCCTCCCAAAGCACTCTGAAATGACCAGGGGTCTCCCCTTTCCATTCGGTAAATCTGGTCTCGCACAGGCAGAGCAGAGCTTTCACGTAAAGGAGTTTTCCAGAGTGACTACAAGGCAAGGATGTGTGTCAGCTGTAGTTGCTGGCCAGGCCAGGCTGGGGGTGCCTGTGGGAAGCCCCTCAGGCTTCCTTCCAGGTGAGGGGGCGCGTTGGCCTAACTCCCGGCTCTCTCTGCCCGTCGCTCACTTTCCTTCCCGGTTGGTGCGTTTAGAAGGAGAAACTGGTCATGAGCAGTGAGAGATCCCCTCTTTGGAGTAAGCTGTACCTCTGTGGGGTGCCCAGATCCACCACACATCCTTGCTCAGTTTGGTCTTCATATTAGGGAACTTATTTGCCCACAGATACAAGCCATGTCTTCAACCTGGCCTTTATCAGCTATAAAGGTGGTCTTTGGGACCCCTTACCCCTTCATTTCATCTCTCAATTGGTTCAGAATCAGGGCAGGGAAGAGTGGGCCGTGTGTGGGGCACCCCAGACAGGGCTCACTTTGAACACCAAGTAACTTAGCACTTTACACACAATCCACTCACATCAGCCCTTAATGTGCCAAAAAATATACCTGAGGCTGAAAAGCAGCGGGCCCAACCCCAGGCAAGGTTGAACTCTCCATAGAAGGCCAAGGAGGGAATTGATTTCTCCTCCGGTATTATTACTCCACAATGGCTGGTATGCATTCCAAATAAGGCAACAAAGGAGCCAGGCCACGTTGGGGAAAGGAGTTTCAGTGAAAATCTTCCAAACACCAAAATCTCAAAGGAGAGGAAGTAGCTGACCACCCCCTCGGCTACAGTTCATCATAACAGGGCCCATTTCTATACAGCAGGCTTCCACGATTATCTCTTTGCTGAAATGTACAAACACAGCCAGCATACTCTGTGCCCTTGGAAAGACCTGGATCGATATGAGTAACAGGAGAATGAAGGAAAGAGAAAAGAAAAGATTTTATCAAGCCTATTTGCTTTAAAGATGCCTTAAAGACCTGCACAAACACACCTGCTTCTTCAGCGCCCGACAAGAGCCGAGCAAACATCTGTCTCTAAAAGAAAAGTGCAGAGAAAGAGACACTGCAGCCCCGGAGCCAGTCTCCCCCGGAGGCACTCCCATCTCAGCAAGTGAAAACGAGAAACCTAATCTTCAGGTCAAGAGTTTTAAAAAATGAGCCAGTGATCACTGTAAAAACCCTGGTTATTAACAGTGTTCTGAATTAACCCTGCATCACACTGGGGACGGTGGGGTGCTGGGGAGTGTTTAACAACTGGATTGCCAAGGGGGAGAAGAACCCTGATCTGTAGCATCTGCCAATTTCTGTGGTGTAAAAACTCCCACAGTAGCTGATTTCAAGCGACCAGTGTGGCTCACGGAAGGGGGAGTTGGAGCTGATGCCAGTGCCGCGTGCAGACGCAACAGACACAAATGATGTCTCAGCACAGGGAATAGTAAAATGTACTAAAATAGGTAGGAAATTGTGAGTTGTGAGGATTTATGACCTTTTTTTTTTTCTTAAAGATTTTTTTTGATGTGGACCATTTTTAAAGTCTCTATTGAATTTGTTACAATAATCCTTCTGTGTTATATTTTGGCTTTTTGGCCCCAAGGCATGTGGGATCTTAGCTCCCAGACCAGGGATTGAACCCGCACCCACTGCATTGAAAGGTGAAGTCTCAACCACTGGACTGCCAGAGAAGTCCCGCGACCTTCGTTTTCAATGTCATTTTTTTAGTTGTAAGCTTATATATTTTAATTTTTGGAAATACCAAGACCCCCTCTCTCTGCTACTCCACAATTGCCCAAGGCCCACCCACTGAGCCAGAATCCCCGAGTAGGGACTGCACATGCGTATTTTTTTTGTTTTTTGTTTTTTTTGTGGGGGTACACGGGCCTCTCCCCACTGCCGCCTCTCCCACTGCGGAGCACAGGCTCCGGACGCGCAGGCCCAGCGACCACGGCTCACGGGCCCAGTCGCTCCGCGGCATGTGGGATCCTCCCGGACCGGGGCACGAACCCGTGTCCCCTGCACCGGCAGGCGGACTCCCAACCACTGCACCACCAGGGAAGCCCCGCATGCGTATTTTTAAAAGCTCACCAGTGTGGTTCTGATGGGCATCCTCCACTGGGCGATTCTGATGTATCTCTACAGAAAAGGAAACTGAGGTTTAAATGTCCTGGCTGGTGGTTAACGCTTGACCAAGCTGGAGAATGACCATGAGTGAGGTTTCGTTGCTTCCCCCAGGCCTCCCATCCCGGTTATGTACAATTTTTAAAAATTATTTATTTATTTTGGAAGTGTAAGTTGATTTACAATGTTGTGTTAGTTTCTGCTGTACAGCCAAGTGATTCATTTATGTATATATATACATATATATGTATATATATATTCTTTTTCAGATTCTTTTCCACTGTAGGTTATTACAAGGTATTGAGTATAGCTCCCTGTGCTCTACAGCAGGTCCTTGCTGTTTACCTATTTTATATATATAGCAGTGAGAATCTGTTAATCCCAAACTCCTAATTATCCCTTCCCCCTCCTTTCCCCTTAGGTAACCACAGATTTGTTTCCCATGTCTGTGGGTCTATTTCTGTTTTGTAAATAAGTTCATTTGTATCACTTTTTTAGATTCCACATGTAGGTGATATCATATGATATTTGTCTTTCTCTGACTTATTTCGCTTAGTATGATAATCTCTAGGTCCATGCTGTAAATGGCATTATTTCATTCTTTTTTATGGCTGAGTAGATCAATTTTTTATCTATTTTTGAAATATGGAGCCTCACGTTAGGAGCCATATAGCAAAACTTCATTGCTCTTTAATTATTTTAACAAGAGCTGCACTAAAGTTTACCTTTAGAACACCTATGGAAAAAAAAGGGCTTAAGAAAATTCATAGGTAAGGAGACTAAAAGGAGATATCAATGTCTTCAAGGATCTTTTAAAACCAGCTTTGTATCTATTTTTATACAAACCATTTGTTGATAACAAATGATTGTCATCTATCACCCACAGGGAGCTGACTGAGGTGGCAATGTTTTGTTAGCGGTTAGCTTAAGTTCTTCTTTTTACTTAGAAAATGAATGTACTCTGGGGGACTTACCTGGTGGCACAGTGGTTAAGAATCCGCCTGCCAATGCAAGGGACAGGGGTTCGAGCCCTGCTCCAAGAATACTGAAGCCCGTGCTCCGCAACAAGAGAAGCCACCGCAATGAGAAGCCCGCGCACCACAACGAAGAGTAGCCCCCGCTTACCGCAACTAGAGAAAGCCCGTGCACAGCAACGAAAACCCAGAGCAGCCAAAAACAAATAAATAAATAAATTTATTTTTTAAAAAAGAAGAAAATGAACTTACTCTGTCTAGCAAGATTACAGGTGATTTTTATTTACTGTGATTTACTTTACTATATTTTTCCTAAATTTTCTTCAGCAAGCAGAATGTTGTAATGCCGGCATTTCTAGAAGGCTTTTATAATTGGGGGAAAGTTGACATTATTTTTTCATAAAGAAACAAAATCTATTCTAGTTCTTTCTGCACTCAGACTGTTCACCAATCCAGTCTGGTTTTTCCCCAGAATATCCTGAAGAGAGAAATGAGAGGCTTTAACTGAGCCTGCAGCTCCTTTAAACTTTTCCCTGCTCTTCCTGGGGAGTCGAGGATATCCTCCACTGAATTCCCGCCCCGCTCTGGGGCTGCTGGGTCCCCACGGGACGGGACACGGTTACTCGCAACAGGTCCCAGGCCAGTTTCTCCCTCTCCTGCTGTTAGTTGAGAGAACATGGCACTAACTGTGAACTCATCCCCCAAAGATACGATACCTGAGTTTCATTGGAAGCCAGTCCAGTTAAGCCTGCTAAGCACGAAGGCTGCTGATTCCAGCATCTTCCCTGTCCATCTCGAGAGGACATCGTTGCCTCGTCCTGCCCCTGCAGAGGAAGGGGCTGCTAAGTGGGGGTGACAGGGCCGGGGAGCTGAGTGTGCAGGGCGGTGGGTGCTGCATTGTGCTGTAGGCACCTGCGCTTTTTCCTGAGAACAAGTACACACTTTTTATCCTTCCTCTTCCAGGTGGGCCAGACTCCTTGAAAGCAATTGACTTCTCACACCCCAGGCAGCTCAGGTCTCTATAGCCACGCAGACCGTCACCCCCTTCTAAGCCACACTCGCTAAACCCCAATTCTAAGCCAGGATCCCTGACACTGGATCTCGCTGTGGACACCACGTCCAGCAGCAGGTTTCTCTGACACACCTCACCCAACGCTGGGGTGCAAGGGCTCCCACAAACGGTTGTGGGGAGAGTCGCATCAGCGACCCCTCTCCTGCCTCTACTGGATGTGTGTCTGGAGGACACACTTAGCACCTCAGTGGCCTCACTGGCCAGATGGGGATAATGATGTCCACCCACAGATCAGTGTGAGCATCCGAGGAGCTACCACGTATGGCGAACTGTGCAAATGGCAGAGGCCACGACAATGCCTGAAACGGTCGCCAAGTCTCCTTCCCTGCAGACCCCTCCTCTGGGTCCCCTCGGTCCTTAAGCAGGCACCACCCATCATGTCCCCCTGATCTTGGTATTATCAGTAGGGTTGCCAGGTAAAACATCAGGACATCCAGTTAACTTTGAATTTCAAATAAACAACAAATAGTTTTTAGCATAAGTGTATCCCATGCAATATTTTTCTTTGCTCAATCTGGCACCCCTAACTTAAGGAGAGTACCTGCTTCATGGGGTAGGACACCAAGGCTCATTCATTTACGCTCCCAGCCCTCCTTCCCCTCCCCTCCCCTCCCCCTCCCCTCCCCTCCCCCTCCCCCTCCCCAGCCTGGCACACACACAGAGTAGATACGTGATAGATAGTCCAATAGGTACCTGATCGCAACAGGGGCGGTACTGCCCCCTAGGGGCTGTTTTGGAGATTGGAGGAGGCATTTTTGATTGGCACCTTCAGGGAGGGGGGAGGGGGAAGGGGGCTTCCAAGCATCTAGGGGACCCGCCAGGCACAGGAGAGTAGCTCTCAACAAAAAGTTGTCCCCTGTCCCACACGCCATCATGTAAATGGAAACCTGCTTGCGAGTCCGCCTAGAAACTATCTCCATATGAGCGCAAAGTGAATCTTGTTCTGTGTTTTCCAGGAATGTGACCACCATGTAAATCGAGGGAAGACTGTCTTTTGTTTTGTTCATAACCAAGAGATCATCATCATGTCAGGAATCATCACATCTGTGGGCTTGAGAGTGTCACAGCGTCTACATTTGGGGTCTCACGGCTTCATTCGTGAAAAGTACAACTTTCCCCTTCACTCCCTTCCCGGCTCTGTGTTTCTTCCTCTCCTTCCTCTTCATTCTCTCCTTTACTTCTCACCTTCCAGTTCTCCCCCTCCGTGTCTTTTTTTTTTTTTTTTTTTTTTTTGGTTGATTGATTGACTGAATTTTGGCTGCATTGGGTCTCCGTTGCTATGAGCGGGCTTTCTCTAGTTGTAGCGAGCGGGGGCTACACTTGGTTGCAGTGCGCGGGCTTCTCATTGCAGTGGCTTCTCTTGTTGCGGAGCACAGGCTCTAGGAGCACGGGCTTCAGTAGTTGTGGCACGCAGGCTCAGTAGTTGTGGCGCACGGGCTTAGTTGCTCCATGGCATGTGGGATCTTCCGGGACCAGGGCTCAAACCTGTGTTCCCTACATTGGCAGGTGGATTCTTAACCACTGTGCCACCAGGGAAGTCCTGCCGTGTCTTCTTTTGCCTCCCTCTTCCTCCTGCATCCCTCGGCAGCACCAATGCCATCTCTTCACCCTGATGGGTAGGAGGTTAATTTAGATATTTTTGGGTTAAACACTCAGAACAGTTCATGACACATAGTAATACTGGTATGTATAGACATAATTAAATAAATATGTAGTTAAGTTTTTAGAAGACAAAGAAATAAAAGAGGGTCTGTACTTACCCAAACGGGAGAAGCATGAGATGGAGGTGTGAGGCCAGCACACGATGCTCTTCACGTGGAGGGATCCAGCCCTGGAGGGTCACCAGCTCAGCAGCGGGTCCCCCCTCCCAAGGAGAGCTGAGCTGTCCTGAAATCCTCTCTTGGCCTAAGGGGTCGCCTCCTCCTTACTCAGGCAGAGGGTAAAACCCTCAGAGACCCCGGTCAGCTGTGGGTGGGGACCGTCCCTTTGGCCACGGAAGCTCCTGGAAGAATGGGGAAGAGTGTGCTTGAGGGATGGTCTATGGCTGAACTTGCCTGAGACACTGGCAACCAGAGCCCATCTTCTGAGGACCCCCAGGTGGCTGGGGTTAAAGCACTGCACGTCTGTCGTCTCCCCTGGAGACATGACAGGTCTGAGGGGTCTCTGGTGCCAGGTGCCCCTGAGGCAGCCCTGGTGACCCTCTTGTAATTCCCAGCTCCACCCGCATGTCCAGGCCAAGTCCATGGCCACAGGCTGGCCTCTCTGGGCTGGGGCCTCCTTCAAACAGTCCAGCTGTGGAGCCTGTGGGGCTCTGTTCTTGGCTTCTTCCGTCTCTATTTCTGTGGGAAACAACCTGCCATATTTCTTTCTGTCCGCGCTCCTCAGGTAACCTTGCAGCCCAGGAAAATGCCTCACAGCTTTCCTTACAGGCAAGGCCCCTCTTTACTGCCTACAACAAGTAGCAAATTTTCTGTAAAGAGCCTGACAGTGACTATTTGGGGTTTTGTAGGCTATACAGGGGTCTCTGTCACAATTGTGGATGGGTGTGGCTGTGTTCCAATAAAACTTTATTGATAAAAACATGTAGCAGGCCAGATTTGACCTATAGGTCATAGTTTGCCAGCTGCTGGTCTTTTTTTTTTTTTTTTTTTTTTAATTAAGGGCTTTGTCAACTCTATTATTTCTTTTTTTTTCTCTTTTTTTTTTAGAAGATGTTGGGGGTAGGAGTTTATTAATTAATTTATTTATTTTTGCTGTGTTGGGTCTTCCTTTCTGTGCGAGGGCTTTCTCTAGTTGTGGCAAGTAGGGGCAACTCTTCATCGTGGTGTGCAGGCCTCTCACCATCGCGGCCTCTCTTGCTGCGGAGCACAAGCTCCAGACGCACAGGCTCAATAGTTGTAGCTCACGGGCCTAGCCGCTCCGCGGCATGTGGGATCCTCCCAGACCAGGGCTCGAACCCGTGTCCCCTGCATTAACAGGCAGATTCTCAACCACTGCGCCACCAGGGAAGCCCCAGCTGCTAGCCTTTGAGGTTAAGGAATCTAAAAAGGCAGGAGATGTTCTGTTGGAATCGCTGAAGGACCACACAGGCTCCCTTTCCATTTTCCCAGCCGAGTCACTTGGGCTCTTCTTAATTTCTACACCCCAAGGAAGGCAGCTGGGCCTCATCCTGCTCTGACGGTCACAGTGGCCTCCAAGTCTTGAATGCTGGCAAGACAGTTCCTCTTTCCCTGCAAACTCCTCAGAGCTCACCGCTGCTTGTTAAAAATCCAGAACCTCCCTTAGCAAGTGTGCTCCTTTCTGTGTCTTTTATGAACTCTCAGGAACTGGCCCCATTTTGAAAATGTTTTATTACTACCACTTGCTGAGCAAATGCCAAGCCTGTCAAGATGCAGAGAGAGGAGATTTGGTTCCTTTTGTTTCATAGAAAAGAATAATCTCCTGCACTCGTGGGCATTCTGGTGCCTTCTTCAGTAGCCCAATGGGACCAGCTCCAGTGGCTAACACCAATGACAAAAGGACAGAGACGGGCCATCTGGAGATCTTGCTATTACAGAGGCAATTCCAAACACAAAGGATTCCTCGGGCTTTATGAATCTATTTTCTGACTGTTAGACAAAACAGCAGTGTTTTGAAGCCAAAGAAACAGGGGGTGTCTTCCTAGATGATAGATTACATTTCCAAGGAGACTTTAGGTCTTGATTTAATTTATCCGATGAACAAAGGTTTGAGCCTAATGCTTTTCCCTCAGCAAAGATTCTTCAGACCAGGATTTTAAAACTCCTTCAAATGGCTTAGAGAGAGATTTTTCTCTGATTTGAAGAGTGTATTTGACATGTACTCAACATGCTGGGTTTCCTGAGTAGGTGATGTACAGCCTAGAAGGCGAATGAGAAAAGTCTGGAAATGATGCTTTCTAAAGGAACTCTGGAAAGGTACAGAAGAAAAGGAGGGGCGGGAGGGGAAGGAGGGAGGCTGGTTTTCACTTCCTATTTTCTGTGTTCTTTTGGTTTTTCAACCATGTAGCTCTGGTACCCAGACCCGCCCCCCCCCCCCACAAAAAAAGTTAATTTAAAAATAGAATAAGAATGATGCTGTTTATTGCATCTCCAGTCCAGTTGGGTTCCTTGGCCACCTCCTCTACCCTGGCCATGGGCCCACTGTTCCCACAGGCCCTGCCAGGTGTGGTGGTAAAGAGCAGTGCCCCCTGGCTCGTAAGGTGTGCCCTAGCTTTGGTTTTAAGACACTGCCTGGGACCCATCACAGTTCCCGTAAAAAGGGTATTGTAAAAATTTTGGAAACATTTGAGTTTACCGCTGTATTGCTAAATGAGTTACATAGCCCATCTAGAAGAGCAGCCAATAGTTTCAGCAGGGATGTGTAGGTGTCAAGGGGATCTCAGAGCCATGAGGACTGAAGGAAGGAACTTGGAGACTCCAGGCCTGGGCTCCATCATAAAATGAGGAAAGATCTCTGGCCTCGTGGAATTGTGAAGAGTCACCAGGCAGTGCATTAAAGCCCCTTAGTAAATCGGCTTGTTCTCAGTAAAAGAAGCTAACATCAGCACGTCCTGGGAGGGAAGACCCCAGGGGAAGAGCCAGGCCATGCCCCTGCCTCCACACCACCACTATCTATCTCCTGCCTCCTTGGTACCCGGGCTCTCCTGCTGGCGTGGCCAATGGGCTGCACACTCTTCACATCCCGTCACTCCCCAGGCCTGGGGGACAAACGCCCCGCCCCTCTGTTCCCCTCTAACCAACACTCCACCCTCCACCCACACCCCTTGCCAATAGCACCCAGGATTGTTTCTCTTGGGGAATCACCCTCACCTTTGCAGTGACCCTGGCTGCTGACCAACGTGCCCTCCCTAGACCGAGAGCTGGGCACGGGGTGGGTGGGAGCCGGCCCATGGGAGTCTCTCTCTGGAAATCTGAACTGTGAGCAGCGGGGCTCCAAGGTGGAAATGGTTCCCTTCCTCTGTCTCTCGCCTTCCACCCCACAAGGTTCCGGGCCCTTTCCTACCTACGTGCGTCCGACCTTTCCTCCGACGATGCCCCCTTCCTAGTGGGGAAGGCTCCCGTAGACGTCCTGATGTAGCCCGCAGGTTGCCTTCTTGGGGGGACCGCTCTGACTCTGCAGGTGGATGCACCGCTGCCCGCGAAGCCCTCGCCAACCTGCACTGCATCCTGTTCGAGTGCACGTCTGCTTCCCACCTGGTTCCCCGCGCTGGGAGGCCTGAGGCTGCATTTCAGTGACCTTCACACCCAGCCTCTAGGACATCGTCTGGCCTGTGGGCCCTAAAAACTGCTTTGAATGTGGAGCATTTACTGAGGTGGCCCATCCTCTCTGCTCAATATTCTGTAACAACCTAATTGGGAAAAGAATTTGAAAAAGAATAGATACACATATATGCATAATTGAATCACTTTGTCATACACCAGAAACTAACACAATAATGTTAATCAACTCCACTCCAATATAAAATAGAAAGTGAAAAGAAATTTAAAAGAAGAAAAAGAAAAGAAGCAATAATGAAGTGGTGTATCCGCTCACAGGAGGGTTACAGAGAAACCCCACCAAGACCCCAAAGCCGGGCAAGCGTGGTGTCCACAGCCGGGCGGAAACCCTCTCTGTGTGGTTAGGACAGAGTCAGCTGACCCCAGGGAGTGGACACCCTGCTCTGGCTGCATCTGGAAGCTGGTTGGGATGAGCCCTAGGGACCCAACATCTTCCCTGGAAAGCAGCATCTCCTGGGGGTATGCAGGGACCAGCTGATCGCAGCACAGAGCCAGGCATTAGAGGAAGCGGTGATCCTGGGTGTCTGTCCCACAGATGTGTGCCGTCACCCTAGCACCATGGGGTCCAGGGACTTGGAGGCAGGACAGAGGAGGCACTTTGCAAACACACCCCCAGGACTTGACCCCTAGACGCAAAGCTGTCTCCCAGCCCACTGCCCTGCAGAATGCCTGGCTTTGGGGTCCCACCTTGGCCTCCCCAGAGGTGGGAGGAGCCGCGGGGGTCTGTGTGGGCTGCCAGGCCCTCCCACACCCCACATCCAGGGGCCTGCAGAGCCCAGTCCGATCTCCAGATGATTTCGGCAGAAACAGCCACAGCCAAGTGGTGCTTAAGAAACAGAGGGGCTTTTTACCTAATTATTCCCGACGCCTCGTCTCTGCATCGGTCACATTGTCCTGATAAATGCCCGACTCCCCACTTCTCTCATGGGATAAATGTGGAGGACGGGCAGCCCTAACTTTCCACACACTGGGCCTTTGTGGAGGAGTGTTTTGTTCACGGCCATTAAAGTGAAAAGAACACAAGCAGGAGGTACGAGGGCGGCCGGTGAACAGCAGCAGGCTCCTGGCGGGGGTGGAAGCCAGCGGGTGTAAGCTGAGCGCGCCTGGCCCCCTGCGGGACCCCTGCCGTCTGGCCCAAACCCCACTCACTTGGTCACTGGTGTTTGCAAACCTTGATGCTGTGCAGAAGCCCTTCGGAGATCCCCTGCCTGATACCACATCAGGACCCCGGCCTCCTCCACGCTCCCTCCCCCTACCTCTCCATTTCATCTCCCACCAGCCCCCCAAATGGACGGGGTGCCCCGTCCCAGCTCAGTCACTATTTCTGGAAAGGACACTGAAATACCGCCTCAGCCCCTCTGCCTAGGCCAGTGTGTCCCCATCCCCGCCCTGCCCCCTCTTGTCCTAGGGTCCTCACACGCCCTCGCCAGCTCCATGCGGGCCCCTCTGGGGATGCTTGCCCGGCCCCCTCCAGACCCCCATAGCATCACCTCCAGCCCACTGGGCTGCCTTTGTGTTGCCCTCTTTTCTGTCTCCTGGCCACAGCCAGCCTGGGAGCCCCAGGACTTCCCGGTCCCAGCACCCAGAGAGCTCATAATTGGGCAACAGACGCCTTCCCTTGCTGTTTACCCCACTGATGGGCTCCCTTTAAAGTGCAGGCCCAGGCCTTCCACACTCCCCTCTCTAAGCTGCGATACTGCTGAGCCTCTGATGTGTACGGGGCTCCCAAAGCCAGCCTAGCAGAGGCTTCAGCCGTGAACTTGAGCCTCAGCCTGACCATGTCTGATTCCTCTGTGCCCGCAATCCCATGGACGCTTACCTCAGAAGATCGTTCCAAAAATCAAATGCAAACAAAATGGGTTGGGACTTACGGGGACGTTTTTCATCAAACATGATGGAGGACTAGCAAAATGACCTCTCCTTTTCCCCCCAGTCACCCAAAACTGAGCTGATTGGACATCCTGACCAATCACTTACCTTAACCTCTCCCAAATGTGCATCCCCAGCCCTAGTATGGGAGTAGTGAGCTCCGATGAACCTTGTAACTTCTGGGTTATAACATCTATGTTCCGCTAAATCTGTGGTTCTCAACCAAGCACGGGTGATCTCTCCCATCAGGGGACCATATCTGGAAATATTTGTGGTTTTGTCACAATCCGGGGAGAGGAACGCTACTGGCTTTTAGTGGGTGGAGGCCAGGGGTGCTGCTAAGCATCCTACAGTGCACAGGACGGCCTCCCACTAAGAATGATCCAGGCCCAAATGTCAATAGCGCCGAGGGTGGACGCCCCGCAAGGGCTCCGTAGCACATGTAGGCGTGGATCACGCATCTTCGAGCTGATCCATCTGTTTGATTTGAACTCCAGGGTGACATCTTCTGCTGTTCCTCTTTGTCCAGGGAAGCTGCCAAGATCATCCGAGGCATGAGGCGTGGAGAACGGGAGGAAAGTTCTAACTTGGAGAGGAGACGAAAGGTGCGCAACACCATAATTGCAAACGAATTGGGATGCAGGAGGCCCAGAGCGTCTCTGGGAGCCTCCCTTTGAAATTCAGAGCACTCATTCAATCCAGCTCACGGGAAGGCTCTGGATGAGAGGTCGATGAGAGAGATGTAAAGAGAGCACTTTTGTTTCGAAGCTTACAGGGAAGGGTGGGGAATGTTTTTAACGGAGCCAAACCACACACACCTTTATTGGACCGTGAAAATGTGCACATCAACAAGACAAAATAATGCACGTGATTCAGCTTTTCATGTGCACAGCCCACATGGCTTACCAAACGAAACATGAAGGCTTATTTGTTTAGTGGAAATTCTCAAAGAATGGCTCTGCCTGTTGCAGCAAGTAAAACGCGAAGTTTAATTGTGCTGGAGTTTTTCAACACAGGATTTCTCTGTTTGACAATATTTGAACAGAGGGCATGTAGGGCGGCACCTATAACAGCAAGAGGCCTGAGCGGTTTCCAGCCTGAGAGCCGGATCCCAAGGTCCCCCACCGTTGGCTGATGCGTTTGTACGACTTGGAGAACTCAGAGGTCCTTCCTGCCCTCTGCATCACTGAGACTCCATTGGCCTTAGTATTGCTGATACTTTCCCCTGCACTTCACTGATTGTATCAGTTAGGATTGTTTTAGCTGCAAGTAATGGCCAATCCACCCAAGAGTGGCCCAAGCAACAAAGACACTTGATTATGTCACATCGCAAGAAGTGAGAAGTAGAAAATGCCACGGTTGTTCTCATGTGGCTCAGGCATGTCATTGAGGACTCTTTTTCTGCTTAGTTGTTCTCAGTAAGTTAGTTTTTCATCCTTAAATGCAACACCTCGTGGTCCTAGGATGCCTCTGCAGCTGCAGACACAACATTTCAAACAGGGAAGAAAAGGTGGTCGACTGCCAGGGTGACCAGCCATCCCCCTTTGCCCAGCACTAAAGGGGAGTTTCCCTGGCAGTTCCCAAACAGACTGGGACAAGTTGGTCACCACCCGGACCTCTTTCATCAGGGAAGGACATCTCCTCCAGAAGTCCCAGCACACTGCCCTTGTGTCTTAGGTCACACACTCACCGCTAGGTCAGTGACTAGAAACAGGCCTGGGATCTCTGTCATGATTCAACCCCTTCCTCTGGGCTTGGCCATCACTTGGACAGAGTTGGTATTCTGTTGGCCAGGAAGAAAGCAAGGACCAAACATCTGCCAGAGTGCTCGTGAAAAAATGAAAATTTCCAATTAACTGTATCTTACCATCTGAGCAAATTCTGACAGACTACTTATTCATTCATTGATTCATTCATTGAACAAGTGTGGGTTGGACCCTAGGACCTGCAAGCCTAAGCTGGGGTGGGGTCAGGTGGGGAGGAGGGGGCCTACATTTATCTGATAGGATTGTTGTTTGTTTTTTTAATAAGTTTATTTATTTTATTTATTTATTTTTGGCTGTGTTGGGTCTTCGTTGCTGCCTGCGGGCTTTCTCTAGTTGCGGCCAGCGGGGGCTACTCTTCATTGTGGCGCACGAGCTTCTCATTGCAGTGGCTTTTCTTGTTGCAGAGCATGGGCTCTAGGCAGGTGAGCTTCAGTAGCTTTGGCACATGGGCTGAGTAGTTGTGGCTTGCGGGCTGAGTAGTTGTGGCTAGCAGGCTTAGTTGCTCCACAGCATGTGGGATCTTCCCAGACCAGGGATCGAACTCATGTCCCCTGCATTGGCAGGCAGATTCTTAACCACTGAGCCACCAGGAAAGTCCCAGGATTGTTGTCAGGATTAAATTACTTAACACAAATAAAGTTCATAGAGATTGGTTGGCACATAAGAAGTACTCAATAAATGTTAGCTATTACTGCTTGTGGTAGTTTTAAAACAAGGCTGCAAAATTTTTTCACTCCTCCCTTTGCAGGGGCAGGGTGGGCAGAGGAGAGAAAGTCCGCATCCCCCATGCTCAAATCTGGGCAGGCTCTCTGACTGCGTTGACCACTAGGAGACAGGAAAAGTGTGACTTCCAAGGCTGAGTCATGAAAGGCCATGCCCGTTCCTTGGTCACTGGGAACACTCACTCTTGGAACCCTGAGCCACCATATGAGATGGACCACCCTCAGACAGGCCTTGTGGAGGCACTCTGGTCCACAGTCCAGCTGAGTCCAGCCTTCCAGGTCTCCCTGCCAAGGTGCCACACATCACAGTCCCTCCAGACCAGCCCATCTGCCAGCTGAGTGCCACTAAGCACCTCCCTCCCTCAACACCACGTGCAACAGAAGAATTGCCCAGCCAAGCCCTGCCTGAATTCATGACTAACAAAATTGGGCGCTAAAATACAACAGTGATCTTTTTTTTTCTTTTTGTGTGGTACGTGGGCCTCTCACTGTTGTGACCTCTCCCGTTGTGGAGCACAGGCTCTGAATGCGCAGGCTCAGCGGCCATGGCTCACGGGCCCAGCCGCTCCGCGGCATGTGGGATCCTCCCGGACCAGGGCACGAACCCGTGTCCCCTGCATCGGCAGGTGGACTCTCAACCACTGCGCCACCAGGGAAGTCCAACAGTGATCATTTTAAGCCTCCTGGGGTTGGGGTAGTTTGTTACACAGCAGTAGACACTGGAATGTGACTAGAATAATTACTTCTATTATTAGTTACTATTGCTACTGTTATCAGTGTCAATATTAAAAGACTGATAAGGCAGGTATGACTGTGCTTTCCTAACAGAGCAGGAACTAAAAGGACAGAGAGTTAAGAGGGTTTAACCAGGTGAGTTGTGAACACAACTAGCCTTCTGGGTTGGTCATCCCTCTCAATGTCCGGCCTGGGACTCTCTGACGAGTCCTACACTAACTATTTCCGGCTGGTAAACTGCCCTGTAGGAAGTTACAGAAACATTCCTATTACCTGGTTCTTCAGGACTCAACCCCCAGGAAAATTACTCATCCTGTGTGATCTGACCCCGAAGAATGAATTAAACTCTATACTGAATACACCCATGGTCATCATCAAATGACCATTTGCTTTTGCTGCAAAATGCAAGACAAACGAACAAGCACAACGCCCCACACACACTTTTTGAATGAAAATACTATAAAATCTAAACTCCTATTTCCCCTGAATATAGCAGGGAGCCTTGGTGAATCCAATGTCTGTAGCATACCAGCCAAGGAGGAAAAACTCTGATGACCTGATAAGTCTTTCTATCTGTCAAAGTGAAGGAAATGACGCAGAGCTTTTAATCAATATTTATGTAACACTCACCAAAAGCTGTACTTGCTGAAGTAAAATATAACCTTTCTCTCTTTAAACACCTTTTACTTGTTATTTGAATAGGAAGTTATTCTTTCAGAATTAGCTACATCTGTCAACCCAGCATTCCTGGCTGCCACACATAAAGTCCTTGCCATATCCCACCTTCTCAATAACTTTCTCTTTAGCTTAGATTTTATTTATTTTTGACAACTCCCTAGGGTTTCCTGACAGGAGAAATCTTTAAGACTGGGGTAATATGGTTTTTACATTCAGAGCTACATTATTTTTTTATTAGTGTTTTCAAGTCAGAATAAGAGAGTGGGACAAATCCACCCCAAATGCAGTGAGTTTTTTATTAATGGCCCCACCGACCAACATTTCTTTTAAACCTTAATGTTTCAACTTTCTTGTCTCCTTTGTCAGTTTAAGAGGTGCCCGGCATGTTCTCAAATGTGTTTTTGTTCGATCGGCATAGGTTACAGCTCTTTGGCAGGAAAGCTGGGTTAAGTAGATGAAAATTCAGCAGAGTCTGTCTGTGCAAAGCTCTGTGCCCTTACCTCCACCGTTTCGTTATGTTGCTGTCAACTGACCAGAATGAACTGTCCTCTTCCTGCTATTGATCATGGTTTATAATCCCTTATCAAAGATGGGTTTTTGACCTTTAGTCCTTGGGTGAAAAACACAAAGATTATTTCCTTCTGCCTTTTGTCTTGTGTCTAATCCAGTCCCTGTGGCTCTCCCATCTGTCACGGATGCCCCTGCCTGTTATATAAATATATATATATTATTATTATTTTTTTTTTTTACGGTACGCAGGCCTCTCACTATTGTGGCCTCTCGCGTTGTGGAGCACAGGCTCCGGACACGCAGGCTCAGTGGCCATGGCTCACGGGCCCAGCCGCTCCGCAGCACGTGGGATCTTCCCGGACCGGGGCGTGAACCCGTGTCCCCTGCATCGGCAGGCGGATTCCCAACCACTGCGCCCCCAGGGAAGCCCCTTGCCTGTTATATATTAACCCCATCATTCAAGTGACACAGAATTAGTTAGGTTAGCCTTGGAGACTCTCCAACATAATTTTTCCCCTAAAGCAATGGCAGGGTCGACATTTTCCTTCCTCTCCTGGGGCAAACCTTACAGAGAGGGTCACAGTCTTTCTCTGGGGGAAGGTGGTCCTAAAAGAGGAGAATGCTTTGTTTACAAGAGAAAGGGTTTACCAAATCTGGCCTCCGAAGCTCTGATGTCTACATACGTCTGGCATTCCCTTTGGGGTTTTCTGGATGTCAGCTCATCTAAGTGGAAACCAGAGAGGCAGAAGCAGAGCTCTTGAAAGACTGAAAGCAAATGGATTGGGTGAGGTCTTAAACCTGCTTTATTTTTATTTTTTTTGGCTGCACTGTGCCACATGCAGGATCTTAGTTCCCCAACCAGGATTGAACCCATGCCCCCTGCATTGGGAGCGCTGAGTCTTAACCACTGGACCACTAGGGAAGTCCCTGCTTTTTCTTTAAAAAAAAAAACTGCAAACCACTCTTTGCCTGACAAAAGCTGCAACCATTTCTAGGTTTTCGGTTGAACACCTATGGCAGCCCAGGTCCTAACTAGCAGGCTCACTGTGATATATTCCAGACTTAACTTTAAAATATATATTATTTATTGTACCCTGCCTTGTTCCAGAAAGGGTTTAAGGCAGCTAACTGAAATATATAATCATGAAAAGCTGATTCAACTTCTTATTTGGCTAAAGACATTCTGATGTAAACGGAAAAAAGTTTTGAAATCCTCTTTTTCATTTTAAAGAGAGTTATTCAAGATGATTACCTTATTTTACAACAAACAGACATTTCTAGTAATTGAATACAGTTAAGTATCTGTCCAAAAATTTCCTTTGGACCTTGTAAATTACAGCTAATATATAGTGTTTTCATTTCTTGTGAACCACCAGGAAATCCGATGTCATCGTATAGATTATGCAGAAGAAATGTTTTGCACAGGCAAAGCTGGACAATCACCAAATTTGGATCACCTCTGAGGTCAGTGCCTTTGCCTGTAGCATGGAGGGCCTTCTGCTCTGACCCCTCCCAGGGTCCTTCCACTTATTATTGAAATAGGAGGGAAGGGGGCAGGGCACAACCTCTGAAAGAATGACACAGCCCGAGGACATGACATAAACTGATTAAAACCAAATGGGTCCAAGATGGCGGACAAGTCGACTTCCCCTAGACCTTGAGCCTCAGTATATGCTCACTATAACACATCAGCAAGCTAAATGACACACCCACAGTCACCACGACAGTTCCAAGGATCCATAAGGATCAAAAAGTGGGCAGTGGCCCAATTCCTGGAAATCCCCACCCCTTCAGGAAATAGCTGGAATACTCCTCCCCTCATTAGCCTATGAAATTACCCGCTCCTATAAAAACTGACAACCCCCAAACGCTGGTGCCTACCTCACTTTCTGCGATGGCCTACACTCTGTGGAGTGTGTTTCTCTCTAAATAAATCCACTTCTTACCTATCACTTTGTCTCTCACTGAATTCTTTCTGTGATGAGACATCAAGAACCTGAGCTTCATTAAGTCCTGAAACCAGGTGTGTGATCTCAATTGGAAGACTGTGGGTTTTGGCCGGGTTCGAGTCCCAGCCTTGTGCGTTCAAGTCCCAATCTGGGTTTTGGCTGGGTTCGAGTTCTGGCAGTTGGGGTCAAGTCCCAATCTGAGGTGCCCGGTTTCATTATTTCACTTCCTTCAACATTGAGGCACATCGCTTTCAATTTTTTCCCTCCACAAGCCATTTAAAAATGATGTTCCTGTGATTTACTAAATATTCAAGTGTCATTCTTTTATATCAGTTTTATAAATAAACTCTTGCCTGTATCCATAGGACAGAGCTGAGTTTGCATATTCTCTGGACAGGCTTTGGTGGGGCTCCATGGCAGTTTGTGGCCATGAGGTCAATTCCCCTCTACTGGCCATTGCCGCCATTTCATGAATGGATGGACAGATTCTGGAGAAAGAAGGAGAGGAGAAATGCTATGGCATCGGGGTGGAAACAGGCACCCGCATGGCCCCTCCATCCTGCCTGTGTTCAGGTGTGGGCGGGGACAACATCTGGATTACATGGTCCCCTTTAGCTGCCTCATGGTTGAGAAGATACACTGCCCACCAGCCCTCTGGCTGACTAATTCCTGAACTGGCAACACCAGGTAGACCAGGTTTAGGGAAGTGGCGACTCGGGGGAGAGGAAGCTCATTCCCTGGGTGGGTGTCAGGCCCATTGGTGCTAAGGGTGGAAGGGGGCCTTAGAAATTATTTTCCACTGGGAGATGAGGGGTGGAGCTGAGGCTGAGGAGGAGGTGGGTGTGTCCACATGCAACTACACCTGGGCCACCCTGATGCTGCTGGAGCCTGGACTCTGGCGCCTATAGCATCTGAGGTTGAGGGGCTTTTATTATTATTTTTGTTTGTTTAATAACAGGGACTTCCCTGGCGGTCGAGTGGTTAAGAATCTGCGCTTCCACTGCAGGGGGCACAGGTTCAATCCCTGGTCAGGAAACTAAGGTCCCACACGTTGCACGGTGTGGCCAAAAAATTTAAAAAAAAAAAAAAAAAAAAAGGCAAAACAGCAAAACAAGGAACCAAACAGAAAGAGGGAATGAAATCACAGGGGGCACCTTCTTTTTAAAAGTCCCTCCCCGTGTTTTGAGCTCTGTGGGGCAGGGCAGGTGCTGAGGGACTTTCACACACAGGATCTCCCTGTGGAGGGGACTCTGTCACCCACGGTTTACAGATGAGGAAGTCGAGACCCAGAGAAGCCGGGATGTCCGAAGATGTGTTTGTTTTAATCAGGTGACACGAAAATGCAGAAATGATTATCCCAGAGGAAGGAGTTTATATTCACAGCTCCTGAGAAACAGGAGGCACGGAATGCCTTGCAGGGTCACCCGGGGAAGCAGCGGGGCCGGTCAGGGGCAGAGGGCAGGGGAAGGAGAGCTTGGTCCACAGCCTTTACTGGTGTTTTCATGAGAAGGAAAGGCAGGCTAGAGGAAACAGTTTAGGACGGTAAGTTTGAATAACTACTGCAGGCTCTGGGCCGTAGGGTTGTCTGGTTGTCTGTCCCTCGTTGTCTGGCTCCTGGCCCTGGGGTGATTTAGGGCAGGGAGAATATTGACGTGACATGTGACAGTTAAACATAGGAGATTGCTGAGATGTGGGCTCTGGATTGGTTGGTTCGTATATCAAAGGCATGCTTGCAGGGGAGCTTTGCTATCTGTAAGAATTAGCTAGCCCTGGGAAGGGCAATCTCTCCAGGTTCAAGAGCCCAAATGCCAGAGCATCAAGAAGACAGAAAATAAGAAAATATAGTCAATATACAGGATTTAAGTTAAAACACAGGTGCAGCTAATTAGGGACAGAGGCAGGGTTCAGACCCAGGCTGCCCAAGTCCAAGTCCAAGTCCTTCATACGATGCAACCCTGTGAGATGTTTCTCACCTCCTCCCACACTCAGCCCCGTCAATGGGAGTCATTTAATGCACATGTCCTGCTCTTAGGAGCTTGTTTTTGTTAGGGAGTCAAAGACAGAGAGAAAACTCAAATATAAGATTAGATAACCTCCCCCCTTCCCCGGCCCCCCTGTGCCGGAAAAGTCACCACAGCGGATCAAATGGTATTTTAAATGCTTTAGGACATTTACGTTTTTAAGGAGGCTTATGATTCTTTTTTTTCTATAAATTAACACTTTTCCTGCTTTCCTTCCTTCTTGAGACCCTCTTTCTTCATGCATCTTTGGGCTGCGGAGTCAAGTTTACTAAGAAGAACATGTCTATGTAGCCAATATTTATGTGCATACCTGGGAAGTTTCTGCAGCAGGAGTGGCTGTCGGAGCTTGAGTTTCCAGAGGGTTCTCCTGCTCATTGGAAAACCACCACGCTGAGTGTCCTCTGTGCCACTGTCCACGTGCAGGCCCACTGTCCCCACGATTGACACACAGGTGCACAGAGGTCTGTGGAACAAGCAGGGAACAAATGAGAGGTGAATTGAAGGAAAAAAATTAACGTGGTAGATTTAGAAGGGCCCCGCCCGATAGAAGTGTCAGTCACACCACAGATGTAATTTAAAATTTTCCAGTAGCCACATTAAAAAGATAAAAGGAAACAGGTGGGAAAATTTTAGAAATCTATTCTATTTAAACCTGATATATCTGAAGCATTATCATTTCAACTTGTAATCATATTAATATTATACAAAAATTATTGAGATATTTGACATTACTTGTTTTCCTTTTAAGTCTTTAAATCGGTGTGTATTTTATACTTAGAGAATCTCTCAGTTCACACTAGCCACATTTCACATGCTAAGATTTCACATCTCATGTGGCTGATGGCTGCTACCCTGGACGTGGAACAACAAATACCAGGACATTTGGTCTCTTGGTTACTATGAGCAGGAAAGGGAAGGGTTGTCATCCATCTGGATACAAAGAACTTATGGGAGAAAGTTAGTCTGAGTCTCAGCAGTTGAACAAAAATGAGACACAGGGGCTTCCCTGGTGGCGCAGTGGTTGAGAGTCTGTCTGCCGATGCAGGGGACACGGGTTCGTGCCCCGGTCCGGGAAGATCCCACATGCCGCGGAGCGGCTGGGCCCATGAGCCATGGCTGCTGAGCCTGCGTGTCTGGAGCCTGTGCTCCGCAACGGGAGAGGCCACAACAGTGAAAGGCCTGCGTACCTCAAAAAAAAAAAAAAAAAAAAGAGACACAGGAGCAAAATGTCTTAAAAAGGAAAAAAGAACAGGATGAGAAACACAGAAGAAGACATAAGATGCAGAAGCACTTCGATCATTACGTTTGTCTGCTGTGTAAGCACATGCCAAGCTCCTAGGATGATCACAGGTGAAGTTCTCACAGCCACGTTGGGGGAACTGTGACGGTCTCTTTGTCATCCAAGGAAACTGAGGCCCACAGCCCAGGTACTGCTCACAGCCTGGAAGTTGTGATCCCAGAAATCAAACCCATATTTTTGTGACTGCGATACTGCCCCCAAAGTTTCAGTAACATGCCCTGGGGATCCATTCTGTTTGCACCAAGGTGGAAAATTTTCTACTGAAAAGATTTATGAGTAAGTTACCATGGATCCAAAAGTAACCCCCCCTGTAGGGTTTTCACCCCAATATCAACTGGAAAAATGAGGCAGGATAACCTCATAGTAACAAGAGGCTAGGAAGCCAAGATGTCACTCCTAGGTAACTGTGGCCAATTCTTTAGGAAAAACGCTTTTTTTTTTTTTTTTTCAGAATGGAAGGATCCTTATTGTTTTATTTTTAAGGAAGTGTATGTTCATTATAAAATGACCAAAGAGCCTCAATAAATCCTCTCCCTGCTCTGCAAGAATCACTGTAGGTAGTTGTGCACCGCTGGAACCGAGAATCCACACAACATGCACTGTTGTGTACCTGCCCTTTCACTTGGCTTTGGCCCTCAGGTGTCTTTCCATGGCGACACCTTCCCCAGTAGCTCATCCTTTTTTAGGGCTGTAGTGTGCTCCATCAACACGTGGACCCTGATTCAACACTTCCTTCGACAAGTTTGCAGGTTGTTTCCAATGTCATGACATGCAAACAACCCCGAGTTTGGGAAATGTTCATATATCTTCCCATGTCTTGAAGTATTTCCTCAGGATGGAGTTACAGGGCAGGTTTTAAAAGAAGGGTTTTGGGCTTCCCTGGTGGCGCAGTGGTTGAGAGTCCGCCTGTCGATGCAGGGGACACGGGTTTGTGCCCCGGTCTGGGAAGATCTCACATGGCACGGAGTGGCTGGGCCCATGAGCCATGGCCACTGAGCCTGTGCGTCCGGAGCCTGTGCTCCGCAACAGGAGAGGCCACAACAGTGAGAGGCCTGCGTACCGCAAAAAAAAAAAAGAAGGCTGTCATTACACATGTTATTCTGGGCCACGCCTTTTGCGGGTAAAACGTCCACATCACAGTAACAATACAACCTGCATTCTTGGCTTGTCCAGGTCCACCATGTGGGACCCCCAAACCTCCTTGAAGTGTCCCCCCCTAGATTCTAAGGAGCAGGACATGGGCCTCTAGGCCACCCTACAGCTTTCTTCTGCCCACTTTCCCTGCACCCACATCTCACATCTTGTGAGATGTCAGCAACCCAGTTCTCCATGCTGAGGGCCCGACTCCCACCTCTGGGGCTGCAGGTCTCCAAGCTGATGGGGGAAGGGCAAAGTCCCTGCCCAGTTCTGCCACCTACAGGCCAAGCTCGGCACTGCCTTGGCTCCTGCTGGTCTCTGTCCACAGACCCCAGAGCTAGGCAGGCCTGGAAGATTCCAGAACCCACATGCAGGGACAGTATTAGTATGCTCAGCCAGACTGAGAAGATCTGCTGGCTCTTACCTGTGGATGGGTTCTTTCCAAGGGAGCGCTCAGGCCTCCAGACCACTAGACTCCTGACTCCAGCACCCACAGGCTTCAGAAATGCCCAAACCCAGCAACATCCTAGAGTGAGCAGGCTCGGGTTCTTGCTGCGTCCCCAACCACAGACTGTTGACCCTCTGTCTCTTGGGAGTGACAAAGGGCCACATGGAGATTTTGTGGGGAGGAGTAACATGGGCATCTCCATGTGTCCGAGGCTGACAAGGATGGGGAGACTTGAGAGGACAACTCAGGGCTGGGGTCAGATGCATTTAAGAACGTTGGAGTGTCAGGGCTGGAGGGGACCTGAGCTGGTATATCGGTCAGCATTACTGCAGTAACAAACATCTCTAAATTCTCTGTGGCTACAACAGCAAAGATGTCTTTCTCACTACATTACCGGGTCCACTGCTGTGGCCCTGCTCTGCCCGTCTTCTCATCCCAGGATACAGGCTCAAGAAACAGCCTCTTTTGGCTCTCAAGGCAGAGGAAGAGAGAAAGAGAGTGGGCAGACCCTCCCACAGTGCCTCCGAGAAAGAGGGTGTGCTCACACGTGGCTTAAGTCCATGGATTCATGTTCCATTGGCCAAAAGATAAGCCCAAAGTCAACGGGGCAGGGATGTCTAATCCTTTAACAGGGGAGGGGAGAGTGATTCACTGTGAACACCAACTCCAAGTACGGCAGACAGCACATCCCTGACTCTGTTACACACCTGAGGAAACTGAGGCACAGGGAGGGAAAGTGGCTTGCCCAAGTCCACACACCAGGTAGCAGCAGAACCAGAGCTAACACCGAATCTCTGGCAATCACCCAATGCTCTTAATCCTACCCTCAGAGTTTCCCAAAATATGTTCCAAGAGATATTAACGAGGGTCTTTATTGTAAGACATCTCAGAGCCTTTAATATGCCCTTGAGATTTATGACTCTGCCAGTTAGGGAAGTGGATTCTAGCTTTTTCTGACTTTTTTGACCCCAGAACCCACAGAACCAGCTGAGGAGCAGTTTGGAGAGGTAGCCCTACTGGGAACACATTGCGAAACACAGCAGCACCACGCCAGCTAATCAAATGGACTCTAAGTCACCATCAGGACCTTGAAACTTAAAGTTTTGCATTGCTATAAGGAATGTTTTAAAAACACATAACCTTCCTATAAATTCTTCACAGCTTAGAAACAGACACAGCTTTCACTTTTAGAAAGTTCACATAACTTTGTGAGGCCATCATTAATTTTGATTATTTTTTTCCACTTTCCTTCTTTTTTCAGTTGTAGCCAAAAATGTAATAAACGTAATGAAACTGATCTTCATAAAGTCTTTGGTGGATGAATCATAGGTCTCTGGAAAATGTGTTTGTCTATCTACTACAAGTCTTCTTTATTTTTTCTTTGATAAAGACAACAAATGTTGCATATCATTTCTCAACCATAAAAATATGTTGTAACAAAATGAAAACGTGTGCTTTGCTGTGATAATGGCAACACATGTCATTCTCAAGACATCCAAAGTGGTCATAAAGGGCCTCCAGTTGGGACCATGGAACTATTCTGAAAAAGGCACAGGAATTAGATCATCTCAAATCATTAGGGTATTTTTTTTCCGTGATGAATCTTTTGATCAGCAACATATGTGAAATTAAAATCAGCTTTATATGGTTTTGTCAAAGGCTTCACAAAGTAAAATCCTATTCAAATAGCTCAAAAATAAAACTGTGGGGCTTCCCTGGTGGCACAGTGGTTGAGAGTCCGCGTTTGTGCCCCGGTCCGGGAAGATCCCACATGCTGCGAAGCGGCTAGGCCCGTGAGCCATGGCCACTGAGCCTGCGCGTCCGGAGCCTGTGCTCCGCAATGGGAGAGGCCACAGCAGTGAGAGGCCCGCGTACTGCCAAAAAAAAAAAAAAACAACAACCTGTGAAATACACTGCAGTCACCCTTTAAAAGAGTTCTCTGACATACTTGAATAGATGGTAACCCAGGCCGGGAGGGTCAGCTGTTTTTTCCAAGGCTCTCAGGCAGGCAGCCCCACAGATCACAAACTCCTGGGTTTGAAGAGGCCTGAAAGCCACCAACCAGCTCACCCAGGGCCTGGGTCCTCTCTGATACGTCCCTCCAGGTCACAGCACAGGACCCAGGACAGACTCCTTCCTTGGGATAGACTGGGAGGTATAGAACTGTTCTTTATGTGCAACCAAGACACACTTCCCTACAATTTCCATCCCTTGGGGAAGGAGAAAATGAGTCTCATTCCTCTGTTCCACGACCATCCCTTCAAATATGCCAAGACGATCATCTTCCTCCCAATCTTCTCTTCTCCGTGTCAAACACCTGCAGTTCCCTGGCTGCTCCTGGTGCAAATATCTCTAAGGGCCTTCAGCTGCTGGAGGTGGACATTGGCCTAAAGGAGCCCCATGTGTCCAGGACACCAGACAGGGCAGAGACAGCCTGGGCTGCTGTACCCCAGGAAGTGGGGAAAAGGGGGGACAGGTGGCATCAGAGCCACGTGGGACTGGAGGACCTCATCATCTTCATCTCACTGTGTCACCGTGACTGTGACCCCACACTGCCACGATGTGGCTTTTCTATCCAGGACCAAACATTGACTATGTAGGGATGTTTGTTCCTGCAGCAACACTGACTAATACACCACCAGCCTATGTATGTATGTATGTGTATGTGTGTATATATATATATATATATATATATATATATATATATATACACATACACATATATACCACTTAGATAACATTCATAGATTTGCAGAATATTTCTATTACCATTCCAGGATGAAGTCATTTGTCATTTTTATTAGTGGCCTGCACCAAATCTAAGATTTCAGGTTGTTTTCCGATAGTATTGAAAATATATTTTAAATAATCTAAATCATTTAGGTGTGGTGTCAAAAGAAAAGTCCAGCCAAATTTTTGTTCTATCAGATCACAGTCTTCTTCAAATAATACAGGGGTTTCTTTTCTCCTCAGTGCTCCCTTCACATCCCAGACAACCTGCTTCTA
Source organism: Mesoplodon densirostris (assembly GCF_025265405.1). Taxonomy (NCBI): domain Eukaryota; kingdom Metazoa; phylum Chordata; class Mammalia; order Artiodactyla; family Ziphiidae; genus Mesoplodon; species Mesoplodon densirostris. Next base: position 8,861,325 of record NC_082665.1, on the reverse strand, counting down.
TGACAGTTGTGAGAAAGAGTAAAAATCATTTGGAGAAGAGAGTTCGGTCAGGCCTCCATCTCTGTCTGGGCCTGCTTGGGGAACCTGTGGGTTTCATTCCGTGAGCCCAGAGGCCTGGCATCCCCATGTCCACACCTGAGTGAGCTGGAGGCCTCCGCTAACTGCTGGGGTCCATCCACCTTCTGGCCTCACTGAGGAGAGTGAGCCATTGTTTTTCTGAAGGAGAAAGTGACATTTAATGAGGGCACACAGCCCCTCAGCCTTCTGTGCCAGCAGTCTCATCCTGGAGAACACAGGGGGACAAAATGCAGTTGTACCAGGCAGGCTCCTGGAGCCCACACACCTCAGGCCACAGCTCCCCCACTGTCCCCACTCCTGCAGTCGTCACCTTGGGTCCCTGGGTGCACTGTCCTCCTGAAACTGGACTCCACAGGACAGGACTGCAGGGTGTATTGCAGCAACAAGTGTAAGCCACTTGCTTTTCCTCCCTGCTGGAGGGGAAGCAGCCAGAATCAATTAGCTACTTAACTGACATGCTGGAAATCACAAAATGCTGAAATGCCTTATGGATGATTATCAGGGTCTCAGCATCTGCTTTGCCAGGAGAACCCTGAACTCGCCAAGGTGATGCCCAGGGTGCCATCCTCAACGCCCCTGCTCAGCACATCCATTACACAGTAAGTGTAATAAGGAAAAACCCTTTGTATTCTATTACAAGTTAATCACGATGGGAATGTTGCCTATAAGCTTAAATTATACATAGTGGCCCATTTCTGGGAACCCTGCCTCCCAGGTAATGAGCATTAAGCTAAAATAACTTTGTTCAGCTCACAGGAAACACCCTGATCAGGCCCACCTGTGAATGACTGCAGGGAGGAAGAAATGAACACCTCCCCTCCAGAGGCTGATGGGAACCAGGAAGTGTTTGACTTTACTCCCCCACTTTTAGTATAAAAGGAGCCTGACTTCTAACTCAGGCAAGAGGGTTCTTTGGGGCATGAGTCCACCACCTTCTCGGTTTGCTGGCTTTCCCAATAGAGTCACTATGCCTTGCCCCAGCAAGTCATCTCTCGATTATTGGCCTGTTGTGCAGTGAGCAGAAGCTTAGACTCAGTAACACAAGGGGTGCGTAAACCACCAACCTGGGCTCAGTGCTGACCTTTCTGAAGGGCAGTAAGAGAATACTTGCTACCTGAGATCTTTCTGCAGGTCAGTGAAGGCAGCAGTTTCGCATGTGGGTTGCATCATCCTCGGAGGTGAGCCTGGCTTTCTGACACAGGCGTATGCAGAAGGGTGAGTTTCATCACAACTACAACTCTCACTGGTGCTTATAGGCAATGAAGGTTCAGCACCTCCAGCGCATAAGAACAGGCTAATTGCTGTGTTCCTATGTCCCTAAGTGAAGGTTGCCCCAAAGACAACGCGGGGAGGTGATCACCCTGCCAGCATCCACTTGGACCAGCCGTGAGGAAGCCTTTGAAGCATCAACACACTTGTGTGTGGGGACGTGCTGAAGCTGTGCCCCCCAGGAACGCTTTGTGCAACTCAGGACTTCTGCCATCTGCTAGGCCTCACCCGGCGATGGGCTCCAGTCCTAAATGGACTTACGTCCCATCCCTTCATGACAGTTGCACATGAGGAAAGCGCCTATCTGGACTCCATAACTTTGGCCCTTGACGAATTGCTTCAGTATGTTCACGTTTATGGTTATGCCCTGAGATTTCATTGAGGTCATTACAATAAGCAGCTGGATGAGAATTGCTTCTGCATTGGGGCTGAAATCATTGTCGAGGGTGGGGCTCATTTTGTCACCCAGTGAACCCAATAGAAGGTCCATGGAAAGATTTAAAAATTTTTAGAATATAATGCCATAGGGGAAAAACCTCTTAAAAGATTGCTGACTCCCCTTTTCTAAAATGAATATTATGCAACCTAGTGGCTACTAGGAAGTTCAGAGCCAAATTCAAGGATAAGTCTCAGAATTACCTGGGCTCTGCCTACTGTATCTGCTTCCTTCTCCTTTGCAAGGTCTTGGGTTTGTTGTTGTTACATTAACATTGCCATATATATTATTTGGCTCTGTGTATAGCAGCTTCCAAGGTTTTTGGAAGGAGATAGAGTATAAATAAATAATGCTCGTAATTAAACTCAAAAGCTTTTGCGCAGCAAAGGAAACCATAGACAAAATGAAAAGACAAGCCATAGATTGGGAGAAAATATTTGCAGATGATGCAATCGACAAGGGCTTAATTTCCAAAATATACAAACAGCTCATGTGGCTCAATATCCAAAAAACAAACAATCCAATCAAAAAATGGGCAGAAGACCTAAATAGACATTTTTCCAAAGAAGACATACAGATGGCCAAGAGGCACATGAAAAGATGCTCAACATTGTTGAGAGTCTGCCTGCCGATGCGGGGGACACGGGTTCGTGTCCCGGTCCAGGAAGATCCCACATGCCGCGGAGCGGCTGGGGCCGTGAGCCATGGCTGCTGAGCCTGTGCGTCCGGAGCCTGTGCTCCGCAACAGGAGAGGCCACAACAGTGAGAGGCTCACATACCGCCAAAAAAAAAAAAAAAAAAAAAGGTGATTAAAACATTATGGTTTTCCCTATTTTCCATGACACCACCTAATAACTAACCTATCGGCAATCACACACAGGATCTGGGGAGGAGCTTTACCCCACCCCCAACTGAACATTTTTCCACTTAAAGACATGAAGAGGCAGAAATGACCCAGCTCTGCATGGTGTTAAATTATCCTTGGTGTCCTGTTAGATAACCAAGGGTTCTAAGCTGCTCTGCCTTTTTCTTTTTCTTTTTTTTTTTTCTTTTTTCTTTTTGAGACTGGAACAGCACAAGTTTTCTTCAGTGATTAAAGAATGGAGAAGTCTGCTCTGCCTTTAATAGCTCTAAGACAGTGGAAATGTCACCTTTCTTCTCGGCTGCCATTTTCTCATCTTTGAAACCAGAGACATGGACAATCTTAATGTCTTCTCTTACTCTGAGCCTTTTTTTTTTTTTGACTGCGCCAGGCGGCATGTGGGATCTTTTTTCCCCAACCAGGGATCGAACCGGTGGCCCCCTGCAGTGGTAGCGCGGAGACCTAACCACTGGACCGCCAGGGAAGCGTCCTGGGGGAACCAACCATTCCTCCAACTGCCAGCACGCGCCTTTCTAAGGGGAGTATTCAAAATGTCCACCAGGGGGCGCCTGATTCACTGCAAACAGTGGCCCCGGGGTCAGGACAAACCGTGGGCAGGTGGGGTGACCCCAGTTTTCCCATCCAGTCCTGGAAGGATTCCTGGCATCCAAGGATGGGAGGTCCTCCTAGGGGTTAGGATAGAATGGCACCATCTCCTCTACCAACCTGTTTTGCAATTGATCCCCACCTCTGAGCAGCTGGTCTGGACAATGCTGTGTTTCTGAAATGTCTGGCATTTGGTAGTTTGGGGCCAGCTGCCTATGTGGGAAACTTTTCAGTTCATTCACTTATGATCCACCAGAAGCCAAGAATCTGGAAGCTGGTTGAAGTTGAAAAAAAGGTCTGTCTCTTGCCCTCAACCCCTGGATGCTGAGAACTGGGCTCAAGGCCAGCCTGACAGCTGTGATTTAGAGGCAGTGGTCAAGGAGGGTCCTGGGTGATGGGGAGGGGGGCGGGGGGCAGAGGAGGGGGGAGAGGTGTGCCCATGCTATTCTTCCAAGATGCCCTGAATGCATCTCCTCTCATGGAGGCTATAGTCAACCATGGAAAAAATATGCTGTTTCGGCCACTCTATTTGTGGCTGGAATCTCACACCACATGGGAATTCTCTGGGTATAATTACACTCAGACACCAGATTCCACGTGCTTCCAGTGAAGTTTCTTGGATTCTTGAGGGTGCTATTTCTAAGGCTTTTGAAGAACTTCCCCAGCTCTGTAGAATATGTTTGGTATGGATTGTTTTTCCCTCAAAAAGATATGTTGAAATTTTAACCATCAGTGCCCGTGAATGTGAAGTTGTTTGGAAATAGAGTCATGCAGATGTAATTGGTTATGTTAAGAGGAGGTCATTAGGGTGGGCCCTTAATCCAATACGACTAGTGTCCTCATAAGAAGAGGATATTAGGACGTAGACACAGACGCAGAGAGAAGGCCACGTGACGACAGAGGCAGAGATTGGAGTGATGCCCTACAAGCCAAGGAACACCCAGGAGTGCCTGGAACGCCAGCAGCTGGAAGAGGCAGGAAGGATTCTCCTCTACAGGTTTCAGGTGCTGACACTGTGATTGTCAACTTCTGGCCTCCAAACTGTAAGGGAATAAGTTCTGTTGTTTAAGTCCCCCAGTGGGTGGCACTTTGTTACAGCAACCCCGGGGAAACGAATCCAATATTGAAAGTGAAATGAGGGTGGAAGTGTTTGCGTACAACATGATGGAACACCCCAGGTCACCACAATTTTGGAAAACAATTCAGTCAATGTTTTGTTTTCTTTTCTCAATCAGTGTGGCTTTGCTCTTCCTAACACTGAGCATAAGGCAGCCTTGCCAATTATCTCCAAATTTGCTCCATGGGATAACTGTTTCTCAGTCACCTCCGGCCCTTCTAACATCTCCAAACTTTTTTCTCCTCTCTTTCTCTGGTACTTCCAAACAAAGACTGAAACCGATCGTTAACCTTTATATATTTTTTTCTCTTCTTTCACTCTCAAAAATGTCAGTCTATGGTCAGTGTGGGTTGAGTGGTGGCCCTACCAAAATTCACATCCACTTGGAACCTCAGACTGACCTTATTGGAATAAGGGTCTTGGCAGATGTCATTAAGGTAAGGATCTCAAGATGAAATCATCCTGGATGATGGTGAGCCCTAAATCCAATGACAGATGTCCCTGGAAGAGTCAGAAAGGGAAAAGACACAAGGAGAGACACAGAGAAGGCCATGTGTAGATGGAGGTGAAATTTGGAGTGACGCTGCCACAAGCCAAGGAGTGCCAGGGGCCACCAAGAGCTGGAAGAGACAAGGAAGTATTCTCCCCTGGAGGCTTTAGAAGGAGTGTGGCTTGCCGACACCTTAATTTCAGACTTCTGGTCTCCACAACTGTGAGGGAATACATTTCTGTTGTTTTAAGGCACGCAGTTTGTGGCCAACTGTGCAGCTGCCCCAGGAAACTGATACGATATAAAAGGTCTACATGTGCAGCTCCAAGGTTGACCACTGTCCTTTCCTAAAATACTCTTCAAACTGGGCTGCTGAGGCTCTATCCCAACTTTTTTCCTTCACTCACTAAACAAGTATTTACTAAGCATCTACTATGTGCCGGGGACACTGCTAGGCCCAGGGCTTTGGCTGCAGTGACAGACAGTCCCTGCCCCAGGGAGCGTATGATCCTCCACCAGCCTGTCTCTCCTCCTTCCTTCCTCGTCCCACTAAACAACTGTGGGGTCTCCCACGGCTTCCTCTGCCCCTTGAAGCTTCTGTCACAGGAACAACCCCCAAGTCTACAACTGCATCCTTTTCCTGTGTCTCCTCGCTTTCAGACCTGCCTTCTTTGGTTGCTCCATGATTCCTCCTGGGGCCTCCTGCCGAGGCAAAGGCCTTCCTCCCTCCAAGCACCTCTATTCCCATCAATATAACCCTGTTCTCCCATAGAGCACCCCCCATGTGGCACACAGGTGCCTTGATGGCTCCCTCTGACTGGGCCATGCCCAGGCCCAGCCCCAGGCCTCTTCCACCTTCCTCCCTCTCCCTTCTGGCTGCCCCAGCCCACCTCTCATCACCCAGATCTGTGTCACTCATGCAGACTAGTGGTCTGAAAACCTCACTTTCACAGGCACACCTCACGTCAAAAACCCCTGATGGCACTGGGCTGACTCCAGAACAATGTCTGGCTCCTGGGCAGGGCAGCTCTCCTTATGGGGAGCCCAGCACACGTGCCCCTGCAGGCATCCTCTGCTTCTGCCCGCCTGGACCACTCACATCCCTCAACACACCCAGCCCTGTCCTCCTTCCCTCCTTCCCCAGGGCCCTCAAGCTTCCCTAATCCAACCCTTCCAACCACTGGCCCAGCGTCAAGCTCACCTCCACGGAGAACGTGTTCTCTCCTTCTCTGGAATGCTGACGGGGTCCTGGAGCAGGCTATGACCTGTCATCTGTGCAGCATCCTGTCTCCCGCCTCCCTGTTCTTGGAACCTGAACCTGGCGGGAGCCACCCTAGGGCACCATGGCAGCACCACTGCCCACCCCTCCCAGCCGCCACTACAGGAGTGGGCCCAGCAAGCAGCCTCACGGTGGACCAGAGTCCCACCAAGAACATGGAAGTAAGATGGTAGATTTCAGCTCTTGGGACACATTGTATCCTCCTTCAAGTGAAACATGAATCTCTTTAAGAAATATTGAACAGATGGAAATAAGGTGACAAGCTCACTGTGATGATGAGTACTGTCCCCAGAACACACATGCCCCCCCCATCACCTCTGCTGTCGAAGACCCCAAGGTCCCCTGCTATGGGTTGAATTTCATATGTTGAAGTCTTAACCCCCTGGACCTCAGAATGTGATCATAGTTGGCCAACAGAGTCATTGACTCTATTGGTCAATGAGTCATGTGACTCATTGACCAATAGCGTCATTGCAGATGTAATTAATTAAGAGGAGGTCAGACTGGAGTAGGGTGGCCCCTAATCCAAAATGACGGGTGTCTTTATAAAAAGGGGAAATTGGACACAGACATGCAGACAGGGAAGATGATATGAAGACATAGGGAGAGGACCACCATCTACAAGCCAGGGAGAAAGGCCTCAGAAGACACGCACCCTGCCGACACCTTGACTTCAGACTTCTAGTCTCCAGAACTGCAAGACATTTCTGTTATTGAAGCCACCCAGTTTATGACACTGTGTAACGGAGGGACACTTACCAAATGCCCTCAGACATCTCCCAATCCTCTGTCCTAAAGAACTGCATTTGCGGGCTTCCCTGGTGGCGCAGTGGTTGAGAGTCCGCCTGCCGATGCAGGGGACATGGGTTCGTGCCCTGGTCCAGGAAGATCCCACATGCCGCGGAGCAGCTGGGCCTATGAGCCATGGCTGCTGAGCCTGCGCGTCCGGAGCCTGTGCTCCACAACGGGAGAGGCCACAACAGTGAGAGGCCTGTGTACCGCAAAAAAAAAAAAAAAAAAAAGGAACTGCATTTGCCCCCAGTACCCTCAACTAGAGACATGCTTAATTCCTAAAGGGCAGTTACACAGCTCCACCGGTGGCTAATTACTCTGCTTTTCACGGTGGGCTGGGGGAGGCGGGTGTGGAAAAGCCCTGTACCCTCTTCCTTCCCCTCCCCCTTTTCTTCTTGGATCCCTTGGGGGTTTCTCCATTCAGCCAACACTAAGGGAAGGACTGCCATACGCAGCCGCCATGCTGGCAACTGGACCACATGTCGCACCCTGATGTGAAAAGGACATCACGGCACCTTCTGAAGCTCACCCTGGCGTCTACATGTCTGCTGGTCAGTGAGCAAGTGCCCTCTGGACCCTGAGTTCAGCCCTGGAGTAGCAGTTGCCCGTGAGAACATGGATCTTCTTGGATGCACAGCATTCTGTACAAATATTCTAATTTTATTCTGTCCTTCAAAGGAAAAGAGGAGACCCCTTCTCTTGGGAAATTCTAGCCCACTGAGGCAAAAAATGAGAACCATTTTCCCCAAAGGGCTGGTGGGAGGCTCCTGGGCCCCAGCAGCGGTGAGCAGCTCTGGCTGTGGGTCTTGACACGTGAGACCAAGCAGGGCGTGCAGCTGGGCAGGGCAGGCTGGGACGGCTGAGCCCTGTGCCCCGGGAAGGGCAAGGGGTGAGGCGCAGGCGAGCCCCAGGGCAGGAGAGAGTGCCAGCCTGGCAGCAGAGCCAGGAGGGAGGGAGTGCAGACCAGCAGGGAGAGGCCAGCCCACCACTGTGCAGGACTGGGGAGCCTGGCAGGGACCCAGGAGGGGAATAGGGTCCGGGATCTAGAGAGGCAGGCAGGTGGGCTGAGAGACGGCCATGGCTGGTCACAGGCCAACAGCTCAGGAAGGAAACGTCAGGCCCAGGCAGAGGGGCTGTGATGGTGAGCAAGGCCAGGTCTCCCAAGGATAGACTGGGAAGCTCACCAGCATAGGGGCAGCCGCCCTGAGAGCAAGACCTCAACTAGCATCCTGGCCCAGATGGTAGAAAGGAATTGTGTCTCTGAAGAAAAAGGAAAACGCAAGTTTTCAGAAGTGGACGGTCGGAGGAGCAATTTGAGAAGCCAGGCTCCTGAATGCAGGGCAAGTGCTCCCGCCTGAGGTCAGGACCCAAATAGGATGGGGGGGGGGGGTGCGGGGGATTGGGGATGGGGGAGGGGAGGTACACAGAGCAGGGAGAAAGGAGGGCTGGGGATGACGCCAGTCCAGGAGCCACGCTTTTGGAAACCAAGCATCCTGATGGTCTTTGCATTGTCCCCAAAGCCACAGACCTGCCCCAGACACTTCCATGACTCAACACCAGTTCTCAGACTGTCTTTTCCACCTGGACAATAATCTTTTTTTTTTTTTTTTTGGCGGTATGCAGGCCTCTCACTGTTGTGGCCTCTCCCGTTGAGAAGCACAGGCTCCGGACGCGCAGGCTCAGCGGCCATGGCTCACGGGCCCAGCCGCTCTGAAGCATGTAGGATCTTCCCGGACCGGGGCACGAACCCGCGTCCCCTGCATCAGCAGGCGGACTCTCAACCACTGCGCCACCAGGGAAGCCCTGGACAATAATCTTTTGAGAGCCACTGGGTTTAGAAAACACTCTTACTGCCTACGGATCTCAGGGTGGAGTGCTGGTCAGCAGTCAACCCCCAGCCAGTACAGGGCCAGCCTGGAGGGTAGCGGCCCAGATCACGAAAAAGTCTTATTTGGTCTGCATCAGAGCTCCTGGGAGAGATGAAAAGGCCTGGTGGTTGAGCAGGTGACATTGCAAGTTGACCTGCGTTGATGTTTGAGCTGCGAAAACCCATTAACCCGAAGACTAATGTTTAGCTTTCTGCTGCTGTTGATAAGAGCAGGGTGCTTAGGAAAGTTGTACCTTTTACCATTTCCTGACCTGGAATAAAAATAGCTTCTTGGGCTTCCCTGGTGGCGCAGTGGTTGAGAGTCCGCCTGCCGATGCAGGGGACACGGGCGCGTGCCCCGGTCCGGGAGGATCCCACATGCCGCGGAGCGGCTGGGTCCGTGAGCCATGGCCGCTGAGCCTGCGCGTCCGCAGCCTGTGCTCCACAATGGGAGAGGCCACAACAGTGAGAGGCCCGCGTACTGCCAAAAAAAAAATAGCTTCTTTTTCCCCTCAATAGATAGACAAATTTGGGGTTTTATCCTTTAGTGAGTTTGATCAACCTACAAAGAGGTCATCCTTCCCTGTAATTCTAAAATAAAAAAAAAAAGGAAAAAAAGCCATGTTGTGACATTTAAAAGGAAAAGGCATTGGCAGGAATCATCTGCTGTTTTGCAATGTCTCCCTTCTCTTTCCCCTCCCCACCACCCACTATTCCATTTTGGAGAAGCACTGGCAGGGGTGACGTCTCTGGATTAGAAATTCCACGGCTCCGTAGTCTCAAAAGACAGAGCTAACGTGGGTGAGTACGAATGATCGATTCTTAGTGAGTCTGAGAACCAGAAACTTACAAGAGAAATGACCTCTTCTCCTGGAGCTGATCGTCTGAGGAATCGGGCAGCCAGGCCGACAGCAGTCATGCTGCACCTTTCCCCGTGACGTGAAGGCTGGCACTCCACGATGACAAACGCACAGAGAATCCAAGACACCTGGACGTGCCCCTCGTCCGCCAGCTTACCCAAGACAAGGGGCCCACATCGGTGCAGTCACCTGGTCCTGCAGGCAAGGCTTTGCCTGAGACAGACAAAGGCAATGAGAGCATTCTGGTAGGAATTATCTGAATAGGAGCGGCATGGGTGCTCGGGGTGGTGGTTGCTGTTTTCTCCCCAAGAAGGGCTGAAGCTGATGCGTGGTGGAGAAGATCCAGGGACCTGAAATCTTTGCCCCAGAAGCTAACCCCGGCCTGAGCCTGTGGGAGAAGCACTGCACCGTAATCTCAGGCTATTCTTGGCTCTGCATCTCTGGGACCCCTGAACCCCACCTGTGTGGATGGAAGGGGCTGACTTCCTTACCCAGTTTAGGGGACTGACCCAGAAATTTCCAGGTGGTGTCCTGGAAGGAGCAAGCCAGGCTGCTGGGCCTGAGTGGTTGCTGGTCTCATCAGGGGTGCCTGATGGCTGTGAGTGCTGTGTGACCCTACCCTGCACCTGCTGGAACACAGCCTGCGGGGAGGTGGGCGTGGGAAGGAGGGAAGGGGACGCAGGTCTTCCTGGTGCCACTCCCGGAGCTGGTAGAGATGTCAGCCACGTGGCCTCTGAGTGCCAGGGCGCTGGCCCGCCGCGAGCACCCCCTCAGGAGAACTCGGTCCCCACCAGCCGTTGGCTCATCGACCCGCACCCCAGGCCTCTGTGGAGCCGTAGGTGGCCCGTCTCGCTCCACCTTACACTTCACATCCCACCTGCCCTCCCCGGCCCGGGCTGGCCCAGGGGGGAGTCGAGGAACCGGTGTTGGACACATAGTGGCCCACAGGCTACTTCCTGGGAAGGAGGCCTGGGACAGGTGGCTGAATCTCTCCAAATTTACCTTCTCCTGCGCAACAAAGAATACCAGAGCCACTTCTGTGATCGTAAAGATCAAATAACTGAAGTTTGTGGCAGTCCTTAGAGCAGGGAACAAATAGAAGGCTTCCCTCTTCAAAGGCAAAAGGGGTGTCTTGGCTTCACTGCTTCTCAGATCTGGGTCCTCCAGGCTTGCCCTCGGAATGGGAAAGAGGGAAGTGATTAAGGAATTAGGAACGTCCGCTGTAAAGTCAATTTCCCTTTTATCGTTGTAGCTTCTGTAACAAATCCAAGAATCCCCACCGGCAGGTGGATATTTTGGGCAGGCCAGAGCAAAGGTAGGGTTTGTTACCAATTAAAACCAAGTAAAATCAATTTTAATGTAATTTTAAATTAAAATTTAAAATAAGTTTCAAATGTTAAAACTCACCAGTCCAAGACTACCTGGGGCATACTTGTAGTCACGGTTAGGTGTTTTAGCTTGAAAAGGAGAACAGTGGGGAAACCGCAGAGCATCTCAAATGGGGGTGATTAGGAATTAACGCAGACCCTTCCATAGGCTCATCGTAGGGTGATTTGTAATCAAGGCAAGTGGCTGGAACAACGTCTTATCTTTAGAACAGGTGAAGAACACGAGTCCGAGCAGAGTTATCTGAGATCAGCTGTCTGTAGTCTTGTTGAGAACATAGGTCTGAACAAGCTTGGTTTGTCTCCCGTGTCATGGTTTAATAGGTTTATTGTTTGGGGATATAGCGCAGTTTTGGAAGCAGTGGCTTCTGTTTCAATTCTGTTTTCTCTCACAGCCTAACTACCAGTAGGTTCATTTTTTACTCTGTCATACATAATTTTCAGAATGCTGCTACATCAAAATTATAGTGCTTTATCTTGATTTACCAACTTCAGACAAAAATCTTATAACTTAGAGCTATGAGAGATGAGTGATTTAGCTTACTATACTAATCCCCAACACCTCCACCTTCTCTGCATTTTTGTTGATTTTATTTTACTCTTAGTTCTTCTACTGGTTATATTTACTACTCTCAACCAGTAATTCTCACCAGGGGCAATCCCCTCGGGTGTGTGTTGGTGGGTGTGTGCATTTGGTGATGCCTGGAAACAGTGTTAGGTTGTTACAACTTGGGCGTGAGGTTGACATCTAGGTAGAGGCTAACAATGCTGCTAAACATCTTACAATGCACAGGACAAACCCCAAAACAGAGATTTCTCCAGCCCAAACCATAACAGTGCGAAGGTTGAGAAACCCTGCTTTAAACAATACATTCAAACCTCTTGGTCCATCAACCTTAGACACTACTGGACTTTGCTTCATCCTCGTGATGAAAAAATGTGGCCTGTCTCCTCCATTTCATCTCTTCCATCTCTTTCAGCCATGCCGAGGTTTGATCATCCACATTCTACTTAGAGTGAAAACTGAGAATTTGGTCCAAAGGTTGGTTCTTAAATACAAAACCCAATAAACAGTGTTTACAACACCATGACTATGTACATATTGATCTCTGAACCATGTGATGTGATTTAACCCGTGAAGCAGGAAATACCATGCTTTGCCACCAGCTTGGGCCCCTCCAAGGAGAAAGAGCCAGGTGTCAGGGTCAACTGGATTCTTTCTTCTTACACCTCATCACCAGCTCCAATCATGCCCCACTTTAGTTTCCTTCATGTTTGAACCATGACATCCTTGTGCAGTTTCTTGGGTTTGATGGAGTTTAAACATTTGTTCACAAAAGAAGCATCTTCTTTCAGCCCATCATAAGATCACCCAGCTTTCTTAATCACACTCTTTGTTCAGAGAAGCTAGTTCCACCTTAAAGCTGTGCTCCCTGAAGTCTGTTCTTATCCTAATTTGGAATGCTTGCTTCCTACATCCACTGAGTGGCTCGCATCCTGACACCTATTTTCTGTTTTCTGCTGGGTTAGGTTCACTTGTGCCTGCAGCCTTCCCTTCCCTTCACTGGATTCTTTCTAGCTCCAAGAGGTGGTACATTCTGTTGGTGAAGTGCTGGACTCTCGGTGCACTTGATAATTACTGGCTATTATTGTCAGTATTTTACTAGAGTATATCCTTAAGTAATTTTTCCAGACAGATTACAAGGAAGGTAAAACTTTCTGAGTCTTTTCATGTATGAAATGTCTTTATTTTGCCTTCTCAGTTGATTGACAAGTTGCTAGATATAAAGTTCTATGTTTGAAATCACTTTCCTTCAGAACTTTGAAGGCATTGTCTTACTGTTTTCTAATATTCAGTGTTGTGATGAGAAATTCAATGAAAATGTGATTCTTGTCCCTTTGTATATAACCCTTCTTTGCATCTGTGAGTTTTTAAGGTCTTCTCTTTATGTTTGGTGTTCGGAAATTTTACAAGGACTTGTCTAGGTATGAAATTTGACCTATTCAACTTGCCCAGTATTTGTTGAACACTTTAGTTGAGCCTGCGTTTCTCTTCAGCTCTGGGAGATTTATTTTAAGCTCTGGTAATTTCCTTCTATTATTTTTTCTGAATATTTCCTCCTTTCAATTTTCTTCTTCTGTATTTTTGCAACTGCTGTCTGATAAAATACTGGACTTACTGAATTGATCCTTTATGTCATCTACATTTTCTTTCTTTTTTTTTTATTAGTTTCTGCTTTATAACAAAGTGAATCAGTCATACATATACTACATTTTCTTTCTTATTTCCATCTTTTTATTCTGGAAGATTGCCTTTACTCTTCCTTCTAAGTCTTTTATTACAGGTTTTATTTTGATAATAATATGTTTAATTTTCAAGAACTCTTCTTTATTCTCTAAGTGCTCCTTTTTCAGAGCCACTATTCTCATTTTATAAATGCAATATCTTCTAAAATTTCTCTAAGATTCTTATTGAAAGTTGGACAGAAATTTTGTTTTGAGTTCTTATCTGTTGACTAGCTTATTGATTCTTTCTCTGGCATCAGTTATTTTGTTTATCATTTTGGTCCTCCTGCTTGGGGTTATTTTTCCTTTTAATGTATGGTGCTCCTTGGTTGCCATTCATATTTATACATCAAAAGACAGGGTTGGTTAGTACAGGTAGCTATTTTCTGTTATCGTGTAGGCCGGACCAACTCCCTTGATGGGCTAGCTGGGAATTGTGGAGAATTTGTTCTCAATCCTCTCAGATCCATCACCTCTCCCCTTCTCCCCACATAGACCACTCATTCTTTCCCTCTGCTAGATTCTTCTGTCCCTGGCCCCCAACCCCCAGCCACTAGTCCATCCAACAACTGCAACAAGTCAACACCTACAGTGTGAGCCAACCTAAAATAGCTCTGCAAAGGCTTTAGCAGCATTGGATCACTTCCCAAGGATACCGCCTTAGTGCCAGGTTATCTCATTTCCCAGGTGCCCAGTAGATACATGTTGCTCATCCAAAGTTAGTACCAGCATTTTGTGGACAGGGTGTTAGAAACCCTGAAGTTAATGGACCCAAGCAGCTCAAAGTAGCCTGTACAATTTGCTGGTGTCTGCACATCCCATATCTAGATGTGGCACAACCTAACTGTCCAGTATAACGAGTCCATTTGGTACAGTGGTCCCTGGAGAACCTTTAGGGCACTGCCAGACTGCCCACAGAGATCGAAGTGGATCCTGGGCATTGAGATTTAAGGCATTAGTATGGAAGACTCATAGTCCTAGATTCATGCCTGAAACAGAAATGCTATTTTCATTTCTTTCTGCCTTTGTATATAACGGGATCAAAACAAACTGAGGGCTGGAGATAGACAGAACTATTCCTAGGAACCAGAAAGCTATTTCCAGCCTCCAACACATTCCTGTGATTAACATGAAAGATAGTTGGATACATTTTCCTCTCTGAGGGGGCTGCAGTGGGGACAGAGTACAGGTCAGTTACTATCAATGAACTAATTTACTGTCAACTTTACTGTAGAATTATATTCAAGCTGAACTATGAGAAGCAAAAGAAAGAATGCTGTTCAAGAAGGATTTTCCAAAGAAAGAGTAAAAAAAAAAAATCCATTGGTTTCAATGGCAGTGGTAATCAAGAACGTTTTGAACTCTGTGCAACCAAGGAATTCAAAGTTGATCTGCATGCCTTGTTCCGGTTGACTAGTTCTCCAGCTAAACTAGAAAACACCAGAGACTGAATCAAGAGTAAGAGCCGTATCTGTGCCTTCCTTAGTTCTTTGCTCTGAGTAAAAATACAAATACCTGTATTCAACTCCCAACCCCCTTTATTGACTAATTCATGGGATCCAGTTGACCACCACTGATAAGTTTTCCCATTCATTTTTTTAAAAAATAGGTTCAATTTAATTATTCTGGATTAAATATGTTTGGCTCTCAGTTTCTCCTAGAAATTCAAAGTTGAAGAATCCTTTTGTTTCTCTTAATGAGCTACTATAATAATAATAATAAACTAACACTACCGTATTACTTTCCTAGAGTTTCCATAACAAAGTACCACAAACTGGGTGGCTTAAAACCACAGAAATTCATTCTCTCCCAGTTCTATGGGCCAGAAATCCAAAATTAAGGTGTAGGCGGGATTGGCTCTTTCTTGGGGGCTCAGAGAGAAAACATCTGCTCCATGACTCTGTCCTAATTTGCGGTGGTTGCTGGCAATCCTTGGAGTTCCTTGGCTTGTAGCTGCATAATTCTCATCTCGGCCTCAGTTGTCACATGACTGTCTTCCCTCCATATGTCTGTGCCTTCACATGGTGGTGTCTGCTGTATGTATCTCTGTGTTCATTCTTCTATTCTTATAACTTACATCTTAATTACATCTGCAAAGACCCTATTTTCTTTTCTTTTTTAAAAAATATTTATTTACTTATTATTTATTTATTTATTTTTGGCTGTGCTGCGTCTTAGTTGCGGCACATGGGATCTTTGTTACAGCATGCGGGATCTTTTTAGTTGCGGCATGTGTCATCTTTAGCTGTGGCACGTGGACTCTTAGTTGCTGCATGCATGTGGAATCTAGTTCCCGACCAGGGATCAAACCCGGGCACCCTGCACTGGGAGCGCAGAGTCTTACCCACTGGACCACCAGGGAAGTCCCAAGACCCTACTTTCAAATAAGGTCTCATTCCTAGGTACCAGGGGGTCAGGACTTGAACATATCTTTTGGAGGGGACCCAACCCACATCAACTGCATACCTAGTCCCACAAACATTGGTCTGGTTACATCACAGAAGGTGGGGATCCAGGGCTATCAGACAAAACATCCTAGATCCTGATCCCAAGTTCTCAGCCTGTGACTATGCATACTGTTTCTAACAATGACATTAAAGGATCCTAAAGGTTGGTTATGTTGAAATCTGCCTAAGACCTCTAACCTTGAGACCTAGAAAGCCCCAAGAATCTAAGCTCTTAGTCCTGGTCCCAAAATCAGCCCATCTTCTGGGTCACTAGGATATGTGGAGACTGCCCTGATGGTCTCCTGGCCACGGATCCAGCCCGTGCAACCTTCCTCTGCAGCCTACAGAGCAGTCGGTGGCATATTGCACTGCTCTAAGCATCTAACAGACAGCAGGATGTGGCTTTGCATGATAGTTTGAAATGATCAAGAAAATATATATTTACCAAAATATGAGCTGAACTAGGATGTCCGGATGCTGAGTGTCAATGTACCATGGATCAGTGTTTAACAGCTGGGACCATCGGTTTCACAGGGCTGATTCAAATAATGTTTCCAACTCTACAGGCCATGCAGGAGAAAGTGGCACATGGATTGGCTTATAGGAAAACATATAAATGGAGGGAGAAAGAAAAAAACAACCCCAGGGGGGAAAAAAAGAAAAAGGCTAAAAGGAAAAATAAATGTACAAGTGTACCTCTTAAGTCTCACAAATCAGCAGGGATTCGTAACTAAGGAAAACCCTAAAGTGAAACACAAATTAAAAAGTGACCAAGAGCCATAATCCACATTTCTAAATAAGTTGTCTTTTCCAGTAATGAAAAAAGAATAAGACTGTAAATATACAATATCTCTCTCTATCGTTATAGCTTCTTTCATTTCTTTCTTAAAATATTACAAAGCAAACAAATCCTGCATTCTAATCCATTATAAACCAGTTCCATATCTAATCAACTTGAAGCCAAAGCCATATGGACTGTACAAACATAAAAAAAAGAAAAAAAGTAATTCTAAGATAAGCAAAACAGGAAATTGGAGGTTGATGATGATGAAACTGATATCCAAATGGTAATCTGAGCGCTCAAGTCACTAAACACTTCCTGCACCATAAACAGAGTTTCTCGGGGTGTGTTTCACTTTCTTTCCCTTGAGATTTGGTGGTAGGTTACACCGGTTAGTGCAAATTATCATCTTTCTCTTTATTACCCTCATCTCGGCAGAAAGGGCCGGGGCTGCAGGATTCGAGTGCACCACGCGTTTCCATCTGCTCTGCCGAATGCTGTGTGGTCCAC
Source organism: Mesoplodon densirostris (assembly GCF_025265405.1). Taxonomy (NCBI): domain Eukaryota; kingdom Metazoa; phylum Chordata; class Mammalia; order Artiodactyla; family Ziphiidae; genus Mesoplodon; species Mesoplodon densirostris. The sequence goes on along the minus strand of NC_082665.1, from coordinate 8,844,260 downwards.
CCTTCAGCCAAAGAAAGTACAGACGGATCCACCATGGTTTCCCAGTGTCTACGAAAGCCAGTCTGCCTGTCTAGACCAGGCTTCTCAACCTCAGCACTCGACACATTTTGGGCCCAATTCTTTGTCATGGGCGGACTGTCCTGGGCCTTGTCTGGCCTCTACCCACTAGATGCCAGTAGCAACCCCTTCAGCTGTGATGATAAAAAATATCTCCATATAGGGCTTCCCTGGTGGCGCAGTGGTTGAGAGTCCGCCTGCCGATGCAGGGGACACGGGTTCGTGTCCCGGTCTGGGAAGGTCCCACATGCCGCGAAGCGGCTGGGCCCGTGAGCCGTGGCCACTGAGCCTGCACGTCCGGAGCCTGTGCTCCGCAACGAGAGAGGCCACAACAGTGAGAGGCCCGCGTACCGCAAACAAAAACAAAAAACAAAAAACAAACAAACAAAAAAACAAACCTCCATCACTGATTTCCCCAACAATCATCCCAAACACTTCATCAGGGAGAGAGAACAACTCCTTTTCCTCTTGAGAGTCGGTACAGTATTGTTTTTCAATGTTTCAAACCCATAAACAAACACCCCCATTTATAAAATCCCATTTCACTCAAGAATCATCTATCTTCATCTCAAATGCACATTTATGCTTCTTGGTCAAAAAAAAGAAAAAACACTAAAGAGACTTTGGTGGCCATTCCATCAAACCTGAGAGGATAGAGAAGCCTCAACTTTCATACTTTATCTAATTGGAAGGGGTCCAGGCGTGGGTACTATCTGAGGGCGTTTACAGAGCACAGGAGTGAGGGCGCCTGGGAGGAGGAGGGTCCTGCAGGAAATTCTGAGCAGGACCCTGAAAAGTTGAGGGAAGTCCTGCACTGTCACAGCGAGATGGGTTTAAGAACAGCTTTACAAGTAGCCCAAAGTGAGGGACCTTCCTTTCCAATGAGAGAGACTCCATTTAAAAAAAATTTTTATTTTATATTGGAGTATAGTTGATTAACAGTGTTGTGTTATGGAAGCAACCTAAGTGTCCATCGACAGATGAGTGAATAAAGAAGATGTGGCACATATATACAATGGAATATTAGCCATAAAAAGAAACGAAATTGAGTTATTGGTAGTGAGGTGGATGGACCTAGAGTCTGTCATACAGAGTGAAGTAAGTCAGAAAGAGAAAAACAAATACCGTATGCTAACACATATATATGGAATCTAAGAAAAAAAATAGTTCTGAAGAACCTAGGGGCAGGACAGGAATAAAGACGCAGACGTAGAGAATGGACCTGAGGACACAGGGAGGGGGAAGGGTAAGCTGGGACGAAGTGAGAGAGTGGCATGGACATATATACACTACCAAATGTAAAACAGATAGCTAGTGGGAAGCAGCCGAGTAGCACAGGGAGATCAGCTCAGTGCTTTGTGACCACCTAGAGGGTGGGATATGGAGGGTGGGAGGGAGGGAGATGCAAGAGGGAAGGGATATGGGAACAGATGTATATGTATAACTGATTCACTTTGTTATAAAGCAGAAACTAACACATCATTGTAAAGCAATTATACTCCAATAAAGACTTTAAAAAAAAAAGAAAGAAAAGGACACTGATACTTTCAGAAATTAAAAAAACAAAACAGAACAAGAAAACAATGTTGTATTAGTTTCAGGTGTACAGCCAAGTGATTCAGTTATACATATATATGTATCTATTCTTTTTCAAATTCTTTTCCCATTTAGATTATAAGAGAATATTGAGCAGTTCCCTGTGCTATACAGTGTTTCCTTGTTGGTTATCTACTTTAAATATAGCAACGGGTACATGTCAATCCCAAACTCCCAATCTATCCCTCCCCATCATCCTTCCCCCCGGTAACCATAATTTCATTCTCTAAGTCTGTGAGTCTGTTTCTGTTTTGTAAATAAGTTCATTTGTATCATTGCTTTTAGATTCTGCATATAAGAGACATCATATGGTATTTGTCTTTCTCTTTCTGACTTACTTCACTTAGTATGACAATCTCCAGGTCCATCCACATTGCTGCAGATGGCATCATTTCATTCTTTTTAATGGCTGAGTAATATTCCATTGTAGATATGAGAGACTCCATTTATGTAATGCCACACCAGCGAGAGAGTTCCCCAAATCGTTTCGTTTAGGACCCCACCCCAAGAACACTAACTGAATTACCTTTTCCCTAACCTGCCAAGACCCCAGCCTCAAATTTATTTCTCTGCTTACCATTTGCTTAACTTTGAGGGGTCAAAACTCCATTTCCAGCAGTGGATGCAGGTTCCAAACACCTGCAGCCCAAGCCTCACCTGAGCACAGTTTTTCGCTTGTTCCTGACACGCCCTTCGTGTGTCGCTGCAGACGTTTCTTGGCGATCTTACTCTGCCCTGTTGTGGTTCCAGGGAGGAGGTGGAAGGGAATTGCACAGTGCCACTGCATCACTTCTCTGCCAGGGAGCCACCTTTTGCCATGTGCATAAAATCGGGCTTAAGCCAGTACCAGCAAGACTTACCTGGTCACAGATAACCCAGGGAAAAGACTCAAAGTGATTTCTTAAAAAATAACGCCCACATGCTCAGTGAACATACAGTGGAATATTACCCAGCCATGGAAAGGAATGGTGCACGCTGGTACCCGCTGCCGTGCCCATGAACCTTGAAGATATTATGCTGAGTCAAAGAAGCCAGATGCAAAAGACCACATATGGTATGATAGCATTTATATGAAATATCCAGAACAGGCAAATCTATAGAGACAGAAAAGGGATTGGGGGAGTTGGGGAGAGAGCAGAAATGGGATGCAACTGCTTAATCAGTTTCCTTTTGGGGTAAGGAAACTGTTTTGGAACTAGATACGGGCGTGGTTGCACAACATTGTGAATGTGCTAAATGCCACTGAGTTTTTCATTTTAAAATGGTTAATTTTATGTTATGTGCATTTTCTCTCAATAAACATACATACACTCGTTACCGGCAACCTGAAAAGAGGCTCTGATTTTAACCTTTTGATGTCCCCTGGATGAGTTCTATAAGTTGTACATGTGTCTTAATAATGAAACTCCTTCCATTATATACACAAGACACATTATTGGATTTTGATAATATTTTTTTAAAAAGAGGAGTAACATCTGGTGTAGGGGCTGAGATCTGGTGAATCTGCAATGGGGTCATACACTGACAAGCCTTGATAAGAATAATTTGCTCGAGGGGAGAAAGGAGTACAATTCCAGAACACGTGGATCTCTCCTCTCTAGGAGAAACATCAACTCAGAAATGGGGGTTTTTAGGGAAGCACATATATTTTGGGGAGTTCCCGGCCAGCCTGTGGTCCCAGTGCACTGATGTCTCTTTAGTATCATGTGGTCGTAATGACAGACCCTGCCGATTGCTTTCCACATCTGCGTGAGGGGTTGGGTGACATGAGTTTCTTGTTTTGGTGCTTGACGAGTGACATGGGGTGTCAGATGTCACAAAGCATTAAATAAAACCTCAAAGAGATGGATGTTGGTACCATGTTTATTTGGAAGTGCCAGTGGCTGCTTAATTGCAATTTTGTAGAAACAATCTATTGGCTGAGAGTTATTTTTATCAGTCAGGTTTTTTGTTTCTGCCATTTCCAGGGTGAGCCTCAAGTACCAAGGCCAGTCCTCTGAGGCTGGAGTCATTTCCCATGCAGGCTGGGGGTTGATGGAGTTTGAGGAGCTAATCACAGGTCCTGCCTGCGGACCTTGCCTTGTCTCACTGCTGTCCCAGGGCTCCTGCCCTAACTCATGCCAGAGAAGCTCATGGCTCACACCCCTGTGTCCGATGAGGGACCATCACCCTCATGAACCGTCAATTATTCCAAAGCTGACTTACCCAGTTTGGGACTAATTCTGGGCTCTTTTTTTTTTTTTTTTTTTGCGGTATGCGGGCCTCTCACTGTTGTGGCCTCTCCCGTTGCGGAGCACAGGCTCCTCCAGACGTGCAGGCTCAGCAGCCATGGCTCACGGGCCCAGCCGCTCTGCGGCATGTGGGATCTTCCCGGACCGGGGCACGAACCCGTGTCCCCTGCATCGGCAGGCGGCCTCTCAACCACTGCACCACCAGGGAAGCCCTAATTCTGGGCTCTGGATTCCCTCCCCTCCCCTTCCTCTACTCCTGTCTGGCTGATAGCACCTCTGCCAGAGGGCTCAGGCAAGTCAGCCAAAGGGAGAGAAAATCAAAAGCCCTTTCTGCTGCTTTCCCTCCAGGAACAGGAGAACATTTGAATGGGGAGGGAGGCTACATAATTTACAGGGCCCAGTGCAAAATGAAAATGCAGGGACCCTTATTTTAAAATTGTTGAGGGACTTCCCTGGTGGTCCAGTGGTTAAGAATCCGCCTTCCACTGCAGGGGATGTGGGTTTGATCCCTGGTCAGGGAATTAAGATCCCACATGCCACGGGGCAACTAAGCCCGTGTGCTCTAGAGTCCATGCGCCACAACTAGAGAGAAGTCTGTGAACCGCAACTAAGACCCAACGCAGCCAAATAAATAAATAAAATTTAAAAATAAATATTTTTTTAAAAATCGTTGAGAATTTCAAGATGGCGCTAGAAGAGCTTTGAAGCAAGCACAGGCCCTTCTAAGCACGGGGGCCCTTGGGATTGCACAGGTCTAGGCCTCTGATGCTGGTGAGGCAGTGTGGGTGGTAGGAAGGTTGATATACAAGAAACTCTAGATATCCAATCGTCGTCCTGAGTTAAGGGGTCCCAAGTTCTAGGAACAGTACCTAAAACTGGGTGGATTCATCTTCTGTGTTCCAAGCCCAGACTTCCGTTCCCCCAAATGGTGAGAGAAGGCAGGTGTGAGGAGGGGCTGGTGAGCTGAGATTGGAATAAGCTGAGCATGAGGGGACGGTGGGACATCCCAGTGGAGAAGTCAGCTGTGGGAAACAGAACAGCCCCTAACCTGGAGTCACCCAGCAGCCCCACTGCCCATCCTCCTGGCACAGCAAGTCCAACAGAGATCATCTCCCCCATTCTCTGCTGAATAAAATTCCCAAGGGACACCAATGGACCCAGCTTCTGGCACATGCCCATCCCTGAACCAATCACTGTGACCAGGGGACCGGGTACTCTGATTGGTCAGGTCTGGGTCATGTGCTCCACCCATGTGGCCAGGAGAGGGTGAGGCAGCTTGACTGACAGCTCCATCAGAAACTGCAGGGAATAGGGGATGGTTCCCAAAGGCAAAGTATATGCTGCAACCAGAAGGGCAGTGGAAAAGTGTGTTGCTTGCACAAAAATCAAATCAAACAAAGTGTTCTGCAGCAACTCAAGCTAAGTCATACAAAAAAGGAAACATAACTGCATGAAAAACTGGGAATCCTAGACTAGAGCTAGGTTCAGAGAGTCCAGAAACCCACATGTATCACCAGATCTCCCATCTATCTATTTGGTTAACTACTGATCCATCCATCCATCCATCCAACCATCCACCCACCCGTACATCTGTCTTTCTCACGGTCCTGTTTCTATCTATGCATTTTTAAGGCACAAGTCTCTAAAACCAGACTATTGAGGTTCAAGTCCAGATTTCATAACCTATAGTTATGTGGCCTTGGGGCAATTTACTTAAACTCTCTGTGCCTCAGTTTCTCCATCTGCAAAATGGGGATAATAAACTATCTCATAAGACTGATGTGAAGATTAATTGAGTTATTCTTGTAAAGCACTCAGAACAGCACCTGGCACATAGTAATCGTTCCATAAATGTCAGTTCTCACTATTATCACTGTAGATGGGCTCTTTGCATGTGGCTGGGGTGGATGGGGTGGGAGAGGGGTGGGGAACAGCCATAGGCAACTCCAGCCCTATGCTATTGCACCTGAGCAAACCTAAAGGACAGAGTCACTCTTCCCAGCATCCATGCATAAAACCTCAGGAAAGGACACTCAGATGCCCTGGCCTGAGTCACATGCCCATGTCTGGGTTACTGACTGGGGCCAGGGGTGGGATACTAGGATTGACCAAGCAGGCATCCTGTGTCCACAGCTGTGCCTAGGAGGAGGGTATGTGATTGGCAGTCTACCCAGAACCCAGACAAGGGGCCGGCTTTTACCAGGAGGCAGGGAGAAAGAATGCTGGGTAGACTAAAGCCACAGATGTTCTCGACACTGGTAAACTTTCTGGGGGGACTTCAGCACCTCTTATAACAGTTGTATCTTGAAAGAATTATATATGACTATCATCTTTCCTGGTCAGAAAGAAAATTCAGAAACATCTACAGAGTGGACTGTGATGGGCCATTATTTCAGGTCCACCCTCCAGGTTCCAGAGCCTTCTGTGTACCCTGCACAGCTTGCATGATCCCCAGCTCCTGGTACAACACTTGGCACACGATGGACCCTTCTTGCTGACTCTGCTTCCAGCCCACGCTCACGATGGTTCTTCTCGTGTCCCAGAGTTCTTATGAGCTTGTCTTCATCTGGGATTTCTTCTGAGGGGATTCTTTGTTGCCTGGTTTGTGGAACCAATTTTAGGTAAGTTCTCAGGTTCAGAATCACTCACCAGGGACTTCCCTGGCAGTCCAGTGGTTAAGACTCCTCCCTTCCACTGCAGGGGGCATGGGTTCGATCCCTGGTGGGGAAACTAAGATCCCGCATGCTGCATGGTGCAGCCAAAAAACGAATAACTTTTTCCCCCCACTTAGAACCTTGGATGTGGAAAAAAAAATCCTCTTGGCTTCTGGGTCCTCCATTCACAGAGGGTGTTGTTGCCTTTGGAGGGTCTTAATGCAGGGGGTCTGAGACGCAGGTGTCCTGCCCTTAAGTGGGTGTTAAAACCAAGTGCTAAGACCTAATTGTGGTGAGACTCCACCCTGGAAACTCCAATTGCATGACAGATGGCTCCATTTCCTCTGACTTCCAGTTTCCTGTGTTTCTAGCACTGGGATGTCCCCTTTCTTTCACCTATGACTTTTTAATTGATTTAGTTATCCAGCTTTTACAGGCATTTGTATCCAGATCTGTTCCATATCAGCTTGGTCCACCATGTTGCCAAAACCAGAAGTGCATCGTAGACACTCAGTAGGACAATTGTCAAAATTCTGAAAAATAGAGAAATTCACCAACGACCTGTCATCTCAGAGGAAGTGAAGAGCCATGGTTAGGTTGCCTACCAGCCCTATTGTTCTCCAACTATTTGAAAGATAATATGGAAAACATTCCAGGTGCCACCCATCTTTTCCTTTCCTATTTGGCTTAGGAGTTGGCCCTCATCAACGAAGAGATAAGAACAGCCCAATATCACTGTCATTAGCAACAATACAGATTGCCATCCTAGACAGCATTTATTCACCATGCACCAGACTGTAGTAAGTGCTTATACACATTATCTCATTGGATGTTCATTATAATTCTGTAAGGTAGCAACAGTATTATCGGTCATGCTTGACAAATGCTGAACCTGTGTGATCCGGAGAAGTAAATTCACAGCTAATGAACAGGCGTGCTGGGATTGAACTCAGGTCATTCACACTTCAAAGCCTGCCTGTTTTCAGTAAAGAGAAATTAAAGCAAAATGGCAAAGTGGATAGAAAATGCTGGATCTCTTCTGATTTAAATTTCCTTGGTGTTCACAGGCACCATGTTATGAGAACGCAGCACTCTGGTTACCTCACTTCAGTCCTTCCCCATCATACCTCCTCCTTCTAGGAGGACACATAAAAAAATCAGGTTGACAAAGAACAAGGATGACTTAAAGTCTTTAAGGTTTTTGGATGCTTTTCCTGGCTTACCCTCATCCCTCCCTTACCCCCACTTATCAACTTCTTTTCCCTGCTCTAGATTCAAGTTGCTGAAGCTCACAGCTTCCCATGCTCTGGTTCAGGACTCACATGGCTCATCTCTGGAAAGATCACAGGGTGATGAATATCAGAAATGCCCTCTCATTTCTTCTAGTCTCCCACCCCTCCCCCAAGCCCAAGTCTAGCACAAGAGCAAATCCTGGGGTCCGTGTCTGTACCAGAAGGTAACCTGCGTCTTGTGGTATGCCTTCACCCCAAGTTCACACACGAGGGGGCCTCTTCCTCTTAGCACCAACACTATCAATACGTTTGCCTTCCTGAGACCACAGTCCCAGGGAGAGGCCAGTGTCAGAATCGGATTCCACTACCCACCAGCAGTAGTATAAAGCCAGCAGTCTAGAGCCCAGTCAGATCAAGGGAGACCTCAAGAGTACCTGTCCAAGAAATTGTAGGGAATTGGATGAATGAGGGGAGAGGGTACTCGAAAGAGGCTTCATACCAAAGCATTCAGCACACCAGACTGGGACCATCTGCGCACACATCCTTCTGCTGGCCTCTGTCATCCTCTCCTCCCTCCTCAGAGCTGCCCAGGCTTCTCTTTTCCAATAACTTTCCCCTTTCCTAAGTTTGTTTTCCCCTCCAAAGCTTTATCCCTCCCTTATTTGATGTCCCAGATCTGAATCTAAAAGAAAGATGTGCAGACATTTCTTCTCTACCTTACCCTCAGCATCACCATTCCACAGTGCACCTCCCCTCCGCCCCCGCCAACACACATACACCTGACAGTTGACAAAGGCAGACATCTTTGTGTGTCATCTAGTGGAGACCAATGGCATTTGAAAAGGTTATTGCTCTTACAGTAAACTGTGTAACCCTGGGACAGTCACCTTGTGAGCTTCTTTATTCATGAGTCCTCACACTTCTTCCCAGGATTGATGGGTGACACTTCCTCATTCTGAACCTTTCTTATATATATTTACAGTAGTTTCTGAAGTACATCCTTAATCAAAGGGGCCATGACTTGTTGACACATCTTTGGAATATTACTGAGTAACTCATTAAAATGTTAATAGCTTCTGTCCAGATGTATTGATCGTGATGTCAACTATTCTTGGAATAATAAATAAAGTTGAGTCTTTAAACTTTATCCTTCAACCATGCTGAGCAATAAGTGAGCCAAGGAGTACCTGAGGGGAAATCAGTTACCTTGCAGGCCTCCAGGTGAGCCGGGGTCAAATAAAGAGGGATCTTCAATAGCTAGTGGGAAGCAGCCGCATAGCATAGGGAGATCAGCTTGGAGCTTTGTGACCACCTAGAGGGGTGGGATATGCAGATATAAGTATACGTATAGCTGATTCAGTTTGTTATACGGCAGAAACTAACACAACAATGTAAAGCAATTATACTCCAATAAAGATGTTTAAAAAAGTAAAAAAGAAGGATCTTCAAGCTCTGTGATGAAAAATGTCATGGCAGACGGAGTCAAGCTCAAACCCAAGTACAGAGTAGGGGAAAATACCCAAAATCTGCGGACCACGGTATTTTCCCCAGGATATTTCTAAATAAACCAATCAACAAGGACAATTTTGGATCAACAACCTGACAAATACCTCCTGGCTTCCCCAAGTGTTCTTAGCGATGGAGGCGTGAGCAACTACAGATTGAGAGGAGCCCAAGAGCCATTTTCAGTTTCCCAAGACGAAAGTCCAGGGTGGGCATCCTCTGGTGCTCTGGCCAACTGCCCACTGCTCTCTGGCTTTTGCCTCATTAACCTTTCTACATTTTTGATCCTTGGACACGCCATATTCATACCGTATCGGCCTTCTGCGCTTGCTGTTCCTTCTGCCTGGGAAGGCTCTTCTGGCCTCAGATGTTCATGAGTCTGTGGGAAGCTGGATCCTTCCTGCCAGTCAGCTCTCAACCCACCCAACTGAAACCCTCCCTAACGTGACCCTGCTTGATTTTAAATGCCACATCCCTCTCTGAAGTCATCCTTGTTCTTTGTCAACTTGATGTTTTCTTGTCTCCTCCCAGGAGGATGGGTAGGGACCATGTCTCTCTTATCCCTCACTGCAGCCCCAGCATTTGGTCCAGGCTGGGCACACAGTAAGCACTCAGTAAATATCGACTGAATAAACGAAGAGACCGCTAAAACATGGAAGGGATCCTGGGATGCCCAGAGGGCATTAAGCTGAAAGGGGCTCAACTAAAAAAAGCAGGAGAGAGGCTGGAAAGGGACCGACATGGAAAAATCCGCAGGAAATGCTCTACTCAGAGCATGGGGAGGAGGAAGGGATTTGGTTGGGATGCACATCAAAAACTCGAATGACTACTTGGAACTCAATTCAAGAGGGAAAATCCTTCACATGTCTCCATGAGTCAAGGCCTGAGGGCCATGGTTTAAGGGCCTGCTTGAGCCTTAAGTCAATGTTTCCAGAACAAACACCCACAACCAGAAGTGGCCAGGACCGCTGACACATCACACCACTCTCTCGGGCTGTGGCCAGTTCTGTTAGGGACATTATTATCATACCTGACGATCCGCCATCCCAGCCCTGGCCTCTCTGATACCCCATCAATGGGCCCATTCAGATGGAGCCCCGTTTTGCATATTATTCTTAATAAACATTCATAGTGCAAGCTATAATGGCCCTTTCAAGGCTGCTGCTTTGAATGCGTGTTAGCAACAGAGTGCCTTTGTGTACTTACATGTAAAAATACACTGGCCACCCTGTTGATATGCGGCATATATATTTATAAATATTTATCAGCGAGTCATGGCTGACATTTTCAAAACGCTGCATTTGAACTAGATCTCGTTTTTTTTCTGTCTCCCAAGCTGAGAGGCCAGACGAGGTTAATTAATCCAATTTTGCCTAATAATGTGCGTTGTAATGATCTCCATGCCCTGGTTTTATTTGTCAAGGGGGAGTGGGCTCCAAGGAAGGGGCTCTGTGATTCTGAAAGGAGGGGTGTCCCGACTCCAGGCTTGATCTCGAGCCAGTCTGGGGCGATGGGGACGTGCCCAGAGCACCTTCTGGGGAAGCGAGAAAGAGAAGAAGCAAGTCTCAGATAAAATCCAGGGCTCTGGAAGTGGGTTATCCTCAGGGCAAGGGATAAAGTGGCGTCCTGAGTTTCTCTCCCCATTCTATCCCCCTCTCCTGCCCAAGTCCCTGGGAAATTCCAGTGATTCAGAAACGACATTCCAAATGCACTCGGATGGACTGGAGTTCCTTGCTCTTTGTAATATGGTTGATATGAAAACACTTGCTCCCCTGTCTAGGACAAAACAAGTATTGGATCTGATAAGGGTTGACCAAGAGAAATACCTGTTTTTAAGAAGGGAGGGTGGGGGATGGAGTGCATGCTGCGAACGCTTTGACCTCCTGCCCTGGGTTGGTTCACAAAGCACCATGCACCGAAGACCCCTCTGCAAACCTGATATCTCTCCACTAGCCCCCGAAGGGCCTCCTGTTCTGTGCATTTTGATCCCTCTTCAGATTTGTCTTCTAGCTCTTGAAGCTGGGTGGCACCTAGGGCAGGACGATATTTCGAAAGGAGGTCTTCAAAGCAGATCTAAACTCCCTGAACCCCTGCTCACCTCTACTGCACTCCAGTTTGGGGCTCAGCTTTGCCTGGGCCTTACGGGTGCCTCTCTCTTCCCTGCAATGACTCTTGGTGTCTTAGGAAACCCTGTTTGTCTGCTCCTGCTCTCCATCCCCGTGTGGCCTCCCAGGTCGCAAAACAGACCTCACAGACGACAGCTCCAAGTTCATCCTGTGCCATCAGCTCTGGTTTGTCCCTATCCAGCTCTGTTCCGCCAGCAGGCTAACACCACACCACACCAGCCTTCACCCCATACTCACCTCCATCAAGCAACCCTGGGCTACCAAATCTCAACACGACAGTCCCATTTAATGCTGATTAAACAAAACCTAAGAACGGTGATCTACTTTAAAAAAACAAAATGTCAAGCACAGGCCAGCACCAATTTAGATTTTGAACCATCTGTTCTTTGGATCACCTGTGTGCCACGGAAGCTCACTGCTCATGGTGCTTGAGTCCCAGACGCCTTACTCAACACACCCTCGCAAATGGCTTGACTGTCCACTGGGCATTTACGGCACCCATGTTCTTTTCCTTATACCACACAGCCAGCAAAACAGCAGTGGACTTGAAGTCAGAAACCTGGAAAAAATTCCCAGCTTTGCTACCTGAAAGCTGTGTTACCATGACCTTGGGCATGTTACCTAACTTGTGTGAAATAGAGGTTATAAGCTTATTCCACAGGACCATGGTGAATTCAGAATAAGGCAATTCAAGAAAGCACCCAGGGGCTTCCCTGGTGGCGCAGTGGTTGAGAGTCCGCCTGCCAATGCAGGGGACGCGGTTTCGTGCCCCGGTCCGGGAAGATCCCACATGCCGCAGAGCGGCTGGGCCCGTGAGCCATGGCCGCGGAGCCTGCGCGTCCGGAGCCTGTGCTCCGCAACGGGAGAGGCCACAGCAGTGAGAGGCCCACATACCGCAAAAAAAAAAAAAAAAGAAAAAGAAAAAAGAAAGCACCCAGCATGTGGCCACGCCATAGTAAGTTCTATGTAACTTCAACAGCAAATCTCTGATGAATCAGTGACAGAGGAAGCAACATCTAGAAATGCCTTTATTTCTGTTACTTAAAATCAGGTTCAATAACACCTTGAGAGCTCTAGCTGCTAAACCTTCAAACTCATAAAGCTCATAAGCATTTGTAAACTTGTGAATGTCACCAACATTTTTTAAACAAAGGTCTCCCCTCCCCTGGATACCATGAATCTTTATTTGTGGCCTTAGGTGTATATCTTATGCCAAGGTGGAATCCCCCTGATGGCGTGTGTAATTATGCCCCTAGTGTGATTCGTCTTTGTGGGCCCTGAGCCGAGGAACATTGATAACTATTTATTAATCAACATGTGGATGGGCATGTGTATTAGACACACCTAATGTACCCCTCGGGCTCTCTCAGCTCACCATTCTCTTCCTCTCCCACACCTCCCATACCCCACCAGCCCAGCCCCTCACCCCGGCTGCTTGCTCGGCCTCAAAGGCGGACCAGCTTCCTTGGGCCCTTGAGGTTCTACTGCCTGAGGCCAACCAGCTCCACGCCCCCCGGAGTCTCTGGCTCCTCCGGACTCTTATGGATTCATCAAAAAAGGATGAAATGCACACCACAGGGCCTGGGCTCTGACTTCTGTCTGGCTGGGAAGGAGCTGGATGTGCCAGTTGATCGTACAGGGGAGTTAACTCCCCAGAGGAGTTAACATGGACCAAGCGGAAGCAGGAATTGGAAGACGCCAGATCGATGATAGATGTCTTCTCTCTCTCTCTCTCCCTGCAGTGGACGACTCTTAGACACAGTGACAACCCACAGAGCTGAAAAGCACGTCTGCTGACCAGCTAGTTCTGTCTTCGTGGTTCGATGCCTTGCTTCCCACCCTCCTTGCCTTGGATCCCCCTTCCCCCACTCCCTGCCCTGAGATTGTACCTCCCAAGTAAAGCATTAGTACTGAATCTCTGCTTTAGGCTGGGTTTTCTAGGGAACCTGGACAAGGACTGGTTATTTTAAAGATGCACAAGTTGAAGAACAGGGAAAAAGTCTCCTGAATTGAGACTGTGAAAGAGAGGCCAAGATTATTCATTAGTCCATTCAGTTGATTTCATTAAACTGCCTGGTTAACATGGTGCTATGGACTGAATGTCTGTTTCCACCCCCACCCCCCGCCCCAAATTCGTATGCTGAAAGTCTAACCCGCAACGTGATGGCATTTGGAAGTAGGACTTCAGGGAGGTAATCAGGTCATGCGGGTGGAACTGTCCTGAATAGGATTAGTGTCTTTTTTTGGGGGGGGAGGTGGCATTGGGTCTTTTTTGCTGCACGCAGGCTTTCTCTAGTTGCGGTGAGCGGGGTCTACTCTTCATTGTGCTACGCGGGCTTCTCATTGCGGTGGCTTCTCCTGTTGCGGAGCCAGGGTTCTAGGTGCACAGGCTTCCGTAGTTGTGGCGCACGGGCTTAAGTTGCTCCGCGGCATGTGGGATCTTCCCGGACCAGGGCTTGAACCCGTGTCCCCTGCATTGGCAGGCGGATTCTTAACCACTGCGCCACCAGGGAAGTCCTATAATGCTATTAGTTTTTATTCGGTTGTTTTTTAAAGTCTGGCAGTGCTTCTTCAGCACTGTCTCCTGCTGGATCCCTCCTGCAGTGCAGATACTAAGTGAGGCCAGTGTCAGAACAAGATTTTGGAGAAGTACCTGATTTTTTTAGTGCCCTTTTAAGAAGAGTCACAGGAGAGCCTGCTTTCTCTCTCTTTCTGCCTCATGAGGACACAGCAAGGAGGGAGCATTCTACAGTCCAGGAAATGGGCTCTCTTGAGAGTCCACCTGCCAATGCAGGGGACACGGGTTTGTGCTCCGGTCCGGGAAGATCTCACATGCCACGGAGCCGCTGGGCCCGTGAGCCATGGCCGCTGAGCCTGCGCGTCCGGAGCCTGTGCTCCACAACAGGAGAGGCCACAGCAGTGAGAGGCCCCCGTACTACACACACACACACACACACACACACACACACACACACACACACACAAAAGGTTGAGTATCAGTTTCATACAGTTCAATGTATTTGACAGCCAATAGCCAAATTCTGGAAGAGAAAGCAACAGAAGTAAGCAAGAGGCCTTGAGAAGGTAAGTGCTAGAAGAAGAGATGCAGGAAGAGAGCAAAAGGAAGAGAAACCGGCATTAAGTTAAAGGGTACCAACAATGACCTCTTTTCTTAATAAATAAGAGTTCAGTGTGGTTTTGAGGTTTGAAATTTGATCTGTATTCCTTCAACCAAAGAATCTTATTCCTACAATTAACACATTTAAAAGTAGGTATTTAACAAGTACTTGATGACTGATGAATGGACACAAAGGTCAACATAGGGAAGAGGGCTACCGGCACCGAAAATGAAAGGACTGCGAGTAAAAACATGGATTGTTTGTCTAAGCAATCGTGGAGCTTAAGCAATCGTGGTTTCTAATGTGGAATAATTTGTCAGGTGACCTTGAATGAGACTGTTAACCCTCTTTTTGTTGCAATGAGAAAGGGGGATAATACTTATTCCATACAAGGCAGTGCTGAAGGGGGTAAACATGATTGATCACTGCGAGTTTGGGGAAGGAAGACGGTGTAATAAATACTAATTATGATAACCATTCCTGGCTTCTAAGAAAAATGCCTTTTACAAAAAGGAAGGAAGGAAAGAAAAATTCCACCCAAAGAGGGTCTCATGGGGCAGTCGTAGGGTGTCATGGCCTTATGCTCTTCTGAATAAATCCAAAGGGGAAAAGGCTTGGTTACAGGTCACAACAGCCAGAGCAGGCAGAAAATATTCTTTAAAAAAAAATTCTTCTTACGTAAATTAATTTCGTGTTTTGATTGTCAACTTAACACAGTTTTAGATTAATATATCGGAGCCAAAACTTGCTCGTAAGCACACGTCTTCATTTTCGTAAATGCTAAATAAAAACATTTAAAATGTAAAGGTCATACATCAGCCTCCTACAGTAACTCAGCTTTACATAGTGGTGGCTATTTCATCAGCATCCCTGGGCCCCTCATAGATGGCTGTATTCTGGAGTGAATTTCTCCATGGAGCCATGGCTTCCGATCCTATGTCCTACAACATCCCATAGTGCACGCTCGAAACAAATGGGAACAATGCCTGTATTTTCAAGATGAATTTTGCAGCCCTTTAGTCTTTCCCCTCTCAGTTCTCTGTTTCCTCCCTGTTTCTCCCCAACACGCACACGGTTTACAGTGCTTCCAGCCCAAACAACACGCTCCACAGGGAAGGGGGCTGATTGGTTTAGTTTGCGGGCAGCCCTTAAGGGGTGGTAATTGACACTTTAACGTATGACATGTTGCATTCCTTCATCTCGAAGCCGTAATTGAATACACATGAACCCCCCCTGCACTGGTGACCCCGGAGTGTGCCACACACCTGGAAGTAGTGAGGTTCAATTAATGTGTCACCGTCACTAATAGCGGCTACCAGTGAGAACCACCAGCAGCCGGGGAACAAAGCCGGGAGCAGCGCGGGGTAACCCCCAGGGGCGCGGCTCCCCAGCAGAGCTGCCCTGGACCAGCTCTTAAAATCTAGTTTTCCCAGGAAAACGATTTGCTTTTAATTACTCCAATTAATTTTACCTAATGGCTTTGCTCATCGCTCACTCAAAGAGTTATTTTTGTGCCAAAATACCCAAACAGTCAACTGAAAGGAAATGACAATGGCCCAAGTAAATTTCCATGATAACACTTTTTAATAAAGAAACAGATGAGAAATTGAATATGATCTGAAAGGCCGGACTCAAGCTGCGGAAATGCAGAATTAGTCTGACGAATTCCACCCCCTCATTCTTTGGTTCATTCTCTGAGTATTCGCGCAGCGCTTACGGTGGCCCAGGGACCCTGCAGGGAGTAGTGCAAAGGGGTCCCTGCCTTCCCGGAGCCTATGGACTCGGGGGGAGTCAGAACGGTTATGTGGACCAGGGCCAGCAGGCAGAGGAGGGACGATTCCGGGCGAGCCTAGCCTTAGCGGTGACCGCCCCGCACCCCGCCTGGCTTCCCCGGCTGCAGACTCGGGAGCTGCCTCTGCGCTCCAGGAGGAGCCCGAGTTCACCGGGGAGCGGGGAAGGGAGAGAAGAGTTTTTCGGGCAGAGACCCGCGTGCGCAGACGCGGGGAGGCCAGAGAGAAAGTGAAAGGACCCGGGGTGGGTGAGAAAGAAGGGGGCCAAGCTGGGGGCGGGGGTGGAGGGCTTTGGAGGAAGAAGATGAAAGGGAGAACCCAGCAGAGAACAGCCACCTCCCAGTGTTCCGGAGGACGGGAGTTTGGGCTTCGGTGACAATCTAGTTACTTTTTCCAGAGCCAATAGCCTTTCTCTTCCTTAAATACACACACACACACACACACACGCGCGCGCGCGCGCGCGCGCGCGCAGAGTGGGGGACGCCCTAGCATATTAGAATAAAAAAAGGGGCAAGACTACAATTTTGGTATATTGTTGGAGGAAAGAAAGGAAAAGTATATTGCATTTTATATTTGAGAAATTTCATTTAATTCACATTAATTAATTTAATTTAATTAATTGCATCGATTTCTAAAAGAGTGGAAGTAACACCAAAGCTGGAGGGCAGCCCTGTTCCACAGAAGGCGCTGACCTGTTCTCCCTGGCCACGCCCCCGCCTCATTCTTTCCCACCAAGTAGGCAGCTCTGTCGCTTTGCCGACTGGCTGTGGGCTGCAGAGATTGCTTTGGTTCTCTGGGCCCCTGCGAAGCTACAGGGGTGTGACCTAGGTAAGTGTGCACCTTAGCACTTTGCTTGGCCTCCAGGGAGAACAGGCCTCCAGGACCCCCACTGCTCCCTCCCTGACCCACTCCTGGCCCTTAAGCCCCTTAGGAAGAAAGCCTCCTCCATCTAGGAGTCAGCCTGGGTTTTCCTAGACATGGAGGTATTGTAGATGGGTTACTGGGTGAACCTCAGGGCTGGAACGCACACGTGATTATCTCTGCACTCTCCTCACGTCCCACTAAAATGGCAGAAAAGGCAGGAAAACTAAGGAATGTCTCCCAAGGACAAAAAGGTCAGGAGAAGAAGCATCAGAAAAGAAGAAGAGTTTTGTGAGGTGCAAAGTGAGTGGGCAAAGGGTATCTGACTTAGCAGCAGGGAGAAAGATGCACCCTACCTGCTGGAGGGAGGTGGCGGGAGGGCCCTCATAAGAAACAAAACGATTCCTGCAGAGCCATGGACAGGCTCCAGGATCGGGAGCGGCCGTTATTTCTGAAGGCGAGGGTAACAAACACATCATGCTGAAAACCTGAGGACCGGTTGAAAGACCGCTCAGGAGTGGGGGGATCCGCGAGTCCCTTCCTCCAGTGCACGTTTGGGGTTCTGCAGCTGAATGGCGTGCTATGCACCCTGTCTCAGAATCTCTGCTCCCTGCCCACCCCTTCAGGAGACTAGAAGTTTCCTCTCTGACCCATCAAACCAGAGAGACTCAGAGCACTGGACCCAGCTGAGGGCTAGTGGGAAACACGCTCCCTGAACGGGGTGGGGTAGGGGTTACCCCACTCCACCTAATGGCATTTGCAAAGTGTGGTGTAGCCTTAGAGGGGAAGGCATTCCTAAACCCGCAGTGTGGAATTCATAGTTTGGTCCCTTTCGAAACTGGCGAGCACAGGTTTTCTCACCCGGATCCCCATGTGTTAACATGCACCAGCACTTTCTAGCCTCTGGGGGCGGGAGGAGTTTTGTGTAGGTGCTTTTGCAGGAGAGACGCACAGGAGAGGGATGAGGAGAGTGGAGGGCCCAGCAGAGAACTACCTCTCCCAGGCTTCCGAGCTGGTTTGCGTCCCAGTGGAGAGGCGTGTTGAGACTGGGAGATTGTGAGCCTGGGTTGTGTGCCTTCAAGGCCCCATTGTGTTATTAGCTGAGGTATTTGCTGCCCTCGCAGGGGAAGGCTTACAACCCCTCACCCCATTGCCACTGGGCGTGACCAGTGAAATGTGAGTGACGCGAGTGACGCTTCTGAGCTGCAGCTTTAAGAGCCCTCGCTCTGTGAGGCCACTTGCTTCTCCTCTTCTGCCACAGAACCAGCTGGTCCTGGAGGAAGCTGGGCCCTGGATCTTCAGCTTGGGTCCCAGGATGAGGACATGGGGCAGGGTGAAAAGAGTGTGCAAAAGCAGTAAGCCTTTATTGTTGGAAGCATCTACCGTTTTAGGGGTTGTCTGTTACCACAACGTACCAGTAGCAAAAGCTACCCCAGTGACACTGCAGCCAAGCTTAGCAGAGGAGGTCTTTTCTGTCACCTGCAGGAAATGAGCACCCTCGCTGGTTCCTCGGAGACAGCGGTGGGGGCCACGCAAAGAGGGCACCCTTGGTCCAGACACGCACCTTCACAGAAGGCACCAGCAGGGGCGACGTGAAGAAGCACCTCCCTCTAGTGGACTGTGGGTTGCAGATGGCACGAGGAGGCCGGGCTGCGGGGGACACAGAATGGCACCTCCTTCGGGGAAACCCAGCCATAGCCCAGGACTCTGCATGGCCTGGAGGTCCTGTGTAGGGACGTGGGCGCCATGAATGACCCGGTAGAAATTGGGTCTCTGTGCCAGTTATTAAGCTTTTCCTCTCAGCTCTACACCTCCCTTTACGCTGTGCTTTTTGGTGCTGGGACGGAGCTCTGTGGATTCCGTTTCTTCTTCACTGTGGGGCTCTATCCGGCTCTGCCAATGGGCGACCGCAAGGCTCCTAGAAGGACTGGGGACCCGCGCCTTCCCGCGGGCGGTTCCTGATGGCGCTGCGTCAGCACACGCCCTTCAGTCCTGCTGCAGCAGTTGGTTCCTGCCTCTTCCACGCTCCCAGGGCCAGGCTTGCTGTACCCACTCCCCGGGGGCGGCAGCAGCAAACAGGGACCCTCCTCAGGGCTCTGAGCCCTTAATCCATGGTCCTTCCTCCCAGCTTCTACTCTGATAACCCTCCCCGTCCTGTTTTTCTGACTGGATTCTGCCTGGTACGGTAATGCTGACCCCACCTGTGGCATCACTGGGGGAGGCAACAGATACCTGGGAAGCAAGGATAACCAACCTGGGGCTTCCCTGGTGGTGCTAGTAGTTGGGAATCCGCCTGCCAATGCGGGGGACACGGGTTCAAGCCCTGGTCTGGGAGGATCCCACATGCCACGGAGCAACTGGGTCTGTGTGCTACAACTACGGAGCCTGCGCTCTAGAGCCTGTGCTCCGCAACGGGAGAGGCCACCGCAATGAGAAGCCAGTGCACCGCAGCAAAGAGGAGCCCCCACTCGCCTCAACTACGGAAAAGCCCGGGTGCAGCAACGAAGACCCAGTGCAGCCAAAAATAAAATAAATTTAAAAAAAACCATTCACTTTATAGCAGTACACCACATATACTCAATAAATATTTGTTAATCAATAAATATTATTTTTTTTTAAAAAAGGATAACCGACCTGAAGGAGAGTCTTTGGTCTCTATGAGCCAGAGGACTGACCCAACGTGTCCTGGCTGGACACCTGCTAAGTGCCCTAGTTGTACTGGGTGCTGTGAAAGACACAGGCTGTCTAAACTAGGGCCCTGCCACCAAAGTGTATAGCTGGGAAAAAGGGCTCTCTAAGGCCACACACAGATCCAGAGAAGGGACAGGTTCTGAAGGCCAGAACAGTCAAAAGGTCACCAAGGCTTCTAATCAGCAACTTCTCATCAGCAACTCCTACTTAAACCAGCAACTCCAGGGGCTTCCCTGGTGGCGCAGTGGTTGAGAATCCGCCTGCCAATGCAGGAGACATGGCTTCGATCCCTGGTCCGGGAAGGTCCCATATGCTGCGGAGCAACTAAGCCCGTGCGCCGCAACTACTGAGCCCGCGTGCCACAGCTACTGAAGCCCACGTGCCTAGAGCCCGTGCTCCTCAACAAGAGAAGCCACTGCAGTGAGAGGCCCGCGCACTGCAGTGAGGAGTGGGCCCAGCTCACCGCATCTAGAGAGGGCCCACGTGCAGCGGCAAAGACCCAACGCAGCCAAAAATAAAAACAAAAAAACGCCCAGCAACTCCAGGCATCTTTGGGGTAGACAGAGGTGCCAAGTGTAATCTACTCAATTTCCTGATGGAGAGACAGAGTTTCCAGGGAGTTTAGCCCTTTTCCAAGATCACAGAGCAAATTACAGATGGCCAGGGATTGTGTCATATCTCCAGGAATGGCCAAATGTTTTTGCACAGAGCTACCAGAATGTCTAAAATTTAAAGGACTGACAGTATCAAGTGTTGCCAAAGACTGGAGCAGCTAGGCCTCTCACATCACTAGTGGGAAATGTAAATTGTTACAACCATGTTAGAAAATGTGTGGCAGCATGTACCCAAGCTAAACCTGCATGGTCTGTGTCCCGGCAATTCCCCTTCTGGACATACACCCAGAGGAAGCAAGTGCTTGGGTGAACCAACATACATGCACAAGAAGGTTCCCAGCAGCTTTATTCACAATAGCCTGAGGCAGAAAACAACCCAAATGTCCAAGAGTTGAAATGAATTTTTTAATTATCTGATATTCATACAATGGAATATAACAGTAGTAAAAAACAGCAAACTATTTCTACAGGCAGAAAGATTTCACAGACATAATGTTGGACAAAAGAAGCCATACCCCAAAAAGTACATACTATGGGATTCCATTCATATGAAGTTCAAAAACAGGCAAAGCGGATCTACAGCAAGAAGAGTAGTTACTTTTCAGGTTGCTATTGATAGTGGGGTGGGTGGGCGAGCCTGCTGGGGAGTTAGAAATGCTCTGTAGTTTGATCTGAGTGGTATTTACAGAGGGATATACAAATAGAGATAGTTGTCCAGTTGTTTGCTTAATATTTGCCTACTTGACTGTATGTAATTTAAACCTCAGTAAAAACGGGTGGGGGGAGATTTGCTCAGATATCTCCTGTCTGGTTTGGGTTCTTCTGAGGCAGATCCTGAGACCAGGTTTGGAGGCACATGGTTTATTATTTTGGAGGTAAAAGAGCACTTGTGAGATAATGGAAAATATGTGTACTGGTCCCTGACCCCCACTCCTGGCTCAGAGCTCCTGAAACCCTTGTAATTTCCTGGGTGATAGGAGTGTCTTTTGTTCTAACGGGTGATTTCGGGGGGGCGCTCCTGGATGGGGGCTGGTCACAGAAAGAACAAACCATGGTTAGAAGCTTGGGATTTTCAGCCCCTCCCCCCAGTCTCTTGAGAAGGGAGAAGGGCTGTAAATGGAGTTAGTGATTGATCATGCCCATGTGATGAAGCCTCCATAAAAATCCCCAAATCCCAAAAGCACAGGCTGCTGAGAGCTTCCGGGTTCGTGAACACGTGCAGGTCCTCGCAGAGCGCATGGAAACCCTCCACCCTTCCCACTTACCCTCCTCCCTTCATCTGGCTGTTCATCTGTATCCTTTATCATACTCTTTAACAAACTGGTAAATATAAGTAAGTGTTTCCCTGAGTTCTGTGAGCCACTCTAGCAAATTAATCAAACATGAGGAGGGCGGTTGTGGGAACCTCTGATCTGTAGCCAAATCAGACAGAAGTTGTAGGTAACCTGGGGACCTACCCCTGGCAATTGGCCTCTGAAGTAACATGGGAGCAGTCTTGTGGGACTGAGCCCTCAGCCTGTGGAATGTGATGTTATCTCTGGGCAGATAGTGTTAGAACTAAGTTGTAGACGCCCAGCTGGTGCAGCAGAGAATTGCTTGGTGGTGTGGAAACTACCCCTCCCCACACACACACACACACACTTTGTAATTGGGTCTTAAAATCATTTTAGCACTGGTAGGAAGTGAAAGAGTTACAAGGAAAGATAAAAGGTGAACTGTGGAACCAGCTCTCATGGTTGGTAACTGGGCTTAATTCCTCAAGGAAACTTGCAGAACACACACCTCAGAATTATCCCACCTAAGGGGTGAGGGAGCTGGGGTATTTATACATCTACTCTGGAGAGTCAGAAGATGTGGGCAACCAGGAACAGGTGCAAATGTCCTGGCACTTCTGACCTGAAGGCTGGTGGGGCCGGTGAGCCCTCAGGCAACTGAAAGTCAGCCAGAGCACACAGAGGGACACAGAGGGGGTACTGCCAGCATCTGTCACACACTCATAGGATACAAGTCACGGTGATAGTGCCCATTGGTTAAGAGACTTTACCATGACAAAAAAAATGATCTGTGAATTCCCGAAAGGTCTTGAAACAAATGTGTATTTAATTCCATCATCTGCACACATTTGAAAGCCAGAGGTACTAATGTGTTTGTGAGAAACATCATTTGTGTCGATTCTCGGTGTCTCGTGGAGGGTCTCTGGCCCCCGGAAGTCAGTGTATCAACCACTAGTGCTCTTCCTGTTGTGAAATGAGCCAGCTGCCCCCCAGGCCAGAGCTGTTAGGGCCGGGGATGGGGGGCATTTTGATGGCTTGATCACCTGAAGATAAAGTCACATTTTGGTATTATCATAGTTTGAATTAAATGGGTACCCAATACAATTAATGATAGATTGAGGAGGAGGAAAAGGGCCCGTTATACATTCACTGTCATCCTCTTTGGTACAGAACTGCCGACCACAGGTCCCGACAGAGCCATCTCTGCAAAGACCATGGCCATCAACCTTGCCCACAGAGGCCATCATGCAGGGCTTTTTGTGTGGCCACATAGATCACCCCATGCTCCCTGCCACTATGCTATCTCTAAGGCACTGTGAAAACACGAGTCTTCAGCCTGCGGGACTTCCTCTGGCCTCCCTGGTCCTCAGACCCAGCCAACAACCTGCCTGCAGTCGGGACAGAGCTGCTCCGAGGGGCTGTGAAGCAGGCTTGTGCAGTGAGTATAGATCCCCACTGACACTGGCTTGGTTTGTGTTTGCAGGTGGAGGGCAGGGCACAGATTTTCCTTTTACTGTAACTTCACTTAGCTCTCAAGCCCTCAATTCTGTGGGTGGCAGGATATATTAGTCTTGCCAAGTCAAGGTAAAGTCCAGGTAGTCGCCATTTAAAATGAAGTCACTTTGAAGTATCTCTTCAGATAATTCAGATTCTCAGGTCAATTCCACACTTAAGTCTTAAGTGATTCCAGGAGCTTCTGCTCCCTGTCTGTCCACTCTGGTCATTCCTTTTCCTGGTGTTGATGACCCAGCAACCATTCCACCCCTGTCTGTCTGGGTCTGGTTTCCAATCCATCCAATCTGGTTTCCAATCCTGTGGCCTCTGTCTACAAGGCCCCCTCCCCTCAGGGACCTGGTGCCCGGCATTGTGCAAACCTCCTTCCCAGGCACTGAAATACTCACTCCTCACCCATTCCCCACTGGGCTGCAGGGGGGACATCCAGGGCTCCGTTCAGGGCTGGGAACATGGTCACCTTCTCTTTTGCCCACCTCCACATCCTAGAGGCTTCAGTGTTTTGTCTTCACAAAGAGGCCATTCCTCATGTCTGGTTTTGTGGACCAAACGTGAGGCCCCAGGAGGGGTCCCACAGCTTGACTGTATGCACGAGGGTTACCTACATGCATGACCTCGATCCATCCCTCATCCAACAAAATTCAATCTGACAACTGCCTAAGGTCTCTTCTCCCTAATGAGTCTTTTCTTCCACTTGTCGTGTCTAAAGAGAACAGTGTCCCTGGTGCCTGTTTTGTCTGTTAAAGAATCTTTTTCTCCTTCCCAACTCTGTATCCATGTGCTGTAAACCTAAAGGGAATTTCTCTTTACGATGTCTAATCAAATGCAGAAATAGGAGAGATATCTTTTTTTTTTTTTTTAAGCGGTACGCGGGCCTCTCACTGTTGTGGCCTCTCCCGTTGGGGAGCACAGGCTCCGGACACGCAGGCTCAGCGGCCATGGCTCACGGGCCCAGCCGCTCCGCAGCATGTGGGATCTTCCTGGACCAGGGCACGAACCCGTGTCCCCAGCATCAGCAGGTGGACTCTCAACCACTGCGCCACCAGGGAAGCCCAGGAGAGGTATCTTGAACACCCAGGGAGAGCAGGGTTGGATATGCATTTAGACAGGATGGGAGAGGCTATCTATGCAGACAAAGGGATGAGAGGAAAACAGAAAAGGCCAAGCAGTCACGGGTGACAAACAGGGGAGCAGAAGAAAAAATGAAAAGAGTGGGAGATTGATGGCAAACAGAATCACAGGCACTGGGGACCTAGGCAGGGTGTGTGTAAGCCTTTAGGTCCCCCCCGTTTCTGGAGGTCCATAAAGCAAGAGGACACGGATGCTGGCCACCAGCCCAGAGCCTCCGTGATACCTGACTCAGTTTACATGGTCCCCTGATCGACCCATCCCTGCCAGCCTCCTGACTGCAGTCCCAGCTGGAATGGTTCCAGAGTGGTCTCGTGCCATTCCCACCATCACCAAGCTCCTCTTAGCCTCCCCTAGGGGTGAGACCCTATCACAGCCTCCATTGTGCCTCCCAAGGTAGGAATTGCCATAGCTCCGGCACCCAGGTCTGGCCTGACCCAACCCACGAAGGTTCTAGCAATTGCTAGGAGCTACAATCTAGAAGGATAGGGCAATCTTTGTCAGGAGAGAGCAGCAGATAATTGCTTGCCCTTCCTGGCCCCTCCCACCCCCCCACCCAGCCTGTTCCAAGTAGAGTGGTTACATACGGCCTCTCCTGAGATGTCTCACAGGGCCACACAGCCGTATCCCCTAAGAAACTGTGGCCATTTGCCTGTGATTCCTTCCCTCCCTTTCTGCCTCACTCCCCCTTCTCCCTCACTCTGGCTTCCTTGGGATTGCACTACCACGCCCCACCCCAAAAAAGTATTAGCACACAAGCTTTGCTGCAGGCTCCGTTTTCTAGGGCTTCCAGACAAGCCTTGCCCCAGCAGACGGGCACCCCGCAGCAGAGCGGTGAGGGGCTGCACACTGGGATGTAAACTACAATCTTATCCATTTCCTGGAATGGGTGTTTGAGGCATAGTCAGTTATATCCGTTTCCTAGGACTGCTGTAACAAATTACCACAAACTGGATGGCTTAAAATAACCAAAATTTATTCTCTCACAGTTCTGGAGGCCAGAAGTCTGAGATCAAGGTACTGGCAGGGCTGTACTCCCTCCCCAGGCTCTGGGGGAGAAGCCTTCCTTTCCTCTTCTAGCTCCTGGTAGCTGCTGGCACTTCTCCGCACTCCTTGGCTTGTGGCTGCATCCCTCCATCTTTGCATCACGTCTCCTCTGTGCATCTGCCTAGTCTCCATCTGCATACCTCCTGTAAGGACACCTGTGATGGTGTTTAGGGCCTGTCTGGATGATCCAGGACGATCGCCTCATCTCAGGATCCCCAACTTAATCACATCTGCAAAGTCCTTTTTCCAAACAAGGTCTCATTCACAGGTTCCAGGGATTAGGCTGTTGACATATCTTGAGGGGGGCGGGCACTTTCCAATCGACCATACCATCCTCACTCTCCTGGTTGGAATATGCAGTAGAGAGAAAGAAAAAAAAATCAAGTGAAACGCTAACTTTACCACCAAACAGTTCTAGGGAGAGAGAAGCATGAGCAGGAAAAAAGCACTAATGTTTCCATTTCTGGTGCTGACTGGGGCACAGGAGAGACCCCACTTTCAATCTTCATGTCAACATGTGTTATTTCTTCCTCGGGAGAAACAAAACTGAATAATCCAGCATCGCCGAGTGGAACAGCTCACAAGTGGAAGAGCCGGGGTTGGCTGCAAGCCCCTGGCCCGTGGCAATGAGACGTACCCACCCAGCCCCTTTCTGGCCTCCCGCCAGCTCTTTTTGGCTCCTTTGGGCCAAAAAAGCCCTCAGCCCAGCCATAGCTGGAGTGGAACTCCAGTCAGTGGCCCCATTTAAAACCCATCTGTGAAAGGCTCATAAATCACACCCTCGGAAAACTCACTCCTCATTGTAACTCAGCAGAGAACAGCTCTGTTCAGA
Source organism: Mesoplodon densirostris (assembly GCF_025265405.1). Lineage (NCBI taxonomy): Eukaryota > Metazoa > Chordata > Mammalia > Artiodactyla > Ziphiidae > Mesoplodon > Mesoplodon densirostris. Next base: position 8,817,993 of record NC_082665.1, on the reverse strand, counting down.
GATTTAAATAAATGTGAGTGTGTAGTCAGTTGGTTGTTTTTTCAGCGGGGGCTTCTATGTAGGAGGATTTTGCATCATAATCTTTCAGCTGTTCATGTTAATAAGGCCAGGGATAATTACAGGCCTTTCTCCAAATGTAGCAGTCTCTATTGTCAGATTAAGCAAGTGGCTGATGAACACTTTTAGTGTGATTTCAGGGGAGCCAGCAAGGCTTAGAACCCCAATACCTCTCCCCTCTGGCCTTGCAAAACAACTAGGTCAATGTCCCAAATTCTACAATTAGAGCTTCCTTCCTTTGGACCTGCCCAGGGTCAAAGCGCTAAGATCGCTGGAAGGGGCCACACTTTTAAGCAGCGTTCACGTATACATTTATCCTAGCATTTTCTCAGAGCAAGGGTTATGGTGGGAATGCAGGATAATCCATTGGATGGGACAGGGAGACACGATAAAGGGGAAGGTGAATAATCACATGCAGGGCTGAATCCTGGAGAAGGTCCCTTGTGCTTCTCATTTTACAGTTGAACTAAATGTATTAAGTGCGTACCTTGTGTCCAGGGATACGATCTTCCTTATAGGTGATCTCATTTAATCCTCACATCCACCTGTGGGGTAGGCACCAAAGCTCCTCCATTTAAAGTCTGTTCGTTCTCACCTAAAGTGACACCAAAGAAGTTACCGAAGTGTATATGTCTGTGTCAAGTTAAGTTTCACAAAAGAACTGTCTCCAGACCCTGAGAAACTAGTGCTTTGGGGCTGGCTTGCTTCACAACAAGATCTCGGACACGACATACTTCTGGAGATGGAAGAGATCTCCAGGGCTGCCACAAAATAGACAGACAGACATGCAGACAAAGGAAAGCTGAGTCTGAGAGGGGGCAGGGAAGAAAGGAGGGAGGTGGGGTTCTCCAGGTTTCTGTGACCAGAAGCTGAGCAGGCATCGCCAAGAACTAGGACAGGAGTGGTCAGGAGCTGGCTGAGAGGCCAGGAGGGAGAGAGGGCTGCAGTAACCAGGTATCTGCATGGCGGGAACTGGCCTGAACCTATGGCAACAGGGAGACGGTGGGGCTGTCCTGAGGTAGAATCCCGCAGGGGGACCGAAATCTGAGCTTCTTACTCTAAGAAAAAATCTTTGAAGGATTCTGGGGTGAACTGTATGGAAAAGAGGGGCCTTTAGCATCTACGGGTAAAAGGAGATGTAGACCCTCTTTGGAGGAAAGGCTTCTCAAGTTAGTTTGCAGGAATCCCACAAATTAAAATCAAGCACAACCTCACGAACAAAAATCAACAAATACTTGGGAGGGCAAGTCACTGTGAACAAAAGCCAACAGAAACAAGAAACAGCAGCTGTAGGTCCCCAAGGACTACAGATGTTTCTATTGTAGCAACAGCATGCAGAACTGGGAAGTATAAAACATCTAAAGAATGGATACACTTATAATGTATGAATAAACAACAGGAAAACATTAGGCATCAATGGGTAGAATCAGGGAGAAAAACAAATTGAACTTTTAAAAATTAATAACAAAACTGCTGGAGAAAAGCGCAATGGATATAAATACTGAAGAAGTCACCCTTTTATGTATTATTCACCAGTGGAGGGAGTTCTCATTTAAATTTGCATCTAGTACTTTGTCAGTCACTTTTTTATATTCTCTGCAAAATTCACACAGATGATTGATTATTTTTAATACAACAAATGTTTCTGTACCAATGGAAAAAAATCCTCAATGGATAAGTTAAACGGTAGATTACACTGTTAAAAGAGAGAATTCATGAACTGGAAAATATAGCTGAATAACTTATCCAGAATACAGCACAGAGAAAGAGAGAAAGATATGAAAAAGTATAAAAGATATGGAAAAAGAACAAGAAGATCTAGCAAAGAGCTTGGCAAACTATGGCCTGTGTGTCAAATTCATCCAGCCACCTGTTTTGGTAAATAAAGTTTTATTGGAACCACCACACTCATTTGATTGTGTATTGCCTATGGCTTTTTTTACAATACGATAGAGCTGAGTAGTTGTGACAGAGACCATATGGCCTCCAAAGCCTAAAATATTTACTCACTGGCTTTTTACAGAAAAAAAAAAATTGCCCCTGGACTAGTACATACATGACTGGGAACCCAGGAGGAAAATTTGGAGAGAAAGGAAGAAAGGTAATATTTTAAAAGAGGATGACTAAATTTTCCAGAACTATTTAAAACATGTAGCCACATCACCAGAGAGTACAACATATTCCAAGCAGGATAAATAAAAAGAGTCATGCTTGCATTACAGGTTGAATTTTGTCCCTCAAAAAGATACATCCAAGTCCTCATCCCCAGTACCTGTGAATATGACGTTATTTGGAAATAGGGTCTTTGCAAATGTAATCAAGTTAAGAATTTTTTCTTAAGGCCATGCCACACAGCATATGGGATCTTCATTTCCCCAACCAGGGATTGAAACTTCGCTCCCTGCATAGGAAATGTAGAGTCTTAACCACTGAGTGCCAGGGAAGTCCCAAGATAAGGATCTTGAGTGACATCATCCTGAATTTGAGATGGGCCCTAAATTCAATTGTTAGTGTCTTACAAAGAAAAAGGAGAAAGAGTTATAAAATAACTTTGATAATTTTGTGGATTTCTTTTCCTTTAGATACCTGTTGTATTTTTATTTGATGATCTAGTCCTTCTAGCCCCTGGAGACTCTTTACAGATCTTTTAAAAGTACGCTTCTTTTCGAAATGCTTTTGTCTCCAAATCTTCCATTTATAGAGGCCCTGAACTCAGAGACAACAGACAGAGTAGAAGGTGGGAGCAGGACCCTGGATGGAAAGGAGGAGAATTAAGTGAACATCTATATGCTGAGCAGCCAAGTTCTCCCACTCAGTTCCCAGAACACTGGAATGAGGTGTTTTTTCCCCAGGAAAGAAATGGGAGGGTTTGACCAAAAAGAAACTAAATGGCCCCAGTTAAAACACTTACAGATACTCATAGTTGGGGACCCCAGTGAAAAAACCAGATAGCCTCTCAATCACCCCACAGGGAAGCCCAGATGCCCACATGTCCTTCCAAACTGCTTAGAGCTTCCCATCAGACCCATTCTCTGACCTGTGGACAGGCCAAGATCCTTCCCTTGTCTTTGTTTGTTTGCTTGTTTGCTTTGCTTTCTGTTCTTGTTCTATGATCTGTTGCATGTTAGACACCATCCTCTAACATCATGTTACAGACTTTTTTTCCCTAGCATTCTAACATGACCTGGCCTCTAACATGATAGGTAGAAAACAAACAAACTGAAAAAAAAGACATACGTGGGCAGTAGAATCAGAGCAGCAAAGAGTGTAGCCCCAAATTCCGAGAGCTTCAGCAAGTGACCTTATTTGGATATGTAATTAGTTGTTATCTTGAGATAAAATTATCCTGATTCAGGGTGGGCCCTAAATTCAATGACTGGCATCCTTTTTTTTTTTTTTTTTTTTTTTTTTTTTGCTGTACGCGGGCCTCTCACCGTTGTGGCCTCTCCCGTTGCGGAGCACAGGCTCCGGACGCGCAGGCTCAGCGGCCATGGCTCACGGGCCCAGCCGCTCCGCGGCGTGTGGGATCTTCCCGTACCGGGGCACGAACCCGCGTCCCCTGCATCGGCAGGCGGACTCTCAACCACTGCGCCACCAGGGAAGCCCAATGACTGGTATCCTTATAGGAAGAGACAAGGGCACAGAGACGCACGGGAAGACCATATGACAACAGAGCCAGAGATTGGAGGGAGGCAACCACAAATCCAGGAATGCTTTGGGTCACCAGAAGATAGAAGAAGCATGGAAGGACTCTTCCCTAGAGCCTTCAGAGAGAGCATGGTCCTGATGACACGTTGACTCCTGACCTCCAGAGCTGTGGGAGAATAAATTTCTGTTGTTTTTAAGCCACCAGGTTTGTGGTAATTTGTTATGGCAGTGCCAGGAAGCTCATACAAGCCATGCTGCTAGAGATGCAAAAGTTAGAATCCAAGGCCTGCCAGAGAGGAGGAGCCTTGAGGCTTTCAAAGCATTTGACTGGGATCTCAGGACTATACCCTGAGAGAAAGGGAGATCAGATTTAGTCTGAACACCAGACTACATCTCAAGGGTGAACAATGCAGAAACATGCCTATGAAACATGTGGAACTTACTGTAAAAATCTAACATAGGTATAACTGGGGCGCAGACAAGATGATGGAGGGGACAAAAAGAAGTGATAATTGAAGATTTACTAGCTGACAATTTTCCAAAATGACAAAAGACATTAAACCACAGAGTCAAGCAGGATAAATAAAAAGAAAATTGTTTCTAGGCAAATCAGTAAAACTAATGGAAACCAAAGACAAAACAAAATCTTAAAAGCAGTTGGAGAAAAGAAAAAATACATGACATTCCAAGGAGCAACAATGAGACCAACAACTGACTTTTCAACAGGAACAATAGAAGCCAGAAGACAATGAAATAGGAAGGAAACTGCTCAATCTGCAGGAAAATGGGTATCTATTAAAAACCTGCAGCAAACATGATATTTAATGCTGAAGTCAAGCTTTCCTCTTGAAACCAGAAATGAGGAAAGGATGTCTGTTCTAACGACTTCTCCTCCAAATTGTATTGGAGGTTTAGTCAGCACCGTAAGGCAATAAACAAATAAAATAAAAGATATGGTGATTGTGAAGCAAGAAATAAAATTGTGATTATTTGCAGACAACATGGCATGTTCTTCAGACAACTTGGTAGAAAAGCCCTCTCATCCATCCCTGTTGCAGGTATAGAGTGTGTCCTGGAGCAGAGATTATAATTCTCTGGGGCTGCCCACAGGCTGTGGGAAGGAGATATGCCTGGCTTGACTTAGCTGCCTCTGGCCAGGTCAGACTGTATCAGTGTCAGGGCAGGCAGGAGGGGGGACCAGCAGCTGGTGGGCTGCATGCAGGCACACTGAGCCCCACAGCGGGGCCCTTGGACACCTGTGAAGGTCTGTACTCACCTTGAAAGCATCCTCACGAGTGGGGTGTGGGGAGTGACATTATACAGCGATACAAAAACATGATGACCAGTTGAGAGAGAGACCACAGAAAAAATAGAAGTTTTATATGTTAATACCTTCAATGTCACTTTTTTTTTCTGTTTTTGAAGAAACCTCACATTTTCATTTTACCTTGGGCCCTGCAAATTATGTAGATGGCCCTGCTTCCCTTTATACCTCAAGGCACAGCTTAGACCAGCTAAAGTCTCAGTGATAACAGAAGGGGAGGGGAAAGGAGATGCTGAGGGAAACACATGTGAGACTGTCCTCTTGAGTAGGTCAGAAGATCACAGAACTGGCTGAGTCCCCTTTGTAGCTCCTGGCTTTCATGTATAATGCACTCCTGAGATCATGCACTGGGGTCAAACCTGAGAGGTTGGAATAGCAGATGTACCCTTGGAGAAAAATTCTTATAAGACCCTAACTTACACTTTCTCCTTTAGATATATTTTTAAATTTGTAAATAGTTTGGTATTGGGGTGGGATGAACTGGGAAATTGGGACTGACATATATACACTACTATGTATAAAATAGACAACTAATGAGAACCTACTGTATAGCACAGGGAACTCTACTCAGTGCTCTGACCTAAATGGGAAGAAAATCCAAAAAAGAGGGGATATATGTATAAGTATGGCTGATTCACTCTGCTGTATAGCAGAAACTAACACAACAGTGTAAAGCGACTATAATTTAAAAATATTTTAATAATTAAATAAATAAAAATAGTTTGGTATTTGTAAATAATTTGGTCTCTTTCTAAAAGATAAGAAGCTTTTTTTTAAAAAAAAGGTTAACTACAATATCATTATCATACCCTAAAAAAAGAACACAACCTTCTGAAGCTGTACTATGGGCCAGCAGGGACCACCACAAGGCAACAGTTCAGAAAGGTCCTTCATCAGCTAATGCACCTGAGGCCCAGTGTGATGGGTTATGTACAGTACATGAGCAGACAATACACAAAATCAAATGCATGCATCTGTGCTCAGCTAGAGAGTCCTTCTGTCCGCAGTGACCTCAGGGCACCTGCAAATGGCAGCTGAGATATTATCCCTCTGGAAGCACAGGCATCTCCTCTTTACATAGAACATCCCGATTTCCTACCAGGACTCAAGGAGGAAAATTGGGTAGACATGGAGACCCCTGCGGATATTCACTTCCTTAGTCCAAGGAATTGACATTCAACCTATGTATCTTTCAACTCAGAATATCTAGGGACATGCAAGTATTTCGTTTGTTTTATGGTCATTGCTATAGCCTTTTGGCATTTGACATTGTGAGTTGAATTCATGTTTAATGCATGAACTCGGGGAAAATTTGATAGATAGGATAGATTGCGAATATGTTTAAGGAATCGCTTACAATTACTAGGCTAGACTCAAAACAGCAGAAACTCTCTCCAAATAAATGTGCAAGTAGCAAGTCTTCTACAAACTGTAGCAAGTCTTCTACAAACTGAATAACTCAGCAAGCACTCGACCTGAAAGGAAAGCTCTCGGAGCAAGTAATCTTGGCTTTGGCTCATGTTCCTTCTGACCCATTAAGTTATACAAGGGCATCAGTCACTGAAAGCTAAAATTAACACTTACGGGTCTTGCCAGAGAGCTCTGATACCTCCAGTGGGAACTTTCCATGTGCTTGTGACAGACCAACATCCACTGGCGTTGCCATGGGGAAAAAATAAGAATTGAATTTCCTGCCTTGGTTTTTCTAGCAATTGCCAAGTGGGTAGTCTGCTTGGCCTTTGGTGATAACTCTGCTTTGGTAACACTGACTCAACAAATACTTATTGGCCACCCACTACATGCCCAGTATGATGCTGGGTGCTGGGGGTAAAGAGGTACACAGGACAGACAAAGCATGCACCCCAGATCCAGAAGATCTGGGCCCCTAGACCAGCCTCAGTACTCATTGGCCATGTGGTTTGGGGCCAAGTCTCAAAAATCAAGTAGATTCTAGGCCCTGGAAGAGTTCCTAGTGAAAGTAACACTCCACACCAAGTGCGTAAGAGCTGGATTAAATCCCAGCTCTGCCCATTACCAGCTGTGTGGCATGAGCCTGTGGTCATTTAGAAATGGCCAGAAAGGAAGAAGCAGCAGTTGGGAGTGGGTGAGTGAAAGGAAGATCTGAGGGAAACTGCTTGGTTATAATTTCTTCTTTTCTTTAATCAGAGTGTAACTTTCACATAGTTAAATATTATAACTTACACAAGTCTTAAGTATGGGGCTTGATGAATTTTTCACATGAATCTCATGTAACCACAACCCAGATCAAGATACAGAACATTTCCAACACCCAGCAGGTATAATTTTTAAAGTGAAAATACCAAAACCCAAATCTCAGGACCTCTGATAGGTTACCACAATCAGTGCTACCAGCCACAGAGATGATTTCTGACTAGTGGAGATGAGCTTATAGTCTCATTCTTCTGGTGACCAAGAGCACTACTTATAAACTAGTCTGCTGGACGTGGGCGTACAGATGAAGCCCATAAATATGACTTAGAACAGAGTTTTAACGTGTACTAAGCTAACTGGCTGACCCAAGGATGAAATCTACACTCTTGCCCGCTCCTTACCGCCAAACTCAAACGTACTAGTTACCCAGGTCAGGTTTTCCTTGTTATAAAATTTATTAAATATTTATCATAAACTTGTTGCAAGGCAAAAATAAAAGTTGGAGGCATGTTATTCATTACAGCCAAAAGGTGGAAACAACTCAAATGACCATCAACAAATGAATGGATAAAGAAAATGCGGTATATCCATACAATGGAATATTATTTGGCCGTAAAAAGGAATGAAGTCCCAATACATCCCACAACCTGGATGAGCTGTGAAAACATCATGCTAAGTGAAAGAAGCTGGACACATAAGACCACATACCATAGGATTCTATTCATATGAAAGCCCAGAATAGGGAAATCCAGAGACAAAGTAGATTAGTGGCTGCTTGGGACTGGTGACAGGAGTTGGAGGATAGGGAGTGAACAGCTAATGGGGTTCCTTTTTGAGGTGATGAAAATGTTCTAAAACTGACTGTGAGGATGATTGCACGTATCTCTGGACACACTAAAAACCACTGAATTGTACACTTCAAATGGGTGAATTGTATGGTACATGACTTTAGTTAAAATTCACAGTCTCCTTAGGAGGTAGCTTCTATCCCCAATGTACAGATCACAGAACTCAGGGTTAAAGAGAAGCCAAACTAGATTTGACACCAAATCTTGCCCTCTTAACCACTGTGCAAATACTCATTTAAAAAAGGCATTTTTCACATTAGAAATGATTTCCATAGGACATCGTTTCTTATCTCTTAGTTGATGAGAAATAGAATTACTAGCTCAAAAGCTGTGAACATTTCTAAGAACCTTGATACACATTAGAAGGCCAGATTCTCAGTCAGAGTCATCATCAGGATGGAGAATGCCTCCAGGGCAGGGGCTCACTTTTATCATGCGAATGCCTGGCTCTGTGCCTGGCGCACTGTGGCCACCCAGGGATATCTCCTGAATGAGTAACAGCACGTGTGCAAGCAGGAGAGCGGGAGGACTCCCCAGTGCAAATAACTGCACTCCTTTTGTACATAATGTACAAGCTCCTAAGTGAGGCCAGCTCTAGACTACACATGAATAATGAGCGCCTGGAACATGCAGCCCTCCATCTGTCTGCTTTGGCCACCTTCACACGCCAGGTGACTCACCACACGGTCCCCTGATTTAGTTGACTGCGAAGAGGTCGAAAATAACTTAATAAGTTACACCACGGTGCATCTGGGTGACCACACACGGGGTTGGAAATTACATCTATTCTTTTAGGTAGTAGTTCAATGGGAACATCTTTCAGCAAGTGCAACTGTTTCTGTTTGGATTATTTAATAACTTCCCTAGTAAATGTTGATTCTCCATATAAATATTAGCAACTGACATACATAGTCACAGTCCACCAATGCCCCAAGTAAGTTAGACTATAAACCCAATGCCTTTGGAAGCTGCATTAACCAGTGCAGGCCACTAAATTGCCTTGACAAGCCTGGCCCTACTTCTCCACCAGGAAACAGCTGTACCTATATCACAACCAGCTAAAGAGGTTTGCACTGCAAAAACCTTGGGATCTCAATGAACTGCTTTTTCCTGCAGAGCAGTTTGGTGGCAAGAGGGTCTGTTGAGAATTTCATCACTCAGGTGCCAAACCACCTCATCTGACCTGTAATCAGGTGGGTCTATGTTCCAATGGGTTCATTCTTTCAGACTCTATCACATGGGGTTTTCCCCAGTCTGTACTGCCCCTTAAAAAACCCCCAAACTCTTCGGTTATTAAAGATACTCCTTTTAGGGCCTCCCTGGTGGCGCAAGTGGTTGAGAGTCCGCCTGCCGATGCAGGGGATACGGGTTCGTGCCCCGGTCTGGGAGGATCCCATATGCCGCGGAGCGGCTGGGCCCGTGAGCCATGGCCGCTGAGCCTGCGCGTCCGGAGCCTGTGCTCCGCAACGGGGGAGGCCACAACAGTGAGAGGCCCGCATACCGCAAAAAGAAAAAAAAAAAAAAGATACTCCTTTTAGTGTTACCTTACCCACATCTTGTACTATACTATTCAGGGGTCTTTAGAGGGATGGAATTATAACTTGTATTATCAATATAGGAAATACCTGGAGAAAATGCAGATGCCCCTTGGCTCATATTCCACAGGCTGCTCTCCTGTCTATGAAACTATATCAGGCCCTTCTGGCACAGTCAGAGGAAGGCTGAGAGGCAGTCTTACCCAACCAGACCTTAATGATTTTATTTATTGCACATGGCCTAAAAACATGTTTCAACATAACTTGCCATAATTTTTCTGGTGATTTCTATGAATCACTTTTTAATTATGAATTATGTTTTTTAGAGACACTCCTGAGAAATTTTACCCAAGGTTCCCTTGACAACCATCTCATAAAGTATCTAAAGTGAAGCTGCTTCCACAACCAATGCAGAAAATGAACTTTAAAGCATACATTCCTAAAAGATCCATTAGTCATCTTTGCTGAGAATGAATCTCAGATTCACACACGCAAAGGGTCGCTGAGAAATTCAGATCCACCCACATAACTAGCAAAATACATTTACTGTCAAATAAGGTTCAAAGGATTTTTGTACAAATATAAATTTTCTAACTTCACTTGGAGCATTTTTTCTTTTCTTCTAGCAAGGGATTTTCTCTGTGTGTCTAAATTATTGCCTTTCTACCCTCGGCTGAAAGTTTTCAGCTTTTACAGGATCTGCTATGTCCACCGCAGGAAGGATCTTTGCCTGCTGGATCAATCCAGGCCACTTAGAAATTAAAGTGTTTGTGCACGATAATGGGCACAAATTTCCATTTTGGGATTTACTTAGGAAAATCCAACTGCTGGATCTCAAACAATCAGGTAAGGTCCAAATACTCTTAAAGGACAGTTGGGCGGGGGTTAGCCTGGAAATTCTAGCACTTTCTACAGGTGCAGCTTCCCCGGCTTCCACTTTCCTTCCTTTGGCAGAGTTGACAGCTTCTGCAAAAATAACGATGTAGACATCAAGCTAAACAGAAATATAAATAGGTCAATTAGCTTTCAATGGAGCACCCCTTATGTTGCTTAAACAGAGAGGTATTTTCTGGTCAATTAGTTTAAGTAGACATCAATAAACACTAAAATTATTTGTGCATGGGGAGCCATGGCGCTGGGCTTTTCCCTCCCTGGCCCCCAACGGTCCAGGGAGCAAAGCAGACTCACACAGGCGCTTCCCAGTGCTCACTACTGTGTTTACAGTGTTCAACAAGTGTTTGAGGCTATCGCTTTCGGTCCAGACCGTGCTGAGAGCCCCAAAAGACGTGGCACCTGGCGCCTGTTGCCTCGCCAGGTCACCGGGCCACTCTCCTCCGACGGCGTTCACCACCGCCCATTTCTTTCCCCACGCCGTCTTGTATTTATTCAAAAGTTAGATTTCGCAATAAACTCTTCCAAGTATCCACCTTCCCCCGCCCCCCACGCCCTGCTGAGGGCCCGGCAATTGGTAGGAACGCTTCAAAATGAAATGCAAGATTGAAACGAAGTCTTACGCCACCATAATAAAGCGGTTTAATGAGCTTCGATCTTGGGAACGGCGTAGCATTTGCACAACTCCATGAAGCCACGCGCACACTCACACCCTGACCACCCCTCCCGTAAAAGGGAAAGCGAAGACAAAGTGCATGCCCCTGAACGTGAAAATCTGCCCGGCCCCCGAAGGCTCACCCTGCCTGGTTCAAAAGCTTCTGGGAGAGAAGTACAGAGAATTCCGTAGTCAGATTAAATAATGTCTTTGTCTACACCCGCTGGGCGAAAAGAACCTTGGTGCTATAACCAAGATTATTTCGTTTCCGCTCTCTAAAAAATGAAGACGGTGCTGGAGTTGGGGCCACAAATATTCATAAGCCACACAGTTTGAATCCACCCTGTAGTTTATCAGCTAACCGATACTTTTGCCAGGGAAAATATTCTTGAATTGAGGAAAAGTGTTAAATTTAAAATTCTCCTTTTATACGAAAATGTGCGCTACCCCGTGCCTCCTCCTCCAGGGTATTTGCTCTGGCACCTAAAAGGAATTCTGTCGTGGGGCAGTTAAGAGGAGGAGAAGAACAGCGGAGGGGAGCTGGACCTTCTTCCTCGATCTGGGAACCATGCCGGATCTCCCTCCAAGAAAGCTGAGCCGCCAGCGTGAGAACTCGACTCCAGATTTGGTCTAAGAGCGCGCGAGCTGGGGACGGCTCAGGGATCTTTGGCGAAGCCAAGATGAAAGTACGGGCCCCTTAATTTCCACCAGACTTCCCTTCATCCACATACACCGGCTCTCACCCACTCCCCAGACCTCACGCGGACCCCGGGTCCCTCTGGTCCCTACTTCCCACGTGGAAAGAATCTGGGGGGAGGAGCGGAGCCGAGGCCGAGCGAGTCCAGGGAGCTCGGGAGACGGGCTAGCACCTGACGAGGTCCGCACGGCCCCACTCACGCAAGTGAGCGTGCCGCACACCTCCCAGCGCTCACAGCCGCGTCCGCTCCAGCTCCCCGCCCGCCTGGCTACGTGCGGACCGAGGCTCTCCCCAAGGTACCCTGCGCCCCAGCCGTGAACGGTGCGCGCACGCGTGCTCTCGAGCTCCCTACTCCCTCGTGCACTGCGCCGGCTCCGTGCGCACCGAGGCCCCTGACCCCTCCGTGTTTACTGAGCCTCTCCAGTGGCCGTGCGCGTTGCGCCCCCTTCCGCCAACCTGCCCAGGCCGCGTTTCTAACCACGCGGGCGATCCCGAGACTCTGAGAGCGCAAAAGGCGGGAACCACACCGCAAAGTCTGTCCGAAACAATCTCCTTCTGGGCCCTCACCCAGCGCGGGGAGTAGGAGTCCCGAGTCTCTTCTGCGGAATTGAGAAGACCTCTGGAGACGGGGAAGCCTGAAGCTCGGCCCGTGTCTCCGAGTGGGACCCGCAGGTTTCAAAGCCGGATTTCGTCCCAGGACAGGGAGACCCGGCGAGGGGTCCCCGCCACTGCCTGCGTGCCATGCCGGCTGGGGTGCGGCCCCCCTACCGGCGTGGCCCCCCGCCGCTCTGAAGTCTGGCTTTGGCGCGCCCAAAACCTCTGACGCGGGATGGCCCTCTGCTGTGTGCGTCTCCTCCTTCTCCACGGATGGAAGAGTGTGTTCCCGGATACACACCTCTCAGGAAACCCGCCTTCCATGCCAGCCCTTAAAACTAAAGAAAAAAATAAAAATCTGCGCGAAGCAGGAAGATGCTCACGCCCCGGGTTGGGACGGCTGCGCGCGCTCAGGCCAGGCTGGAGGGAGCCGATCCAGCCGCCCCGCCTGCCCGCTGGCCTTTCTTTAACTTTCTCTACTAAACCGCGAATGAATTAGCGTACCTCTTCCTACAGATTTGTTTAGATTAGGGAGGTTTCCCTCAATGTTCGCTTTACTTTGCGAACATTATATTAATAATTATATTAATTAAATAAAACGAGTTTGTGTCTTTAAAGCACTGTAATAGCCCTATATTATAGTCAGCCTTACATTAAGGGTTGGCTGCTACTATTATTACCTGCTAGAAAAAGAAAATTAAGCCTATCATGTTTGTGCTTTCTTTGATGTGCAGAAATATGTGTCTCTGGTGGTTAGATTTTTTTTTTTTTTTAGGGACAAGTTTTGGTTGATGTTTTTGAAAGGCGGTTTCAGCGCCGTCGTTAATGAACTGATTGGTTTTCGGATTTCAAGGCGGCATGTCATTGATACAACCACTGAGGAATTTCAGCGCGCACCAGACTGCAGAGATTCCTCCAGCTCAAGGGTTTGCAGACACGATCGCGGACTCGCTGGAGGCGAAAAGCGAGGTTTTGCCGGGGAGCGGATGGGCTGCCTCTCCCCGAACCAGGACTTTGAGGCGATGTTTCTGTTAAGCCGGGGCAAGAGCACTCTGGGAGCGGGCTGCGGAGGCTTCGTGCCGCCGGCTCGTAGGAGGGTCGCAGGAGGTCGGCGCAGGACACTCGGCTCCCCTCTCCTTCGGCCCGGATTCCTGGCCGGTCCCTGAGCGCCGCTCCTGGGCGACGGGCGCTGCGTGCGCTCCAACAGAATCCTCGCTCTCTCCGGAGGACGCTGGATGTGTGTGCACGGGGAGGGGTGCCAAAGTCCCGGGCACCTTCTCAGAGACGGGGGTGAAAGCGGAGCTGGGGCTGGGAGACAGCGAAGGAGTGCAGAGGAAAGGGCTGCCCTCTCACCACCGCCCCCCCCCGCCGCCCCCTAGGTAAAATTAGAAGAAACGTGTGGCCGTTTCCCCAAACCTGGCGCGGCATCAGTGGCTCCCTCTGTGGCCCTCGCTGGGGACTGTGCTAATCACTATCATTAATTATCAGTGACACTGATTTGGATCCCTAAATGCATCGCCTTGAGTGAGGGAGAGAAGTAGGCAGGAGGCACTGCCCCGGAGGGCCCCCTCAAGCCCGCAATCCCAGAACCCGAAGTCGTCCCGGACAACCAAGTCCGAGAAGGACTGCGCTCTTTTCGGAATCCCAGGAGCAGAGTCAGCCTCGAGGAGGCCGGGACAGGCGACTGGGAAGTGGGAATGATCCCCCACTGGGTGGCGCCTCCTTCCCTCCCCTCCCCGCCCCCCCCCCCCGCAGAGCCACTTGGGGCACCCTGCCGAGGACCGAACACACAAGCACCAAGGGACCCCAGGACCCTGTGCAGGAGGGCGGATCTGCACTAATTACTGTGATGTAATCAATCAGAGAGAAGCCGACCAACCTAAAAGCAAACACTTTCTCCTAAGGGGTAACTTCCAGTGAAATAACTTATTAAAAGCGAAACAAAACAAAACAAAAAGAAATAAACTTCTCTCCCTCTACTACTTAGGAACGTACTGTCTCGACCTCTCAAGGAACGAATCATTACGAAATTGCTCTGGATATCTGTAATTACTTTTATACAATGGGTAGTAATATTGTAATTGTTGTCCGAGCCTTTCTGGGAGTAGCAATGACCCCAGAAAAAGTTGATGATATCTCCACTGGTCTTACACAAGGAAAGGAGTGAAAAATCGAAGTACCTTTTCAGATAGCTCAGACCAAACGCGCCTCCCAGCCTTGAAATACTCATATTTGTGATGCTGAACCCAAGCAGGATTTTCTGAAGTAAGCACACCATGCTAATTGCCTGTGTAGACAAGAGTTTAGAAATCGAATAGGTTCACATCTCCGTAGTCCTGGGTTTTCTGTTGTCTCGGCTTGTTTGGGCAGTTGCAGTTCTCCTAAACACCACTTCAGAGGTTCCAACCCCTTCCCCCAAATCTAGTGCTAGGCCTGGGAGGAGTTCTCCCCTCCCCACCTCCTTAGGGACAAGGTCTCTGATCCCTTTCTGCCACCGCAGCGGCCCAGCCCTAGTGGAACATCTGCGCGTTTTCCCCTTGATCTCACGCGAAAGTCGGTTTCCGCGGAGGATGGGCCTCAGGTAGGCGCCGGGTGCGGCCCCGGGGAAAAACAGTTGCGGAGCATCTGAAGCGGAAAATCCAAGCAGATGTGGGGCGACCGGGCCCCGCCCCTTTCCTCTTAGGGCCTCAATTTCTTCCAGATCAGTTTCCTAATGGAAAATTTCTAAGAGGTGGGGGGTATGCGGAGGCTTGCTCGTGTGCCTCGGGGTGCGCCTAGGCGCTGGGAAGCAGGACAGACTGGTGCTGGTGGCGTCCCGCAAGCGCGGCAAAAGCCTTCTGGACTCAAGGTGTCCGACCCCTCTTTCCACCCGCCCCCAGCCTCTCGTCATTCTAGATTCTGCCAACTCCTTCCGGGCCAGTAGGAGAACCGCCGTTTCTGGGTGATGCCCGGGACTGAGAGGTCTTTCGTTGCCCTATGCTTCTCCCCTGCGGGCCCGTCTCCGTGCTCTGCGCGACGTGCTCGACTTTCGACTCAAAGTGTAGACTAGGAGGTACTCCCTGCACCAGGAGCCCTGGAGCAAGGAATACGCAGTAGGTGTCCCAACCGGCGGCCACCGGCTTCTGATCACTTCAATTAGCACGCGTTTAGTGCTTTTTCCAATTTACACAGAGCTTCTATCCTGTGGGTGTCCTAAGGGCCTCAGGCTTTCCCTTCGGCAGGGAGAGCCCTGGGACGACCCTATCCAAGCGCAGAGGTTCTTCCTTCGCCATTCCACGCAGACATCACTATTCTTCCCGCCTGGGGAAACCTCTAAGTTCGCGCCGAAGTACTTTGTGTTCTTTCGGTGGTGCTGTGCGGGAACCCAGGCCCATCTCCGCGCGCTGGGTGTGTGTGTTGAATGGATGTGTTGGGGGGAGGGTGATAAAAGGCCCACTTGGGCGTTTGCTGGGGCACACTGTGGGCCCTAAAGTGCCCCACAGCCAAACATCTGCGAATCTTCAAACGCTCCGATATGCTACGTCTCACACCACGCGATTCGAACCTGTCTCGCAGATGCAACAGCAGCTGCCACTGCTGAAGACCGGGTATCGAGATCTCAAGTACAATTTCCCGTGAAATCCAGGAACTTTGGTTTAAGGAACGTTTCTGTTCCTGTTACTTGTCGAGTTTCTCCCACTTCCACTTAACCATGTTTCTGCGATCTGGGTAATCCCTTTCAAGCCCAGGAGGAATTCTCCCGGGTCCATAATTGAGGATCGGAAATCGTGGGGGTGAGGGAAGCCTTAAATCCTCCCGAAGGCAGGAAGGTGCCGGAGCGCACACGGGGGCGGCCTGAGCAAGCGGCGGCGGGGCCCAGTCGGCAATCCACTCCCCCCCCCTGGAGCTCCTTCTCCCGGAAGCCGGGAGACCACCGCTGTCCCCGCAGCAGGGTGAGGGACTCCGGGCGGGGAAGCGGGCCGGGAGCCTTGCGTTTGGCCACTGCGTACCCGAGCCGCTCGCGCGCCCCACCCCCGACCCTCTGCGCGCACAGCTGGAAAAAGGAAAGCGCTCCTGGATCCGAAACCCCAAGGAAAAGTGCTGGTTCCTACATGCGCCCGGCATTTGGTGGGGAGGCACCAACTCCGAAGCTCGCGCGGCTCGGTGGTTTCGAGCAAGGCCACGGCTGTGGGTTCCGCAGGGCGCCGGGGCACGTGAGGCCGAGCCCGGGTCTGCGCACGCTGTCCTGCCCACCGAGGGAACTACGACGCCTCCAACGCCATCGAACTTCTGACCTTCAAAGAGGTCCCTGGAAAGGGTCAGGAGCGCCTGCTGCCGACGAGGTCGCCGTAGGCCCTGCCCTCCAGACGCGGGGGAGGGAGGCGAGTACCAAGTCATTGTAATGGCAGCGAGCGCGCGGAGCCGCAGGCTCCTCCCGGGTCGGGGGAGAGAGAAGGCACCTAGAACGGAGATCCTAGCGCTGGGCCCCAAGGCTCCGGCGTCTCCCCTCCCGAGCTGACCTCCAGATCAGGCCCCCACAGCCTACAGCCTCGGCACACGTTCGAGGGACCCCAGGACCCCGCGCCCTGCGTCCACTGCGGCTGCCCTCTGACCCCGCGCGCCAGGAAGCTGGAGTCCTCCCACTGCATGCGTCCACACCGCGTCCGGAGGGTTCGGGCTTCTAGAAGGGAAGGGATGGGGGGCTACCTCGTGGCCGGGGTAGCTAGGAGGATCCTCCGGGGTTGCAGGCACCGACGGTGAGGTGGGGTATACAAGAGGACTCGAGGTCCAGGGTGGCCCTGAGGGAAGGCGCCGGGACGCCCTACGGCCGGCCGCAGTCTCCGACTGCGCCTCCCTAGCCAACTGCCTCCTGCCCCCATCACCCTGGCCACCACGAACGCTTGTCCGATGACCCTCGCTCGGTGTTCCTCGCCCTGAAACACCCGCCCCAGCCGGCTTCCCTGAAATTCCTGCCGCACTGGATCGGGCTTCAGGGGCGGGTATATTGGGCCCAGTTCCCGCCGCTGCCCAGGGCAAGGCCTCACCGGTAGGTTCGGCTCCCCCGCCCCTCTCTCCGTCCGATCCGCGCGTCCCCGCGGCCTCCAACCCCTCCGGGGAACGCGCCGATCTCCTTTCGCTCTCCCGTTTACAGGAGAGAAAGGGCGTAAGGGTCAGTTCCGAGCCCTACTCACGCCGCTTCCTGGGGAGGGGGGTGGTCCTTCCCCTCTGGCCTCCCCACCACGACCACCACCACTTTCGGCTCTCGGACCTGAAAACTGGGGAGAGCGAGGGCTCGGGGCCCGCGCGGGCTCGGAGGACTCAGTCCTCCTCCGCAGGGCACTCAGGCAGCGCCCGCCCAGTACCTGAGCCGGAGCCACAGACGAGGTCTCCGCACCGCTTCCTCCCTCCCTTCCTCCTCCGCCCCTCCCCGCCGCTCCTCCGAGCGCCCAGATCCCGCGACCCGCTCGCCAGAGCCGGTTCCCGCCGCGCGCCCTGCGCACTCACCGCGATTTCCTCCAGGCCGGGAGCGCGCGGGTCTGTCCCGGGAGAGTCCCTGGAGGCAGCGACGTGGAGGCGCGCCTGTGACTCCGGGGCCGCGGTGGGGTCGGTAGGCGAGATTGGCCGCCCCCGCCTCCGCCGCGGTCCCTCCCCCCCTTCCTGTCCCCCTCCCCCCCGGGCCACGGCGGCCGAGTGCTCCGCCCGAAGGCGGGTCCGCCATAAACAAACGCGGCTCGGTTGCACGTGGACCGCTGAGCTTGTGCGCCTCGCGACAGATCGCGGGCTCCGGGCGCCGCATCTCCAGGCCCAGGGAACCGCCAGGGAGGGCAGGAGAGCTCACCCGGGCCGGGCCCCAGCCGCGTCCGCTCCCCTCCCGCTCCATGGCTCCGCAGCCGCAGCCGCCCGTGCCGTCCTCCAGCCCGGAGGGGCCTCGCGGCAGCGGGTACGAACACCCGGTCAAGGACTAAACAGCACCGCCGCCTCCTCGCCGGCCACTCTCCACCCCTAAGGAAAGCCGAGGCAGGGGAGAGAAGAGGGAGAAAGGAAGAGCGAGCCGAAGCGAGCGGGAAGCCAGGGCTCGGGTCGCCGCGGGACAGTCCGGCCCGGAGGAGGCTGCGCGCGGGGCGGCGCCCCCGGTTTGCGCCGAGCTCCCGGCCCACGGCTGCAAACAGGCGTCTTGGTGCCCCTGGTCGGCCCCACGCACCTGCCCGCGGCCGGCGCCCCACGCTCACCTGGTCTGCGGGGCCCCCTTCCCCATCGCCGCCGCTGCAGCCAGAGCGGAGCTCCGCGGGCCTGGAGCACGGCCGGGTCTAATATGCCCGGAGCCGAGGCGCGATGAAGGAGAAGTCCAAGAATGCGGCCAAGACCAGGAGGGAGAAGGAAAATGGCGAGTTTTATGAGCTGGCCAAGCTGCTGCCGCTGCCGTCGGCCATCACCTCGCAGCTGGACAAGGCGTCCATCATCCGACTCACCACGAGCTACCTGAAGATGCGCGCTGTCTTTCCCGAAGGTGAGGCCGCAGGTGGGCGGCCGGGAGCGCTAGGGGGCCCAAGCGGGGAGCCAGAGCTGGCCCGGAGGGGCTGCCTGAGCCTTCCGGCCGGTGCCAAAACATCCTGGGGAGGTCGCTCCGGGAACTTCGGCTCCTCCTGGAGAGAGGGGCCAGGGTCCTGGTGCCAGAGACACAGGCCATCTTCGGGCCCAGGGCTGGGGGGTAGCGGGGGGCGAACCAGGGATCGTTCCATGAGCGTACTAGTCCAATCTGGTCTTTCTTCTTCCTTCCTTCCTTTCATTTCTTTAACTCCCCCTTTTATTTTTTCCTTCCTACTTTCTTTCCGTGGGGGAAAAGCACAGTGCACCCGGGCCGGAGGTGAAGGGTGCTTGCTGTTCCCTGGGAGAGAGTGGAGTACACCGGGAGGCCCAGGCCCTGCAGGCCCCAGCTCCCAGCAGAGCACTTGCAGGGACTTGGGCCTCAGACTCGGGCCTCTCAGGTGGTCTCTTCTCTGCTCGCCGTTCTTGGGGCTGGGGCTCTGGAGGTCCGGGTGGGAGAGACTCACCTCAAACAGGTGAGCCGAGATGGGGCAGGAGAGAAAGGGAGGCGGTTAATTCGGAAATGGCAGGCGGGCCTGAGCATAGTCTTCTTTTCTAGATTGGATTATAAGCCCGGAGGGGCAGGTGCCATGGTGGGCAAGGGTCGCCAGGACCCACGGGCCCAGCAGGCTCTCAGTGGTCAGAAGTGGTGGCGCACCGGGTGGGCATTCCCTGCCAGCACACGGCCTGTCGGTGACAGTAGCTGCCGGGCGGGCACCTCTGAGCTGCAGGGCTGGAGGAGGCCTGATCACCACGGCGTCCCTTTTGGTGTCCCGGTGGTTCTGAACCGACCACCTTCCAACGTCTCTGTCCCCAGCCATGTTGGCTGCGGCCTGGCAGAAGGGATTAGGGCGCTTGTCTGAGACGTTCTGCTCCAGCACCCGATGGGTGCCCCCCAGCCTGAGGCCGAGGAGCCACTAGAGCTGTGGCAGCCTCTGGAGCATCAGAAGCCGGTGCACGACTAGGGAGACAACTTTAGCCACAGGGCACGGGGAGGGTCGCTGCAGAGCCGCGACAGGTGTCTCTCCAGCGCAGGGCGCCTCCATTAAGGCAGTTCCAGGCGACGCAATCGACCTAAAGTCAGTAAACTCGACCTCTTTATGGTGGGCGCCCCTAAGCCTGTTATTTGTAATCGCCTCTGGGTCATAAACTGCCCTTTACACCACCTCCCGGGTGGAGCTCCTAGGGCCTGGCCCCCAGCGTGACCTCCAGCTCTGCAGCGTGCTGGCTGGGGAGCTGAGCGCCACTGGACAGGGAGCCGAGGGGGCCAGAGCGGTGGCCTGTCCTCGCCAGAGCCTTCCAGCTGCGCTGTGCGGCCAGGCGGGCACTTTCCTCCCTGGAGCAGGAACCTGTGACCTGGCTGCCACAGCCCAGAGCTCTTAGAAGGGAAAGTTCTTTTCCTTTCCAACCCCGATCAACCGAGGGGCCCCCCTCTCCGCTCCCGCCCGTCCTGCTGGGAGCCGCGGCCCAGTGGACGCTATTTGTCGGCCCTCCAGCGACGTAGAGATGATTCCTCCCCTGCTGAAGTTTTCAGTGAAAATTAAAGGAGAATTGGGTTTTATAAGAGCCGAGTCTCCTTCCAACCCTGGGAGGAAGAATGGTAACTGGTTTGCTCGGGTGAACCGTTTCTTAATCCCCATGCTGCAAAGCAGGTGTGGAGCCCAGACAGGACATAAGCCTTCTCTCCTGTCCCACTCCCACCCCACTGGAAATACAAATTACAAAGACATGATCAGAAGACTAAATGATTTCAAGTAAGCCAGAAATTGAGGCCTGGAGAAAGGGGCTAATTGCTAGCCACTTGTTGTTTGGGGCTTTCCAGGAAAGCGGCTAAAAACTGGGAAGTGGTGTGTATATGCTCCTGCAAACATTAAACTGGGTCTGTAGGTTCCAGCGCTGCGAAGCGAGGCTTCAGGCCTTGGGACCCCGAACTGCTTGGCCCTGAGCAGGTTGCAGGGGAGCGCTGGCTGTGGTCTGGCCCCTGAGCACCAGGCCCCTGTGCTTTGTTCCTAGTGCTCTAGTTGAGGGGCGGCCTGGGCGTCTCCTGGGGGTGACCATCGAGACTGGAACTCCAGGAGGGGTCGGGGAGAGTTATGTGGCCCTAGAGTTTTGGAAATAGTCCTGAACCTAAGGGGTCCCGATTCCTCCAAAATGGGGAGCAGGCGGTGATCTAGACCGCAGCGGCTCCTGCAGCGCTGAAGCTGGGAGCAGGGGCGCTCGCCTGCACGGTGGGCCAGCAGCCTCCGGACGCCTCCCTGCGCACGGAGGCCTGGGGCCCGCAGATCTTCCCCCTCCAGTCAGTCTGCGACTGGAGACTAGAGGAGCTGGGTGCCTGGGGCAGAGGAAAAGAAGCGTTTAGAAAGACCTCAATTACGCAAAATGACTCGTTGGCCCCTCCCGGGGCTCTGAAGGACGAAGGGTGGGAGCGCGGAAGCAGCACCCGAAACTGATTTAACCTGTTCTCGGGAGGCTGCGCCGGGGAGGCGGTGCGGGAGGCGGACGGGGCCTGGCGGAGCTGCGAGGGTCCGGACGCGGGCGTCAGGGAGGCTTTAGCGGCCAGCCCGGTCCTGCGCCGCGGCGGGAACTCCTGGACCTGCTCCGGCTCTCGGCAGCGAACGGAAAGATACCGAGCGGACCCGATGTGCCCAGCGCGGCCTCGCTGGGTGATAGCCAAGCCGGATCCCTGGGTGAAGAAGCATCTAGAAGCCAAGTTAGGACTTTGGGAGTTAGAAAATGAAGAGCACAGTCCGAAGGAACCACAGGAATCGCCAGACTAACCCTCAGTATTTGAGGAAATTGAGGCCTGAGAGGGGCGGGCCTTTCCCAAGGTCCCCCGCGAGGGCAGGGCAGGCGGGAAGGCCACTGCGTCGCCTGTGTTTCTGTGCGCAGGAGAGGCTGCTGGCCTCGGCTCCTTTCATCCCGAGACCCCCAGGCAGGAGGAGAGAAAGAGGAGCTCGGAGAAGCCCCAGGGCAGGAGCAGAGAGGCGACTGGAGCCAGGTGGACACTCCGCAAAGAGGCCAGTCCGCAAGCTTGGGGGTGCTGGCAAGCCAGACAGCCGATTCAAGGCTCAGCTCTGTCAAGCTGCCCTGCTGGGCCTCTGTCTCCTTGTCTGTAAAATGGGCCCATTAGCAACTCCATCGCTGCGCAGGGTTCCCGGGATCGGGTATGAAGAAGCAGGCGGGCGCAGGTGGAAATCTACCGTGTTCTTACTCCAGTCAGTCCTTCCTGTGAGCTCACTGCCTTCCTCGGGCCAGATGCGACCTTAACGGTGGCGCGCCCCACTCGGTGGACCTCCGGGACTCACTGCCTGGAGTTGGAAGATGAGCTGTTTTCTGGGTTCCCACCGTTTTCTCCCCTTTAACTGCGAACTGAGAAGTGGAAGGTAGGAGGGCAGGGAAGAGGGCAGGAGAGCAAGGCTGGCTCTGGCAGTGGACTAGGAATTGAAAGCTTAGTGAGTTAATGTGGTTGGGAAGGCCTGCTACTCACAGGGCTCAGGGAAACGCTGGGGCCCAGGGACTCCCTGCCCTCTTTGCAGCGTGGCCTTCACTTCTGGAGACGGGGCACTGTGGAAACACAGAAGCACCCGGGGTGGGAGAAGCCTGCTGCTCTCTGGCCATAGCTGCGTGGTGACCACGCTGGGCAGGATGCAGGGCAAGTTCCCCCATCTGGTGATCCACGCTGGGCCCCAGGAGGTACAAGTCAGGGCTGCGGGAGCTCCCCGGCCAATCACCAGGGTTAGGCCTCTTCCTAGGAGCTGGGGTTCCTGTGCCCAGCTCTGGGGCTGAGGGTGGCCTCCCCTCCGGGCACTTGTACTGAAAGGGCTCGAGGAGGGACTGGCTTCAGGTCCCAGCTCAGGAGTGGAGCTGGAAGCTGAGGCCGATCGTGGGAAGAGAACAGAGCCCCTCTTCCCGCTTCCCACCAAGATCCCAGACAGGTGTGGGCGAGAGAGAGGCAGGGACTGCAACACTCACCACAACTGTTTACTCTGAAGAAGTGGACGTGTCACACGCACAGTAAATGGGGTCGGAGGCCTGAATTATTCCAGTGGCTGCATTTGTCTGGGTTTACATTCAGGCAGAGTCCTTCCCACTCAGTGCACGCGCACACACACACACACACACACACCCCTGAGTGCCAAGGGAAGGTGCGGGGGCTGGGGCGGTCCTAGAAATTGTTGTCGGGAATGGAAACGCTTTGATTTAGAGGGTTTGCTGAGGAGAAACTCGCCCATCTGTGACATGACTCCATGACTCCATCTGTGACATGGAGTCACAGATCCGAGGCCTTTCCCTGCCGCAGCCCGAAATAATGTAGTTTTTTTTTTTTTAAGTAGACTTATTTTTTAGAATAAAGTGGGTTTTTACAACCCTCTCCCCGTCTCTACTTGGAAGCCTGCCAGGCTGTGCGCCGGGTCCGGGAGGGAAAGTTCACAGAGGCGGGGCGGGAAGCTCGGCAGTGGCGACGGGAACTCCAGAGCTGCGGGGGGCCCTGGAGGTGGGAGGGAGGTCGTGGAGCGCGGGCGCCGCAGATTCAGCACCCGGAGGCCAGCGCCCAAGACCGGCTCGGGGAGCTCCGGGGCGCGGACTGGAAGCCTGGCCAGCGCGGCGCTGGCCACGCGCGCTCCTGAGCGCGGGCTCGGCCGAGGCACCCTCCCATCCTGCAAGGTCTAAGCATCAGGCGACCGGGTCTCCGGGCGCTTGCGTCGTCCGTG
Organism: Mesoplodon densirostris; assembly: GCF_025265405.1. Classification (NCBI taxonomy): domain Eukaryota; kingdom Metazoa; phylum Chordata; class Mammalia; order Artiodactyla; family Ziphiidae; genus Mesoplodon; species Mesoplodon densirostris. The sequence continues at coordinate 8,794,296 of NC_082665.1, read as the reverse complement.
GTCTGTGCATGTACAACACTGGCCCGTGGCCAGGCAGGCCGGGCCGGAATCCCCTCCCTTCCCCCACCCAGAGCCAAACCCTGTCGGGGCGTCTCTACCTACCACCCCCTTCACACCCCCTCTGGGCCGCTGTGCTGCTGTGGGTTTCTAAAAGGGTGCAAGGGCCGGGCTTTTCAGGGACCCAGTGACCGCGAACCATTCCAAGGCCGGAAGAGAACTGAATTGCCACCATTTTAGATACCCAAGGTTGCCCTCAGGGAAGTGTGAGAACCGCCGTCCATCCTGGAAGTTTTTATCCAAGTCTAGACCCTTCTCTGGGGCAGGACCCATTGGTCACTGGCCACAGTGAGTCCTGCTCACGGGTCCAGAGGAAGGAGCAAACCTAACTGCCTCCTTCAGGTCTCAACTCAGTGTGTCCCCCTCATCTGAGAGGGTGACTCTATCTCACAGTGAGGGAACCCCTGCACAATGTCGCCTTTACTGGGAGATCACATCGTTTGTGTGATTTGATGTTTATGGTCTGTGACCTGCACCTGGCTGAGGACCTGGTACAGCAGGCACCCCAAGAGCTGTTTGTTGACTGACTGACTGAGCACCCAGAGAGGAGGGACCGTATTTAGGTAGCTTCTGTGGTGGGCAGGGCCTGACAGGGTTTAAACCAAACAGCCCGCTCGCTGAGTGTGGGTCCAAGTGCAAGTACCCACAAACCCTTGGAGGCAGAGGGGAAAAGGGGACACTTGGCTCCCTTTCCCTCCGACCTAGTGGCTGACCCCCCTCCCCAGTGACCTGGCCATCTGGATTCCCAGTAGCAGGGAGTGCCCATCTGATTCCCCTATTGACACATGTAGGGCAAGCAGGACCCCAAACCCTGGCCGGAAACTACAGGCCAGGTTTGGAACCTCCCCTGCCTTGCTCCCCTGCAATCATTGGGATGGGGTGGGGTGTGGATTTCCCAGAATCAGGCAAAACAGACCACCCATGGCTGATAACCTTGGAGGAGCTTAGCGCGGTCTTTTCTTACACTCCTGCCCTCATTTTTCTAACAAATAAAGCCCTTTGTTAGGTCTAGATAAGGGCCACAGGGCTAGTGCCTCACTTTTTCAGGAGCATGTATGGCTTTACAGTAACAAGATGACGTTTTTGTTACAAACCTTACCTTATTTAGTCTCTGCATCCAGCCCAAAGTAGATTTTTATGGGCCCAGGGGAAAAGTCTCGCCCATAGAGGTTTCTAATGGAAGAATTGACAGCACTATCACCCTGTGAGTTGGCAGGGGGGTAGGGCTGCTTAAGGAGAGCCTCCCCACCGTCTGCCCCACCTCGTGCCAGGTCCAAATCCCCGCTGGCGAAGCGGAGGCATCAAGAAACGATACGAGCTGATCTCCCTGTGCTCTGCGGCTGCTTCCCACTATCTATCTACCTTACGTTTGGTAGTGTATATATGTCCATGCCTCTCTTTCGCTTTGTCACAGCTTACCCTTCCCCCTCCCCATATCCTCAAGTCCATTCTCAAGTAGGTCTGTGTCTTTATTCCCGTTTGTGACCGCCTGGAGGGGAGGGATGGGGAGGGTGGGAGGGAGGGAGATGCATGAGGGAGGGGATGTGGGAACAGATGTATATGTATGACTGATTCACTTTGTTATAAAGCAGAAACTAATAAAAAAAAATAGAAAAAAAAAGAAACGATACGAAAAATTATAATGATGGAAGAGAACAGGCTTTGAATTATACGGAAAAATTGTCCTGTGCAGCCAATGCACTTTTTGCATGTGAGGCCAGAGCTTTCGACAAGGCTTTTGGGAGACCCAGGCAGGGGAGTTTGGTTTGGGGGTCATTCCCGAAGAAGGTGCAGATATCCCCAGGTCACTCAGCCCCAGGCCCTGTCAGGAGCCAAGGCTGGAGGCGGAGCTCACTGTCCACAGAGAGCCGGGCAAAGGTGGCTTGGCCCAAACCAGGGGACGGGCCCAGGAGCAGGTAAAGGACAGTTACAGGGGCGACTTTGCCCATTTTCGGACACCAGAATTCCTGGGCCCTTGTTATGTTTTTTCTTCATTCAGGGCCCAGAGGCTTCTACATTTGGAGTCTTTCCATTTCTGGTTAAATGGAGTCAACGCCACCACCAGCAGGCCGGCCTCTTGGGTGCTGGGAGGAAGGACCTACCGTGAGAGCCAGTGGCCCTATAATATGGTCACTGTGGTCATCCTTGGGAGTGAGAGTGGGGTGGGCAGTGATTTCCTGGGGTTAAAGAGACACCTCCGTTCACGTGCTGGAATCTGGGGGGTGCGGGGCTGCGATCATATTTGGGAGATTGGAATATGTGGAGATTAGCCACAGGGAGACCAGGATAAACCTCTAATTCTAGAGCCCAGGAGAATTACAGGCCATCCCTTTCTTAGTTGTGTAATAGAAGTTGCCGAAAGAAGGGTCTCCAAAGTCTCTGCGGGGGCCCTGGGCCTGGAGGTGCATTTTCCGCCTGCTAGGATCGAGGGTTCCAGAAGCCGCGATGCCCCGGGCGCCCCAAGGACAGTGGGGAGACCCAGGGTGCCTGCGCGACCCTCTCCGGAAACCCACTCGCCGCCGCCTGCTTGGAGGGGCTTTTCGGTCTTGGGAATGGGCCTCGGATTCGCTCTGGCCCCTGGTCGCACACTCCCGGAGCAGCGGGCAGGGGGCCGGTCAGACCTGCAATTCTGGCGGGAGGGGAGACGGACGCGCCCGCGCGACCCACAGCTCACCCGCAGGGTCGCAGCCCTGGGGGAGGCGCGCGAGGGGCCTAGAGCCGTTCTTCGCGGGGGATGGGGGGGGGGCGTTGCTAGCACAGCGGTCCCGGGTCTTTGCGGCCTCGCGCCCGGGCCGCGGCGCTCGCTGGAGGGTTTCGGGCCAGGCCGCCAGCAGGACGCCTGGGAGCGGCTGGGGTTCTCCCAGCTGGCGCTTAGCGCCGCAATCTCACCCGGCTTTCCTGCTTCCTCCCGGGCGTGCAGGCAAAGCCTGGGATCTCCGGGGTCACAGCAGCTGAGCCGGGGGGCGCAGGAGAGAGATGTTCTCTCGAGCTGGGCTGTCTTGGCCCTGGTGCGCCTTCTGCAACACTGGTGGCCTTCGGGGAGGTGGTGGGGAGCAACGGAGGCCTTGGAGGGACAGTTAAGAAGCGGAGGGGCTGGGAGACCCCAGTTATGTGCCAACAAACACCTCCCACTTACCGTCTAGTATACCCACGGCTCTCCCCGCCTTCGGCCCGTACCCCGCCCGCCGCTGGCGACTTAGGAGTTCGCCTTCTGGAAGCCCCCAGGTAACCCCTTCCCAGGCTGTAGCTCTTGGATTGGAAGAGGGTGGGCGCTCCTGGGGCCCCTGTGAGGGCTGGAGAGTCCTGGGCGGGGGAGGGGAGAGATGACAGGGGGTTGAAAAAGTTTTGGGTTTTTTGGTTTATTTGTTTGTTTGTTTTGTCGTTTTAATGCCGAAAAGCTGCCTCCAGGACGGCGAGGGCTTTACGTTCGGGCCTCTCTGTCTTTGGGAAAGTGCATGGCTGCCGGCGGCGCAGGGAAGGGAGAGAGGAAGGACCCTTGGGGGAATATTTACTGGTCAAATCGATATCCCCGTTTGGCTACGAGGATGGCCGATTTCAAAGCAGATTAGATTACTTTGTGGCATTTCCAATAAAACAGCAATTTCAGAGCCGTGAGCACGCGGGCGACCCACGGGAGCTGTGGGCCTGGCCGGCTTGGACACCAAGGCCTCGGCGGGAATTTCTCCTCTGGCCTTTTCCTTTTTAATCGAAGGCAAAGGGGCGACGGCCGGCGGGGCGCCGGGTGCCGAGGCCTCTGGCTGCGCGCTGCTGTTTACCGGTTTGCTTTATTCCCCGTCCAGGTTTAGGAGACGCGTGGGGACAGCCGAGCCGCGCGGGGCCCCTGGACAGCGTCGCCAAGGAGCTGGGATCGCACCTGCTGCAGGTAGTACGGCCGCCGCGGGGTGAAAAGCGCCCCTGCCACCAACGGCCGGCCCGCCCGGGTAGGGGCTCCCTTCCGACCCCACCGCCCCAGTCTCCAGGGGTCCCTCGTCAAGGAGCCCCGGGCGGATCCACAGGCCGCCCCCAGACTGCAGAGGTCTCCCGAGGCAGCGATCGGACTTCGGGCCAATTCCCCCCAGCTCCCCTCGGAGGGCCGGGACTGCGTGTGGATTCCGCTCAACCGGGGCAGCCTCAGGCCAGCCCCCCATCAACCCCACACCTGGCACCCTCTCCCCCGCCCCAACCCCAGGACTCTCTAGCCCACGAGACCTAGGCCGAAGGGCGCCCCTGGGTGTGGTTAAGTCCTCTCCAACCTTACTTCCTTCGGCAAACTTTTATGGAGCTCTTGCTCTGTGCCAAACGCTGTGCCAGGCGCCAGAGCCAGAGAAGGAGTGATCCGGCTGCTCTGAGCCAGAGGGAGGCAGCCTAAAGCGTCTGACAGTTGTGTGTGTCTGGAGAGATTGCAATAGAGGAGAGACGGCATCAATAATTGAGTATTACGGCCCTCCCTGGTGGCGCAGTGGTTGAGAGTCCGCCTGCCGATGCAGCGGACACGGGTTCGTGCCCCGGTCCGGGAGGATCCCGCATGCCGCAGAGCGGCTGGGCCCGTGAGCCATGGCCGCTGAGCCTGCATGTCCGGAGCCTGTGCTCCGCAACGGGAGAGGCCACAACAGTGAGAGGCCCGCGTAACGCAAAATAATAATAATAATAATAATTGAGTATTAGCAGTTGGCATTTACTGAGAGTTTGCTACCGGCCAGAAGCCTTTCTGAATCTTACTATATCATCTCTCTTCACCAGCCACCTAGAGTGCGTTCTATTTTTAACTGCAGTTTTTTCAGAGCAGGAAGTTGAGGCACAGAAAGGTTAAGCAACATGCCTGAGGTTCCACAGCAAGTGGTGGAGCCTTGTTCAACTCAAGTGGTCCAGCTCTTGAGCGGTCCAGCTCACGACATGGTGCGACCTCCGGGGTCACCTGGCTCACGGAGGAAGTCCTTGCTTGGTTTGTGTCAGCCGCTTAGCGCCCCAGCCCGGAGCCATTCAGTCCGCGGTTACTAAACCGCCCCTGACCTCGGATTTCCTTCGCGGTGTCTGGGGCTCGGGTGGGGTAACCGTGCGCACGACCGGCCACTTCCAAATCCGCGGCTGGCGCTAGGTGGGCACAGAAACGCCTCGTGTCTCGGAATCTTTCAAATGCCCTTTACAGAGCCTCATCAACGACCCGATTCATTCCCCCTCCCGTCATTTGTCTCTGCCACCGAAAAATGCCTACTGAGAGCTATTTTGCATTTCCTCCTTCTATTTTGTGTTTTCTTTATAAGGGGGGAAAAAAAGTTGGCTACGGAACTCTGTGTCTTGGGTCAGCGAGTCGGCTCCGCGCTTCGAAAAAGCAGATCTTTTCAAAACTCTTTTGCCCCAAATGCCCTAGTGTGATTTATTTTTTTAAATGCATGCGCTGGGGAAGAGAAGATCCCGGGATGTATTTGAAACCCTAGGCTTTTACAACATAAAGCTAGTGGTTGGGCTTCCCTGGTGGCGCAGTGGTTGAGAGTCCGCCTGCCGATGCAGGGGACATGGGTTCGTGCCCCGGTTTGGAAGGATCCCACATGCCGCGGAGCGGCTGGGCCCGTGCGCCATGGCCGCTGAGCCTGCGCATCCGGAGCCTGTGCTCCGCAACAGGAGAGGCCACAGCAGTGAGAAGCCCGCGTACCACAAAAAAAAAAAAAAAAAAAAAAAAAAAAAAGCTAGTGGTGTGGGAGCCGGCCGGGAAATGGTGCTCTTGGAGCCCTTCCCGCGCGCCCTTTGCTCTGCCCGCAAGCTCGGGTCCAGCTCCGTGCGCGGTATTTTAAGTGTTTGATGCTCCTACATATTATAAGTGACACTAATATCAGAGACAACTAAGTGCCAGGGAGCTCCACTGAAAACCTGGCAGCAAAGTCAACGCCCCCAAGTTTCTCCACTGTACATTTATTTAATTCTGGAGTGTGTCTGTGGACGGGCGGCTTTGCAGTTAATATACTCGCAAGCGCATTAGGTCGTTTGCAGCTATGAAAGCATAACCAACATTTTCCATTAAGAGTATTATTTTTTAAGCTGCCGCTGGCAACCTTCAGAATTTAATTTTGATAACTTTTTCTCTTTTACTCATATGGCTGGCTGTCCGATACTATTTCATTAAATGTATCTCTTTAATGATTTTGGAGTTAAGCAAGAATGCAAAATGTGCCAAAACGTGGATAACTTCAGAAATTGCTGAATAGTTTATATCTTTGAAAAGGAGTTTAGTTGGGGAAATACTTTGTAGCTGAGTTAGAAACATGAAAATCGGGCTTATAATCAAAATGTTGATTTCACCCTCAGCACAGGGAAAGCTAATGATAGCTTAGTTGGCAAAGAAGTTTTTGCAGCAAAACTGTATTTGAGATAGCAGAATGTAAGGATATCTTTCAGGTTTCACCTCCAAAGAGGGGGTGGATTTAGAAAAACCAAAGGTAATCTGGTTTCAATTACATGCTGTAAAAATAGAATTTGTGGCCAGAAATTAATTTGGAATATTTTTATGGGGGCAATGTTGTGGGTTGTATGGGTCTTTCACCAACTTTATTGCTTTTCTTTGGTTCTGGATCTAAAATATGAATGAGTAAATGAAATGCAGTTCCCTTTTTTCAAAAATAATTTAGTCTTTTTATCCTTGCCACACATAAATATAATCATTACCCTTTATTTGACTTAATTACCTCTTATAATTTTACTTTATTTTGTTGAGGGCTAGCCAAGTTAGGCAAAATCAGAATATCATGTAGGTAGCTTTAATTTTTCAGAAATTGATACTTTTTCTCCTTGAATTTTGCAAAGGTTGTTTGATCTCTTGCAGATTCTAAATAATTGATTTTGTAGACATAGTCTGTTAAAAATAACCAGGTATTTTATTTTCTGGGGAGTGGTAGTGTTCGGAATTTATTATTCAAATGGTACTTAGGGATAACTAGAAAATTGTGGCAAATAAAGCATATGTTCTAGTGGTATAAACAGCTGCCAATTATGACATGAAATGGTCTATACAGCGGTAGATTTTCCCCTAAGTACCATAGAACTCCGGATTTGTGCTAAGTGCTAAAATAACCCCAACAATAAAGCTATTACGTTTAAACTGAGCATGATAGGAATTCTCAAATGCTTTGCATGATTTTTGTGATGTAGATGTAAGACTGTTTTTAAAGTCCTTTAAAAGCATCTGAGAGCCTGGCTGGGGAACTAAACCTATAGTCCTTCTCATGGCCCCGGGGCGCCGTTTCTGCATACGTTGATTTAATACTTTATACATTTCTCCATCCAGTGCCAGTACAATGATCAGATTTAACTCTACTGTCTATTATCTCTTACCCTGATGCTTTTTCTTTTACAGACTTTGGATGGATTTGTTTTTGTGGTAGCATCTGACGGCAAAATCATGTATATTTCGGAAACAGCTTCTGTGCATTTAGGCTTGTCCCAGGTGGGTATTGACTAATTTTACGTACAACCAAAATAATAAGTTAAGCGTTGGCGGATCTTGACAGCCTTACCCAACTTGAAAATGAGTCTGTCCTAGTGTCTACTTTTGTGCCTGAACCATAATCCAAAATTACAAAATCGTCTTTTTCGGCCGGCCCGCGGGGCTTTTCTTCTCCGTGTTATGTTTCACTTTTCTACTTTCTTTTTCCTTTGGGGCTAATGCCTCGTAATGTCTTTGCAACAGTCAGCCTTGTCCAATAGCCTGGACTCTGCTTATACAGCAAAGTTCTCTGCCGCTAAGAGCTTCACAAAGGGAGATTTTTCAGTCCACGCTTGATGGTCTGCACGTGGTATTGTGAGTTGCTATGAAAGAGAGGCAAGCTGATGTAGAACATGGATTTTATGCAGAATGTGCTTTGGGGAGAGAGAAAAGGGGGGGTAGATTTATGAGTGTTCACATGGAATTCAGGGTAATTTTTCCTGAGTTTTTCCAGTTCAGTGGTCGTTTCAGTAAAGCATTTTATATGCTTGTGATAGAAACTCATAAAACTCAGTTTACTACTGTTTTGCACAGCAAGGTCCTGGTTTCTTTAGAACATTTAAATATTACCGATTTTTCTGAAACTGTTTTCTAAAAGGGGTTCATTCCCTGGAGGAGAGAGGTGCACTGTTTTCTCTATCCCGTCAAGCCAAGGGTTTGGTAGAGGATTTGGCTGCTTGTCTGGGCTGTGGCCATTCTGGATGGTGGGAGAGTCTACTGGTTGTTGCCATTCACATTTCTGATTTAACAAGCATGGATCATGATTCTAAGAGTCACATTGTTTTATACATATAGGGGCTAAATATTTCTTTACATTGTGAATTATCGGAGTGCTTTTTTTTTTCATTACAACTGAAGACACACTGGAATTAATTAGATCCAGGAAATGGGCTCCCAGGAGGCACATGAATAATCTGTACTGCACCAGCCTCCTCCTGTAGTTAAGCCAAAATAAAACATGCCAATTAAAGTGGCTTGGGCTTTCTCATTGAAAAACAAAATTACCAATTTGGAAACCTGCATCTGGTGTATTCCTCTTCTTTTTCTGCCAAGATGTTTTTTAAACTTTCCATTCGTTTGCAACCTTCTTTTCCAATGGATGTATATCCTTATCCATGTCCAAGTGGGTTTCTGCACCTGTGTGTTTTCTTCTGCAAAGTCTTCTAAAGCAAATCACATATTAAAATTGTTTGGCGTTTTCTGTTCTCTTCCTCTTCTCTTCTTTTATGATACCAGTTCTCCCAGATGAGATTTATTAAGGCTTGTCTCTTTCACCTATGTGACTCATGGGATTAGTGTACTTGTGGAATGGGAAATACTATTGGAAATATGACATTTTCTCTTTTTATATTTTCCAAAGTTATTATTCTCTGAATTTCCACCTCATTGTTCTCTGAATATTTAGAATTATTTAAGGCCCTTTAGTTAGACCCAGACTGGTTTCTACTCCTGACTTGATCTGTGGCTGAGTGCCCTTGATCAGATTCCCTAACTTTTTAAATTGTAACTTATAAAACCTTTGATGTCTTATAATAATGTCACAAACAAGACAAAACATTTCACATACTTTAAAAATGGCTGGTCAAAAAAGAAAATGACTGGTCAAACATACTTTAAAACCGATAGAGTCACCTTTACTGAATATTAAATTTAGATCTGAGCTCCCTAGCAGTCAAAGCAAAAAGGGAAATGCATTTTGTTGTATGGTTTTCATTGTCTGATAGGGCAGGCAATTGACCTCTCTGAACCATAACTTAAATACGAAAATAGTGCCTGCTCTACTACTCTTTCAGGATCATGGTGAGAAACATACCAAGGGCCCATGTGATTTATAAACTATAGGGAGCTCCACAAAAGCCAGGCATTGTAAGTTTCATTAGAACTGTACTTCAAATAGCAGAAAAGTCACTTCAAATAGCATACTTTGGTGGGCACATGTTAGGGATAATTAGTCATGGGGAATGTTCTGGCACATCATAAGGCACTGTGCACATATCAGGACCTTCCAGTTCATTCTGTCAGGCTGCTCAGTCTGGCATTTTACATCTCTCTTTCGCCCTCTGTCATTTTTCTCTTTTCACGTGGGAAATAAAAATGATTGTTTTTGAACACAATAATTAAGAATGACCAAAACATTGGATAGGTAACAAATATACCTCCTGTTCATGATAAACGCCACGAAAGGAAATTTTTTTCTTTGGATTTTTGAATTTAATTTAATTTATTTTTTTATACAGCAGGTTCTTATTAGTTACCCATTTTATACATATTAGTGTATACATGTCAATCCCAATCTCCCAATTCATCCCACCACCACCCCACAGCTTTCCCCCCTTGGTGTCCATACGTTTGTTCTCTACATCTGTGTCTCACTTTCTGCCCTGCAAACCGGTTCATCTGTACCATTTTTCTAGGTTCCACATATATGCATTATTATACGATATTTGTTTTTCTCTTTCTGACTTACTTCACTCTGTGTGACAGTCTCTAGATCCATCCACGTCTCTACAAATGACCAAGAAAGGAAATTTAAGCAGAATTGGAATTTAAATTATATTTCCTTTTGGTCCTAATGCAGACGTAAAACTTTGTATATCATAATTTTGAATTTTCCAAAAAAATTGTAAAGATGCCTTTTGTCTGTATGTTGCCAGGAGAAGTGTCCATTTAAAATAAGTCAAACTGCCTGTCTGTGTAGGACGGCTAATTTTTTTCTGATCTCCTGGCGGGACTATCTCAGTATCAGTCTCCAGCTACAAAAACACTTTCACGCTGATGTCTGGGGAGTGTTTCATGGTGAACTGTTTAAATAAGCAACAACAAACTTTGCCCTCAAATCTGCCTCCTCTTCCCAATTAACTCTGCAGAAGGAAATCTAGGCAGAATCACAATGTGTATTTTTTTCTGTCTTCTTAAATAGTAAAATAAGGTATTGAAAAGAATGTCAAATACCCAACTTCTGTTTAAAAAATTTTTTTACACCGTTTTGATTATTTTTACTAGCAGTAGTATAAGTCAGACAAACATATCAAACATGAAAACTTTAATTAAAATAGGCTTCAAGATTTTTTTTAATCACCAGAGATAAAAGTGTGAATAAAATTTTACCTACTAGTCAGAGTAACCTTTTAAACAAGTTTCCTGATGATGAATAGCTTATATTTACGTAACGCCCTTCTGTGTTCCAAGAACTTTCAATTATTCTCTATAACAATATCTCTTAAGTAACGACATCTTTCACATTAATTCGGGGTTAAGCTCTATGTTAGCAGCTCCTAAGGAACATAAGCTCCTAGGTTTGCCATAATTGTGTGATAATTCATAGCAAACTGGTGGGGTTTTTTTTTTTAGTCTGCACTATCTAAATAACTTTCTGAACTATTTGAGAATATAAAAACGATTCTTTATTTGTTATAAGCCCATCCCAATTCAGAGCCTTTTATTGAACTTTTTTTTTTTTTTTTTTTTTTTTTTTTTTTTTTTGCGGTACGCGGGCCTCTTGCTGTTGTGGCCTCTCCCGTTGCAGAGCACAGGCTCTGGACGCGCAGGCTCAGCGGCCATGGCTCACGGGCCCAGCCGGTCTGCGGCATGTAGGATCCTCCCGGACCGGGGCACGAACCCGTGTCCCCTGCATCGGCAGGCGGACTCTCAACCACTGCGCCACCAGGGACGCCCTATTGAACTTTTTAAAAAGCATGTATTGGAATAAGAAGTCTACTTCATATGGCAGAGTTTATTAATTTATTCTTGCTTTTAAATTAGTAAATGCAGCAATCCTGGCTGTCAGACTTTGGTACCAAAAAAATGACAGGGAGAACCACAAAATGCTAATTGTCTCCTCAGCCCATAGTGCAAGTTGGGAAACGAGTTAGCCTTCTGCTTGAAAATTCTATTTGGTGTATGTGCACATTCATACTACAAAATAAACCATATAGACACACATCTACTTGGAAGATGTAGAGTTGGGGAAGCACTTTTTATCCACCAAGGTTATTTAATGATTTAGTTTCATGGTTTTTTGGTTAACGTAATTAACTTATATTTGAAGAAGGAAAAAAGTCCTGCATACCTGCTGTGTATTTCTTCAAACATTTTAAAGTATCCTTGTGGTTTAAATCTCCTTACTGAAGTTGCATATGGTATATAACATCTAGGTAACTAGTATACATTCTCACATAATATAGATATGTATGAAATAGCTGTTCATGAGATACATAAAGGAAAATGTAATATTTGAGAGCGTGGCCGGAAGCACAACTGTAAAAATAACCATGGTGTTGTTTGGGGCCATAAGACCTAATCCTTTCACTTTTGAAATAAAGAGAAAGAACAGCGTTTAATGTTTGTTGACATAACTTGAACCCTGAAACCCAAACCATCTTTTTTTAAAATAGTTAATTTACCGTAGTCAGCAAAACACCCAAAGCAGAGTAATGTGTGTTTCCAGAGTACTGGGTGAGTTTCCCCTTCTGACCCAGAATATATCCATTTAGTGCTGTATTTATCATATGTAGTTTTCTTGGCAGGAAGAAAAGCTATTCAGCAAAACATAAAAAAGCTCTTAGTAGGAAAGCAATTCATTTTGTAGTTAGCTGGGTTTTACAGATACTAAAATATCACATTGAAGGTCTGTTTTAATAAGGTTGTTGTATGAGACCTGGGGAGTTTTATAGCAACAACCATAATTTTTTTTTTTTTTTTTTTTTTTTGGTGAGGTAGTCACATTTCTTTCAACATTCAAAAGCACGAATAGATATGTCAATACAGGAAACACCATGTCAACCTTAATTTTAAGTCAAGGTCAATGCTGTTTTATCATTCCAAAATTTGTCTTTCAAAACATTTCCGTTATTTGAAGACTACTTTACTTGCAGACAGCCTTAGAGGTTTATCACTAACCCGAGTATTCAGAAAATCAAACCTCTTAATTCATGGACTTTCACTCTTCTCACTCTCCAAAGGCATGTGATGAGAATGGGATCTTTGGAAACAGATGAAGCTACATTGGGATTACAACGCAAATCGGATCTCTATGAGGCCAGATTCAAGTCTTTTTGCAAATGTACGAAGGTGTTTCTCTAAAAAGACATCAGTTACTTTTTTCTCAAAGAGAACTTGGAGCAAACCAGAATTGTCATTTTCCTCTAAAAACCTGGGTAAGGGAGAAAGGATAGGCCAACACACACAAAAATTCTATTTTTTAGTTTTTCGTTTTTAAAATAAACCATTGAAATTGTGAATCAATTTAAACAATAGCTCCCTTATTTATGAGCCTCTATCACTCTCCACCGGACAGCATCTCTAGGGCTGCCCTCAGGAAAAAGGAGATTGTCCTGTCCCAAATGTCTGACTTGAGTGTTGCTGATTTATTTAAACTTTTTAAGGATTAACAGGACTGACTTAAAAGGAGGATATTTCATTTTTATTTTTATTTTTTTTCATGAAATCCTGTAGTAACTTTTTACATAGACAAATATCCATTTGGGTCATTAGCAAAGTGCCAGGCTGGGGAGGTGGAGAGGGAACATTTCTGTAGGAGGATTCTCTCCGTTGCTCTGTATAATATCGGGAAAAACATTCCATGAATAATGCAGAAAATAGGGCCTCCCTGGTGGCGCAGTGGTTGAGAGTCCGCCTGCCGATGCAGGGGACACGGGTTCGTGCCCCGGTCTGGGAGGATCCCATATGCCGCGGAGCGGCTGGGCCCGTGAGCCATGGCCGCTGGGCCTGCGCATCCGGAGCCTGTGCTCCGCAACGGGAGAGGCCACAACAGTGAGAGGCCCACATACCGCAAAAAAAAGAAAAAAAAAAAAATAATAATAATAATACAGAAAATAGAACTGGGAAACCTGTTTTAGGGACAAGATTACGTAGCAGGCCAGAAACATAACTTGGTCTGAATTAAAAGGCAACTCACACATCTTAACACATTGGGAGAAGTGGCTGGGCGGAGTGGGACTGACTTCACCTCTCTGCGGCCCCCTGGTCCCGAGTAAAGAGATTATGGCCTTGATGCTGATTTGGAACGGTGGCTCCTGGGAGAACCTCTCCATTAAACGGCCTGGCTGGGGCTGCCCTGCTGTGTGAGGTGGCACCATCAGGGCTGCCCCTTTACCGAGGATTGAGTCTCTGCTCCGATTGAGGGCAGCCAAAATAACAGGCGACAAGACACACTTAAAAATAACGAGGGGGGGGCTTCCCTGGTGGCGCAGTGGTTGGGAGTCCGCCTGCCGATGCAGAGGACGCGGGCTCGTGCCCCGGTCTGGGAAGATCCCATATGCTGCGGAGTGGCTGCACCCGTGAGCCATGGCCGCTGAGCCTGCGCGTCGGGAGCCTGTGCTCCGCGACGGGAGAGGCCACAACAGTGAGAGGCCCGCGTACCGCGAAAAAATATATAATAAAAAAAAAAAAAAAAACGAGGGGGTGATTGGGACCAGCCTGGCTTTGCTCTCTGATCTCACCCTGTCCCCTGGGGGCGGGGCTGAGAAAGTCCGCAGACCCACCCAAGGCTCTGTGCCACGCCGAGGCAGTTCGTCACGCTCTCAGCATCTTCCTGAACTGGGCTGCGGGGCTCCCACTGGCTGCAGTAGGAGTACCATCACTGCTCCCCCCAGTACTCTAGGTGCGCTGACACTGACTCACTATCCTCATCTGCACTGTTGATCTCTGAAAGAGGATCCACCCCCCCACTGCTCAGAAGACTGCACTGTTGGTGGTAGTTTCTGGAACATTCTATGACACCGCCCATCTTCCGATGGGTGAGGGGCCCGGGTCCTGAGAATCTCTGTCATCCCCTATGATGACACTTGTGTTTGGGAGAACAATCAAAAATTCTCAAGGTTAGGACCTGAGTCTCCGGGGGCCTCTGTGGAAAGATAGTAACTATGGTGCTTTCTTGGAAACGCCCGTGCCCGCAAAGCAGGGTCCAGTCCAACAGGGACATGGCCTCTAGGCCTGTGCGCTGTTCTCTGTGGGGTGTGTCTGGAAGTAGGTGGTGTCCGAATGTCGGGGGAGCAGCCCCAAGGTTATGTGGCTCTCTGGAGTGACCCACAGCCTCCCAGAGGTCACTCAGCCACCCAGCCGCACCCAAGGGCGGGAGCCGTGGGGTTAGCACAGGCACCCTGGACCAGGAAGGCCACAGACAGGTTTCTGCCCACGTGAAAGGCCCAGCAGGGTCCGAAGGAAAGGACCTTGCTGGGGGCGCGTCTTCCTCGAGCACAGGGTGCCCCCGAGGCTCCCGTGCTCAGCCTCCGTGTGCACGAGCTGTCGCAGGGACCCTGCTCTGGACGTGGCCACTGGCCTCCTGGCCACCAGTCCCCACAGGCAGCAGGTGAAGGATGGGGCTGGCTCCGGTCAGATTTAAGCCGCCTCCCGTGTGAAGGATGCTCCCCAGGCCAGGAGGGTCTCCCGGTCCATAGTGCACCCTTTCCATCCTTCACTCCTGCTCAGGACGCCCCCCTGGCCTTGTTGGGAGACGGCTTGGCGCTGACTGAGAAAAGGCAACCATTTCTGTGTGAGGGTAAGGTGTGGGCTGTGCACAGAGATCAAGGTCCTGTCTCTCCCCGGCAGGCGCATACCTATAATACACCTTACACCTTCACCTCTCCACCTCCCCGAAGTCCTAGAGAAGATTCCTGACCGCTTCCTTCCTTTCCGCGGCAGGTGGAGCTCACGGGCAACAGCATTTACGAGTACATCCATCCTTCCGACCACGATGAGATGACAGCTGTCCTGGCAGCCCACCAGCCTCTTCACCATCACCTGCTCCAAGGTATTTCCTCCAGACGAAAAGAAACCAGAATGAATGCTGGACGATGCTCTTTGCTGTGACCCTAGGGCTGAGTTTCCCATGATGCCCAGCCGGGCCTCTCCAGCAAACATGCAGGGTCCACCAAGTGGGGATTTGTTTTTATGTTTCTGTCCTTTAAAGCAACTACTGATCCCCTTTCACGTGCCAGAGACTGAGAGGTGCACAGTAGGAGACAGAGAAAAGTGGTCCAAGGCTTCCACCCCAAGGTGCTCTTGGTTTAGAATGCCAGTGACACAAGTCTAGACCTGGGCTTCTTAACCAGAGCGTCCGAGGATACAACTTGGGGGGGTCGTGTAACTGCATGGGGAAAATTACGTCTTTATTCCCTCTAGGTGAAATCTAGCACTTCCTTTGCTCGTAGATTGTAGACAGTAAGCCATCTTACTATCACAAGTACCTGTGGCTTTGCCTACAACGAGATTCACAGATATTTTCATTTCACCTTATGGTTGTTTCGGGCATTTAAACATATCGGTTGTGCTCACCACTACTTTGAAATGTCAGGAGCTGTGAGTCTGCTACAGGATCTTGTTATTTAATGTGTTAATAAAGTAGCACATTTAAAACCACAGCACCACTTGTTTGAATATTTTGATGTTTTTCAATACAGCTGATCCCCTTTGTAATCTCATATATTTTATGCTCTCAGAAACGTTTTTCTCGGTGGAGATCTGTAGGTTTTGTGCCACAGCACGGGTCAGTTAAGAAGCCTTGGTCTAGACGGATGAGGCATGTCCGTCTTGCTGACCTGGCTCCGTTTGGCGGACAGTCCCAATATTTAGCACGTATTAACATGGTCCCCAGTGTTTTAAGCACCCTGTTAGAACAGTTGTGGCCTGGCTGTTCAGTGAGGGTGTGGAACATGTCTTCACACAAGTGACTCCTTAATTTACAATTGCCGTGTGTGCTAGGAAGACACAGAAGAACTTATTCCAGGGACCCTGGCCTTGTAACTCCCTCTGATGGCCCAATGAGACCAACCAGTATGCTGACCAAAGGGTCTCTTGTCTGCTTTGGACTATGGTATCCCAGTTCGGCCAGAATCCCCTAGTGAGACAAAATGCCAAAGAAGAGTGTCAAAAGTGATGAGAATGGGGTAGCCAGGCACAGAAAAAAAAATGGGTTCCATTCTTATTGCTTCCTCCTGGGATGGGTCATTCTGAGGCTAGGAGGAGAGAACACAGAATAGCACACTCAGTTTTAAAACCCCTTGCAGATCCAGCTCTGTGGCCCCCATGTTCTAGCCCCAGAAATAGTCACCATGTGTCTACCAAGGAGGGAGACTGGTATGTTGGTTTCTGAAATGAGATGAGGGCTTAGTTGTAGCTATGGCCTGTGGTGCTTAAGTCCTTGGAAATGGTCCGGCTGCATAAATGAACAGGAATACGACTCTGAAGAAATAATTTCCAACAAAATAAGGGCTAGGAGAGCACATTGCTTCCGAATCTAATGCTTTCACTGTGGGGTTGTTTAAAGTCGGACAAAGACAGCTGGAATCTTAGAGAATTCCTCAGAACATTGTGTTGCGCGTGTGTGTGTGTGTGTGTGTGTGTGTGTGTGTGTGTGTGTGTTTAATTGAAGTACAGTTGAGTCACAATGTTCTATTAGTTTCAGGTGTACAGCAAAGTGATTCTGTTTTATATATATCCTTTGTCAGATTCTTTTCCACTATAGGCTTTTACAAGATATTGAATGTGTTGTTGTTTTAAAAAGTTACAGTGTGTAAATTGCATGGGAGTGGGCTTTCTGCCCGTAGCTCCGGTTTCATTTTACTCTTCCATGTCATAGCCTTCTAAAAAGTGTTTAGAAAATGACAGCAAATGGGAGTATCGGGAGACCCATCCAGTTTCCTGCGGGGTCCACGTCTAAGGTGGGCCAACAGTACAGGAGGAGAAGGTCTGGGAGACGGGGGGTCTCCCACTGACTCATTTCCACAGCCAACCGAGTGTTCAGGCTCTGAGGTTCACAGCATCTGGTTTTCACCTCAGTTGCAGAGTTGGTTTCCTGTGTCTGAACTGGCCTCCTTGTTTTATGGTAATTGTATGAGAAGCAGTCTCTCCCCAGAACTGGATAGTTAATTACTGGGTGATGGTTTTTACACCTGAGCGTGCTCTTCTGGAAATGGGGTAGACAGGCCGCCATGTTAGAGGGAAGCCTTCTGCCTCCAGACCCCAGCTGTGCAGAGGAATTGTGGGTAGGTATGGCAGCCCCTCCAACTAGGGGAGGGTGGCCTCTGAGGTGATGCCCTTATCTCCACCAGGCAGTGCCCTCAGGGAGGGGCGGAAGACCTTGCTTCCATTCCTAGTGGTAACCTTTCTTTAAAAATTAATTTATTAACCACCACCAAAGAGCTGTTTATTTAGAGTGGAATGACCTCGCTCTCACCCTGGGGCGAGGACAGTCTGCCATCCGTGCCCAGACAGCTGGTGTCCGCTCACTAAAGCAGAGGGTGTTTCCTTGGGGGACGTTTGCGTTTGCAGTAGTGAGGTCGGAGATTCGTGTGTGAGGCCTGCGATGGGAATGAAGGAAAGGCTTTGGGCCAGAGAAAGGGGCGGGGGGGTGGGCATCCATCCAGGGCTGTAACTGAGGGTGAAAGCTTTGATCTGGCCCAGTGGGTCTGCTGGGTCCTGTGCCCCATCCCACGACGCAGGGCAGGCTCGGTGCCCATGGCCGTGCAGTGGCACGAGCACGGCCCTGGGGCCGGCTCCCTCTGCCAGGGAAAGGCCTGCACTTCTGACTCTCAGTCAGTCAGAGGGGGGACGCCAGATGCTTCTGGGCTTCCCGGCAGGCTCGGCACCCGCCCAGGGCTGGCCAAGGCGATGCTCCTGGCACCAGGCCTCTCTGTGGCCACCATCAGGGGACCACGGCAGGTTGAGCTGGGCTGGGTCGCTGCGCATGGATCCTCACCTTGGCCCCAGGTTGGCTTTTAGCAAGGTCTTGCTGTGGCCACGTTTCAGGCTACCCCTTTCTGGAGCACGTGGAAGCTGCGCCGAGTCCTGGCCACCGCCTCTCTGGGTGGGGTTCTGGGTCGACTGGGCCAAGGCCTCTGGCTGCCTGATCTGGTCCAGAGGGTTTATTGGGAGTGTTGCGATAAAGTCAGGGGAAGCCTCATGGGACAGTTTGCCAGTCTAACCTCACGCCTGCTTTCAGAGTATGAGATCGAGAGGTCGTTCTTTCTTCGAATGAAGTGTGTCTTGGCGAAAAGAAACGCCGGCCTGACCTGCAGCGGATACAAGGTACCGGGATCCAAGGGCTTGCGGGCGGGAAGGGGGCAGCGGTGGGTCGGTGGGTCTTCACTGTGCTTTGTGCTTTGCTTCCCGTTCAGGAACGTCTGCAGACAGGAAGGCACCACTGCCTAATGTAGAACTTTCTAGGGACGCTACTTAGGGCCAGTGTGAGAGCTGGAATCTTACAGGGATATTCCAGGCAGCCTGGATTTCGTTGTCTGAGGCCAGGAATCAATGGGGCTAAGGGTAGAATTTGACCCTGGCACCTTCAGGTTCTACTCTGCACGCAGGGCAGTTCCGCTGGAGCAGCCACGCCTCGACTTCCTCCTGCCTCAGAGGAGAGAGGGTCATCAGCCCACCGCTCTGGAGCTAGAGGCGGATGGGAGCCTTTTTGCGGGAGAGTTTGTATAAAAGGAAGGAGGGGTGGGGTGAAGAGAGAGGGGGGAGTCCTGTGCCTTTGCCCTTTGTCCTGTCTTTCTGGAATGCCCCTCCCCCCTCCTCCCCATCCCAGGGTCCGCCTTCCCTCAGCCTCTCCTCAGCCCCGCTCCTTTGAGCCTCAATGCTAGCTCTTCCTTTTGACCATTACCTCACTCTGTTTCATAGATTGGGAGATACTTTTCTTATTTGCTGTCCCAGACCCTAAACCTCAGAGGTGGAAGCCTCCAGCACCACCCTGCACCCTGTAGATATTCTTCTGGAGACTTGGGTCCTGAGATGTTTCTGACAGTTACTAACCATCCAAGATGGTTGGTTAAGATGTCTGATCTTAAGTAAAACCCATCACCTACCTTGTCCTCAGTTTCCTCATCAGTAAAATGGGAGGATAGACTCCAAGGATTCTAAGATTTGTTCCAGCCCTAAAAAGACTGTGAGTGTATTCAGGAATCCTGAGGAAAGTTTTTGAAAAGAGGATTTAAGGTTTTAGCTGTTCATCACTGCTGTTTTGATGACCATGATCCTTTCAAAGATTTGACTGACTGTAACTTGTGTAAATGCTTCAATATTGAAGCTTAGGGCTGTACAGATGTTTCCATCTGATATTTGGAACACTATACAGTTTCTCCTATATGGTTCTTGGCTATAACAATTAGAAGTGTTTCTATATAGCCACGCTGGATTTTTGTTCATTACAAGTGGATAAAATCTTGAATTATAAATAAAGTAAATAAAATCAAATAATCATACATTCAAAATGAGGACTTTTTTTTTAAGGGAATTCCCTGGCGGTCCAGTGGTTAGGACTCCACACTCCCACTTCAGGGGGCACGGGTTCGATCCCTGGTCTGGGAACTAAGATCCCGCATGCCTCACAGCCGGGAAAAAAAAAAAAATGAGGACTTTTTTGATGGTACTGAAAGAACTCTTCATTTACTGGAGTGATATAGCTTGTCAAATTATTTAAATGTCAAGTTAGCAATTGCGAAATTCAGTCTCATTGGGAGATGACGAGCTTTAGAGTTACCGAAGCGAACATTATGGAACAAATGGTCAGCTCCCCAAAACGCCATTGTTGTGTCATCTAATTGCAATGGCCATGAGTTAATTATGCATAAATCCATTATATAGTAGAGAGTCTTCACTTGTGGAGTTACTTGAGCATAGTCAATTGCATAAGATAACTCTTATATTTTATGACGATATTGTTTCCTAAGAAAGAAGCATAGTTCATTTCTTCTGAGCAGTGAATCAGATGTCTGTCAGCATGTTCGCTGCATGGCTCAGTAGAGGCTGGGCTGGGGGAATATTCCAACCTGTTCCAGAAAAGAAGCAGACCCAGAGCCAGGAGCAGTGGGTACCAGTCTGAACTCTGGGTCGCCACCAGCTGACCCTGCCTGTGCTTTCCCAGGTCATACACTGCAGCGGCTACTTGAAGATCAGGCAGTATATGCTGGACATGTCCCTGTACGACTCATGCTACCAGATTGTGGGGCTGGTGGCCGTGGGCCAGTCACTGCCGCCCAGCGCCATCACTGAGATCAAGCTGCACAGCAACATGTTCATGTTCAGGGCCAGCCTCGACCTGAAGCTGATATTCCTGGATTCCAGGTGAGTTTGGCACCTGCTGCTGCAGAGTTCCGGAAGATTCTGATGGTGGAAACTGGCCCCTGAAAGCTACACTATTAAACCAAAATGTAGCAAGCAATAAGCTGTACTAAGAATATGAATTAGAAAGAGATGTAGTGAAAGAATTAGTATCGACCTTAATAGTCCAGGGGTGGCCGGCCTCTCCAGCTTATAGGTACTTGTTTTATTTGTTTATATTTTCATCCTCTCACTGGAGTTTGAACTGGAAATATGTGTTGTGGGCAAAAGTTAGCCTTTTGAAGACCCATGAGGTCAGGATTCTGCCTTGTGTCTCCGTCAACTTGGTAGGACTTTAAAACAAACAGAAAGTCTCCACTCTGAGCCGTGTGTGTTACTGCGAGGGCTTCCAGCTCCAGCTGGCGGGAAGCCGAGCTCTGCGGTCCCTGCAGGGCTGAGGCAGCGAGCAGAGAGGGGGCCTTCGCTGGGGGGACGGCTGGACCCCCAGGTGCCCGTCGGCGTCTGGGCTGGGAGGGCACCTCTGGCTGACGGGGAGGGCAAGGCTGCAGCGTGCCTAGAACTGTCTCCCACTTGGCGAGGCCCAGCAATTTGAGAATCTCCTCTCAGAGAGAGGAGGGAGGGTGGACGAGGCAGAGGCTCCGACCTGTTGTGTCACTGGGCTTGGGGAAGCGTCTGTGCGTCCCCCGAGGCAGGCTGCAGGCCTGCGGGGCTCCCTGGGCTTCCATTTTCTTTGCCCATTTGGCTGCTCACGAGGAGGTTAGCAAAGATGAAGCTACATAGTAGATGGGAAACATCTGTAAAAGTGAAACGCCTGATACACCTGCAAGGTGAGCCGTTTTGCCTCTTGGCCTTTAAGATTCCTCAACTGTACAGACAGAAATGAGTGTTCAGAGACCCAACTCCTGACTTTTGGTGTGTGTAGCTGAGCTTTCTGGGAGAAAAGTTTTACGCACACACACACACACACACACACACACATTTTCCTGTATGTCCTGAAGCTAGGATTTATTGACTTTTTTTCACTTTTTAAAAATTGTGGGGCTTCCCTGGTGGCGCAGTGGTTGAGAGTCCGCCTGCCGATGCAGGGGACACGGGCTCGTGCCCCGGTCCGGGAAGATCCCAAATGCCGCGGAGCGGCTGGGCCCTTTAGCCATGGCCGCTGAGCCTGCGCGTCCGGAGCCTGTGCTCTGCAACGGGAGAGGCCGCAACAGTGAGAGGCCTGCGTACCGCAAAAAAAAAAAAAAAAAAAAAATTGGACTGCAAGAAAATCTGACTGTCCATGTTCATTATTTTAGAAATTTGGGAGGATACGACGGGTTTCTCCCTTGTTTTGTCTTCGAGTGTTTCTTTGACCATCCTGGGAAAAGTCTCTGAGGTTTGGGGAATCCTCTAGAAGAGGAAAGAGGGGTGTCTCCCCAGAGGAGAGCTTTCAGGTCTTCTCGAGTTGTTGAATCCACACAGCTTTGAAACGTGAGGGACAAACCAGGGAGCTTTATGGAAGAGGTTATGTGAGTTTAGCTCAGAGGCCAGCTTGCTCCTGAAGGGAGCCTCTACTTCTGGGTGTAAGGGCCGTACCCTCGAGGTGAGTAGTAAAGCAAGGTGGCCCTCTCGAGGAGGACTTCCTGCCTCTACAGAAGCCCGTGAAGTTCTTCCTAATAAGTACCAGGAGGCTTTTAGCAAAGCCTTGAGGTCTTTTCTGAACCCCAGTCGTCTAGGAGGTCCTGAAGAATTCTTCACACTCTGGTCTTCAGTCGGTTGCAGCTCGATGGTCTTTGAAAGGCCACTGGGCTGGGCGACAGAGGAGCTGGCCCGGGGCCAGGGGTCAGTAGAATGGCCTGGCAGGGTGATGTCAACTCCTACATCCAAACCCCAGAAGCCACGGCAAGGGGTTGGCCTGAAGCCCAGCAGCCCCAAAGTCACAGGGGCCAGGGTGGGAGTCCTGGCAGGAGGGCCCAGCTGGTGCCCCACCACCAGCATAATCCCAGACAAAACTGAACTCGGCGTAACCTGAAATCTGGTTCATAGGGGTTTTGTGGTATTTCACTTTGAAACTGTAGCTGGTGCTTTTGCTAAGGATGGGTGAACCCGGCGATGTTTGGGGTTTGGCAAATCCCTCTGACAGGTCTTCAGACACTAGAGGGTTGGAAAAAAACAAGAGGGCAGCCTGCCAAACCCTTCCCTTCCCCTTTAATTTTTAAAGCCAGTGTGTACTTTGATAAGAAACTTAATACATGTGTTTCTGATTCATTTACACATTTGGGGCCGTTGTTCTGAAACTTTACGTCCAAAGGGTCTGGGAAGCCTCTTTCATCCCCACACCGTAGAGATGCCTGGTTTTCTTTTTGGGGGGAAGCCAGACGTCTCAATTTTCCTGCCACACGGAGTTAGACTCCAGTGGGGCCTGAAGTTCTAGGTGGCCCTTGGACAGGTCCCCTGAGCCCTGAGAGGCTCTGGCCTGTGCAAATTCCCTTTCTACCCACCTCCAGCCCCAGCTCCTTCCTGCCCTGGAGGAACACCGTGGAAATGTGCACACCAAATAGTGAGTGATTCCATAGAAATATGAGGCTCACAGAGATTTACGACCCAAAGCCTGTGCAGAGCTCCACAGAAAGGGGAGTGGGTTAGGGAATGAAAGTGAGGTCAAGTTTCCCCATTTAATTTACAGCTAACATTTCAGATCTGGGCCAGCAGGGCCCCTAGGCCCTGTCACCTGCAGTCCCCACTGACTTCTCACCATGGCCTCACCTCCTTTGGAATCCCCTCTTGTCTCCACTTTCATCTGTTCTTGAATATCTGTCACCAAGATGTTAGGGCCACCTCCTCCGAGGGCGTGGCTCCCAGCACCGTTATCCACGGCCTGGGAATCCATACCACGGCCACATGCAATTTTCACCTACGGGTGGAGTGATCCAAATGCTAGCGATGATGCCGTCTTGGATGCTGAGAGCCACTCTTCTTCAAAGAACTGAAGTGGGGAATGAATATGCCTGGGGCTCGATAAGAATAAAAACTGGGCAATGGCGAATAAGGACAGGGAGAATGCTTCCATTTCCACAGCGAGCTTAATAAGCCTTACCTTCAGTCACAACAGTTTCGGGTGTTATACTATTTTCTGGGGGAAAACAGTCCTCCACCGATAGGAGTCTTCTTTTTTTTTATTTTTTTTTTACAAAGTAGTTACTTTGCCCTATTGCCTCGTCTGCTTTTTTTTTTTTTAAAGGAATTCCTTAATTTTTAAATTTATTTATTTATTTGGCTGTGTTGGGTCTTCGTTTCTGTGCGAGGGCTTTCTCTAGTTGCGGCAAGCGGGGGCCACTCTTCATCACGGTGCGCGGGCCTCTCACTATCACAGCCTCTCTTGTTGTGGAGCACAGGCTCCAGACACGCAGGCTCAGCAGTTGCGGCTCACGGGCCTAGTTGCTCTGCAGCATGTAGGATCTTCCCAGACCAGGGCTTAAACCCGTGTCCCCTGCATTAGCAGGCAGATTCTCAATCACTGCGCCATCAGGGAAGCCCCAGATAGGAGTCTTAAACGTCTCCAGTTACTCCCTAAATCCCATCTGCAGGAATCACCCAATCAACATAGCATCATCCTGAGATCAACTGTGCCAGGTAACAGTGTCCAGTGTGGAATGGAGGGTTACAGATTCGCACACACAATAGGCAGGATGTGGAACCAACCCAAGTGTCCATCATCAGGTGAAAGGATGAAAAAAAATGCGGTACCTACACAAAACAGAATATTATGCAGCCATAAAAAAGGAACGACATTCTGATAGATGCTACAACGTGGATGAACCTTGAAAACATGTTAAGTGAAAGAAGCCACACAAGAAGAAGACACAAAAGGCCAAATATTGCATCCCTCCACTCAGAGGAAATATCTAGAGGAGACAAATTGCTAGAGATAGAATGTAGAAGAGAGGTTGCCAGGGATTTGGGGAGGGGGAAGTGGGGGGTTATTGTTTGATGGGTGCAGAGTTTCTGTTCGGGATGATGAAAATGTTCTGGAAATGGAAGTGGAGATGGTCATACAACATTGTGAATTGTACACTTTAAAATGGTTAAAATGGTAAATTTTATGTCATGCATATTTTACCAGAGTAATTTTTAAAACTTTCACACAGGACTTTCCCCCCAAAAAACCCCAGCGAGTGGGCTCCGTCTCACCTTGGTAGCTCCTCCCAGTATCAAGTCCACTCTTAAGCATCCTCTGATAGGCTTCACCTTGAAAAGATATTGACTGTTTTGAGCCATCCCAAACCTTCCAGCCAGTGGCTTCAGAAGGACATTCCTTCTCATGAAGAGTGCTGCGAGGTGCACTGGGCTGGAGCTCATAGACTTTCTTATAAAAAAAAGATCATTCTCAGTTTCCAAAATCAACACTCTCTCCACCCACCCCCAAGCCTTTTAGCACTTGATTAGTTGGAAAAACCAATGTTAGTTTAAATGAAACGCAATCTGCAGGGCATTGTAATTCACGGAGCCACTGTCCTCCCCCAGGGTGACCGAGCTGACTGGGTACGAGCCACAGGACCTGATCGAGAAGACCCTGTACCATCACGTGCACGGCTGCGACGTCTTCCACCTGCGATATGCGCACCACCTCTGTGAGTACCGCGCTCCCCCTGGCCAGGAGCCCTGGCAGCCAGGGAGGGAGCACCGAGGGCAGAGTGGGGCGTCCCTTGTTTGATGCAATAAGTCCCCATCGTGCACCCACGAACCTTAAACATCAAGCCTGTCTCCAGGTAGCCCTTGCTTTCAGCACAGGCACTCATTGTCACTTCTCAGCTACCCAGTGAAACCCTGGCAGGTGTGGGGTGATGTGGAAGTTGCTGGATTCTATTCAGTAGATTATGGATTTGGAACCTAAATTTCTCTATGACATCTGGATAGCAGTTGTGGATAACGACAACAGCAGTAGAAGAACTGATACTTACAGGGCCCTTACTAATGTCCGGCGCTTGTTTGTTTAAGTGATTAAATACATTACCAACCAAGTGAGGGAAGTTCTCATGTTCACGATCCTCCCTTTGCTGTAGAGGATGCTGAGGTTCAGAGAGGTTAAGCCACTTGCCTGTGGTCACACAGCAAGGAGGCGACGTAGCTGGGAGCTGAATCCAGTGAATTCGGCCTCCAACCACTGTCCAT
Organism: Mesoplodon densirostris; assembly: GCF_025265405.1. Taxonomy (NCBI): domain Eukaryota; kingdom Metazoa; phylum Chordata; class Mammalia; order Artiodactyla; family Ziphiidae; genus Mesoplodon; species Mesoplodon densirostris. The sequence goes on along the minus strand of NC_082665.1, from coordinate 8,768,534 downwards.
CATCGGTTAGGAAGCTCAGGGAGACCACAGGTTTCTAGGATGGGAGAAGTCCACGTAGAAAGAGAAAACCAGCAGTATTCCATTTGTCAACAGAGGAAGTTTGGGGAACATCTGGATGCGAGGGTGGAGGCGCTCGTCACTGAAATGGTTAAAGACGTAACACTTTTCTTGTGGAACCAAATCAAGGCAGCAAATAACTGGGATGTAGGTTACCTCATCTTCCTGCCGTCCAGCCCCACCGTGCTAATGGCCAGTCCAGGGGTGCTTGTTAACAGGGTACGGAGGGCTGGGGGAGCCAGATCTTCTGCAACGTGGCCCAGGTGGCACGTCCTCCTTCTTGCTGTGTGTTGACTAAGAGGCATCAGAGGACAAGATGCTGGTGTCGGTTGCAGCTGGGCGACGGGTCCCAGGGCTGCTCGATCCTCGGCCACGCCATCTGCCTGGCCGTTTGGTGACAACTGGGACTCAGTTAGCCCGACCGTTACTAGGGTATTGCTCTCTTCCCGAGTCACTAAGGGCAGAAGCCTGTGACAACCGGGAGGTTGGCTGGGCGGACACCGTCAGCTTTTTCCTGCTCCTTATAATTCACAGCATGAAAAAGCCCCTGTGCATGGAAATACGTGGAGTTGTGAGCAGCTTTTTATGTCTTTTTTTAAAAAAATGGCCAAATCGTGATCTCATATAAACGTCCCTGACCTTCTTGAAGCCCAGCTTGGTAGGAAGCAGCTGCCTAGTGTTTAGAAGGGCTCCGCAGGTCAGGTCACTGATATGGGAGCTAGAAATCTTCCTTGTGTAAACGGGGTAGGAAGTGTCGATTACAGAATTAGGTCTTCGGGAGACCTGAAAGGCAGGGCGGGCGGTAGAGGGGAGCCGCTGGGAATGTGTGCTCTGGAGTCAGGGGGGTGGAAGAGGCACCTGCTGGAGGCTGTGCACCACCGAACAGTCTAGAGGGAAGGACAGGTGGGGGGGGGGTGCGCAGGCAGGGGAGCAAATGGGAGGGTTCACAGCTCCACAGCTCCCTGCCACTGTCAGGGTGTCTGAGGAAAAGCCCCAGCCCTGGGGGTCCCAGCCCCGTCCCCTGAGGCAGGAGCACGGTGAGCCTCTCTCTCCTGCACAGGAGTTGAAAGCAAACCCTTGAATTACACGAAGGGAGAGTTATTTTTCAAAGCAGGGCTGCAGTGGGGGGAAGTAGCCTGTAAGCGCAGAGAAAGGAAGCTCACGGAACTGGTCTTCATTTCAAACACCATTTTTCATCTCTCGCATTGCGTGGCTAACAGAGGAGCACAGGGTTTTTCAGGGGGAACAAATTCAACTTGTGTTTTGGAAACGTAATGACGGCCATGGCGGTGGCCAGTGGGAGGCTCCCGTGTCCCCGACACGGACCAGATGCTTTTCGCACAGGAACCAAAGGGGAGCTGAGCCAGGTGGGCCAGGTGGGCCAGGTGAGTCTGGGAGGTGGAGAGGCCTGTCTGTGGGTGGGACAGGCCACTGGGTGCTCAGGCCTTCAGTGGTCCTGACCACACGATGGTTCTTAAATTTGTCCACCAGGGGCCCCCGTCTTCCTGAGCTCATCTGACTTCGTAAACCTACCGGGGGGGCGGTTATTCGAGAGGTCTCCTGCGATGTACGCGATGAATTCGCCTCACTTCATTTGGAATTGGGGTTTCCAGACTTTGCGATTATCGAAAGGTCCCTGAGAGGGAAGGTGCACACGGGCTTCCAAGGGACACGCAGAAAAGGCGGAGGGTTTACACACCAGAGGGAGCACGGCTTTGCCAAATGAGCTAGAATTGGTGAATCAAAGAAAACAGAAAATAGCAGTCTTGGCAGTGCTTGCTGCTGGGCTGTGACCCTGACCTTCACTGTGGCCGAGAAACCGCCGCGGGGGCGGGAGGTGCAGAACACAGGGCAGCGAGGCCAGGGGACGGCGGCCGTGGCCTTGGATCCCACCCGTCTCCCCTCCACCAGCTTCCCTGCCCGCCCCGCCCCATGTCAACGAAAGCCGAGTGACAGCCGGAAACAGCCGAGGCCTCTACCCACGCATCGGGTGGGGGTGGGTCTCCCGGAACTCAGCCTCGGCTCCAGCCTAGGAACCGTCTCCAGACGTCCCTCAGGGCAGCCGACACACTTCCCAGAACGTTACTTCCCCTCCAGAGCTGGACGAGGAAAGGGAAGACAGTCTACGACCAGGGCAGGTGTTCGGAGGCGGGTCTTCAGGGCGTGCTGTTCGGGAGATTTTGAAACCTCTCTGTCCGGTGGTCCCTGCGGCCTCTCCCTCCTTCCCGGGCTTCCCGTTCCCGCCTCTCCACCCCCAGGGCTGCTTGGCATCTGTTTAATTTCCTTAAAAAACAGGAGCTGAGTCTGAGGTTCAAGGGCAGTAGTTTATTTGGACAGTGGCTGGAGCAGGGGCAGCAAATGGGAAGTGAGGTGCGGAAGGGAGGGACCCATCGAAGGGGCGCGTCCGGCGGCAGCTGCCACAGGCCACCGGCCCTCAATCCCCCGGGGACCCGAGGAGGCCAGGCAGGACACCTGCCTCAGCTGTGGCACCGAGGAGAGAGGGAGTGGGGGGATTTACACACTCCAGGCACTGGCTGAGGCTGCCCTTGGGGTGTCGTGCCCCTCATCTGCCAGGGGCTCGGCCAAAGAACAGCCTGGGGGGGAAGTGGGACCTCAGGGTGGAGATGGGACCTCAGGGTGGAGATGGGGCCTCAGGGTGGAGATGGGGACTCAGGGTGGAGATGGGGACTCAGGGTGGAGATGGAGCTTCAGGGTGGAGATGGGGACTCAGGGTGGAGATGGGACCTCAGGGTGGAGATGGGGCCTCAGGGTGGAGATGGGGCCTCAGGGTGGACCTGGGGCCTCAGGGTGGAGATGGGGACTCAAGGTGGAGATGGGGCCTCAGGGTGGAGATGGGGCCTCAAGGTGGAGATGGGGCCTCAGGGTGGAGATGGGGCCTCAGGGTGGACCTGGGGCCTCAGGGTGGAGATGGGGACTCAAGGTGGAGATGGGGCCTCAGGGTGGAGATGGGGCCTCAAGGTGGAGATGGGGCCTCAGGGTGGAGATGGGGACTCAGGGTGGAGATGGGGACTCAGGGTGGAGATGGGGCTTCAGGGTGGAGATGGGGCCTCAGGGTGGAGATGGGGACTCAGGGTGGAGATGGGACCTCAAGGTGGAGATGGGGCCTCAGGGTGGAGATGGGGACTCAAGGTGGAGATGGGGCTTCAGGTGGAGATGGGGCCTCAGGGTGGAGACGGGGCCTCACGGTGGAGACGGGGCCTCAGGGTGGAGACGGGGCCTCACGGTGGAGACGGGGACTCAGGGTGGAGACGGGGACTCAGGGTGGAGATGGGACCTCAGGGTGGAGATGGGGCCTCACGGTGGAGATGGGGCCTCAGGGTGGAGATGGGGACTCAGGGTGGAGATGGGACCTCAGGGTGGAGATGGGGCCTCAGGGTGGAGATGGGGTCTCAGGGTGGAGATGGGGACTCAGGGTGGAGATGGGACCTCAAGGTGGGGATGGGGCCTCAGGGTGGAGATGGGGACTCAAGGTGGAGATAGGGCCTCAGGGTGGAGATGGGGCCTCAGGGTGGAGATGGGGACTCAAGGTGGAGATAGGGCCTCAGGGTGGAGATGGGGCCTCAGGGTGGAGATGGGGCCTCAGGGTGGTCCTGGGGCTTCAGGGTGGAGATGGGGACTCAGGGTGGAGATGGGGCTTCAGGGTGGAGATGGGGCCTCAGGGTGGAGATGGGGCCTCAGGGTGGACCTGGGGCCTCAGGGTGGAGATGGGGACTCAAGGTGGAGATGGGGCCTCAGGGTGGAGATGGGGACTCAAGGTGGAGATGGGGCTTCAGGGTGGAGATGGGGACTCAGGGTGGAGATGGAGCCTCAGGGTGGAGATGGGGCCTCATGGTGGAGATGGGGACTCAGGGTGGAGGTGGGGCCTCACGGTGGAGGTGGGGCCTCAGGGTGGAGGTGGGGACTCAGGGTGGAGGTGGGGACTCAGGGTGGAGGTGGGGCCTCAGGGTGGAGATGGGGCCTCAGGGTGGAGATGGAGCCTCAGGGTGGATATGGGGCTTCAGGGTGGAGATGGGGCCTCAGGGGCGAGGGGGGCCTGAGGCCAGGTTGGGGGAGCCTGGGCGGGAGGTGGGGCCTTTGGAAGTTTCTGGGGCGTCCGTGGTGGGGGCAGGGGTGTGAGGCGGCCAGTCCCGAGTGAGGGTCCACCTCTTCACTGCGTGTCCCCAGCTTCGTCCCCTCCCTGGCTCCGTGCGGCACTGTCCCTCCACAGGCTGCCCGTCGCCTGTCCTTGCGCGCGTGGCTCTCCCCTCTCTGGGGGCCTCTTGCCCCCACTGTGCAGGGCCCCTGCTGGGCGGCCTGAGCGTCCTCCACACTGAAGCTCCGCCCCGTGAGGGCTGAGGCGAGCCCCCCACTCTGTCCGGTTCTGTTTCCACCCCCGGCTCGGTGCCCACGCGGGGCCCGGCCTCTTGCTTCCGGGCAGCGCTGTCCCTCATCCTGCTCACGTGCTGTGCGTCCTGCCAATCAGCGCAGGCTGCTGGAACGAAACGCTACAGACTGGGCTTCAGCAGCAGCAGTGTGTTTTCTCATTGTCCTGGAGGCCAGAAGTCAAGGTCAAGAAGTCGGCAGGGCTGGTTTCTTTGCTCTCCATGCTGTGTAGACGCCCGGCCGTCTCCACCCTGTGTCCTCACGTGCCTTCCCTTCCGTGTGTGTCTGGGTCGCCTTCTCCTCTTCTGCTAAGGACACAGTCATACTGGGTCAGGGCCCACCCACGTGGCTTCATTTCACCTGACACCTCTTTGAAGGCCCCGTCTCCAGACACAGCCGTGTCCTGAGGTCCTGGCATTGGGATGTGAACATGTGAATTTGACGAGAGGACACAATTCAGCCTATAAAAGGGGCTTCCCTTTATTACCTGTGTGTCCTCGCCTGAGTGGTGGGCACAGTCCCATCCCCACAGCTTAGCTGGACATCCTGGCTTGGGGAGGGCAGGTGAGGAGACCGAGAAGGTGGGACGCGTCCCTTCACAAGGTGACTTTTCGGTCCTGCCTGTCGCTGGCTGCTCTGGTGGCTCAGGGGCCCAGCCGAGCCTCCCACCCTGCAGGCTCCCCACGGGTCCCCGCAGTGGCCCCTGGCGACTGGACCTCGAGTCCTTCAATCCGACCACAGCCGGAGCTGGCCTGGGGGCTGCTCCCAGGGCCTGGGAACCCACGTGGCTTTGACTGCTTCCTCTCCATGCACCACAGCTGAAGGCGGCCACAGTGACCCACCCGCTGGGCCCCTCAGGTCTCCAAGGCCCCCAGGGAGCCTCCTGGTCCTGTGAAACGTACAGACCAACTGTCTTGGCAGTTGATCAGGTAACTCGGCTCAGGAAGAAAACTAACAGTTGCTGACACCCAGGGCCGAAGGGAGCTCACGGTCCGGTTTGCCTGGGCCACGCTTTCTCCACACCGGTGTCCAAAACCCAGGAGCCAGGCGAAGGGCTCTGCTAGAGGCCTCACTGGATGTAACAAGTGGTGGTCCTGCAGGACCGTGGTCAGCCGTATGGTTTCCACACATTCTTCAAAACATTATCTTAACCGGCAGCAGGCGTCCACGGGGTCCGAAGAAAGCTCAGCCCCGCAAGACAGGGAATCAACGCCTTCCAGAAAGTCAGCCTTGTGAGCAGGAGCAGGGCTGGCCCTTGCGGTCTGGGGGAGCACAGGCTTCCAGAGGCCAGCTAGATGGGGGCTGGGATGGCCCCGGCACCTCAGCCTCTGGTCAGTGTGGTCCTGGGCATTCCCAGCTGAGCCCTCCAAGTGAGTCTGTGCCAGGGCTTTCCCCAGAACCTTCTGTAAGGAGATCCTCTAGGGGACCCTCTAGGGAACGTCTTGGACCCTCCCAGCTCGTTCCTGGCTCACTGCCTCCTGGTGGCTGAGGGGAGGCCCTGGCAGCCCTGTCCAGTGGCCTTGGGAAGGTCCTCCCAGCTGGGGCCTGCCTCCCTGCTTTCCTGCTCCCTTTGCACAGCATTTGGGAGACTCTTGTATATGGGGGGCTTGACCTGCAGGTCCTCGGGGTGGGCAGGGGGCAGCCGGGTGCACAGGCGGGGCGGGGATCAATATCCGTAAACTTGAAGATGTGTGTCAGGGACACCAGGCAGGTTTCTTGTGGACACAGTGTTTTAGAAGAACCATGATGTCTGCATGGCTGTTCATCCGAAGTAGTTCTGACTTTCACCTAGTTCTCTAGGTAGGACCCTGTCCAGAGTGGGCCAAGCCCAAATGCCAAAGAGAGCACAGGCTGTGTCCAACTATCAAAACATTTCAGTGTCACAGAAAGGCTTTGGAGCCTGAATATGTGGTCCACATATTTCAAGCAATAACTGTTATAACAAAATTATAGGATGGCTGGTGTAGACCCATGGAAAACACACTTTAAATGACGTACAGGGGCCACAGACTCAAATGTTTATGGGGCCAGACATGTAACATGAATGTATGAGTGGGTGCAGATAGGGCAACATGGAGTGGTGGAGCTTGTGGCTAACTGGAGAACACATGACCCATCCAAAGGCATTCTGGTAGCAGCAACACTATGCCACCAACAAAGCACATCTGTGGACACATGCAGTCCATGGGATGTCAGCTTGCAACCACTGTGTAGCACAGCTGTGGAACAGGGACAAAGGTCTTCAAATAGAAAATACACTTGAAAGAAGTTTCCAATCTACCGTGAGGAGTTTTGATTGACAACACAGGGAGGCTGGCTTCTGCCGCTGGCCTCTCTTGCCTCTGGACTGGAAATGGATGATGGAGTTTAATTCATATGCAGGTCCTTTCTAGATGCTCCCCTCTAAAAGAGTCTGGAGGTAGAAGCAGCTTTGTCTTCCTGACGAAGGTGCAGGAAGCCTGTGCATTAAGGGGGAGCCGTGAGCAATGAGATGGGAAATAATCGATACTAGAAAGCACAGTGCGATCTACACGCGGTCCTGCTCCCTGGGAGCAGCTTGGACATTTATAGGCGTGGCTTGATGGGTCTGGCTGAGCCCATCTTCTGTGGTCAGTGTCACTTTGCAGATGTTGCACACTGCAGCCCCCTGGAAGTTCTTCCCCCCCGGGCTTTCCAGGTCTCAGCGACCAAACTCCCTCCAGCCCCAGGTGTAGAGCAGGGGCGTGGGGGGTCAAGGACACCGAGACCCGCTCCCCAAAGGACCACGTGGCTTGTCTCCAGTCTCGCTGACTGTGCTCTCCCTGAGGCTCTGCTGGCAGAGAGGAGAGCCAGGAAGACCACGGGGATTGCACTTCCATCTTCCCCACAGGGGTGGTTAGCTTCCTGTGGCGGCTGTAACCAAATACCACAAGCTGAGTGGCGTGAAACAGCAGCAGTGGACTGTATCACAGTCCTGGAGGTCAAGGTGTCGGCAGGGTCATGCTTCCTATGGAGCTTCTAGGAGACGAGCCTTCCTGATTCCTCCAGCTTCTGGTGGCTGCCAGTGGTCCTTGGCTTGTGGCCACAAACCCCAGCCTCTGCCTCCATCTCCCTCTGTGTGTCTGTGTCTTCTCCTTTTCTCTCTCTTATAGGGACACTTGTTATTAGAATGATAGCACCTTGAGATCCTTAATGACATCTACAAAGACCGTTTTCCCAAAGACGGTCGCATTTGCGGTTCTAGGGGTTAGAATCTAGAACATGTCTTTTGGGGGGACACTATTCAACCCACGACAGGCATTTTTGGTGTCCTTTTCAGCTCTTAAAATTCAAACCAGAAATGGATATTATGCTTGAGGCCAAAGTTTACTTTCCAGCCAGCTGGTTGACATGGCTATGCCTCCAGGAAAAATTCTGGAACCAGGAGCAATTCTGGAGGAACAGGGAAGGCCATATGTTTTTCTGGATTGTGTATTTGTGGAAGTAGAAGTTCCATTCCAGAGTGGCCTCGGAAAATGGTGACCACTGGCTCTCATCTGGGCGTGGATCTCCTGGATGTCAGAGATGCTGTAGCCCAGAGGAAGGTGCAAGGGCAGGACCTCTGCCCGCAGGAGCTGACGGCTTAGGGGACATCTCCTCCCCGCCCCCATGCACCACTGCCGTAAGCAGGGCCTTGCTTCTTAGCACTCTGGCCTGGGATCCTTCAGACAGATTATTAAATTCAACAGATTGGATGAGGAGCTAGAGCAAACCAAAGAATGTTGTGACTAAGTGTCTAGGATTTCACCTTGGATTGATATGTTGATTATTGCCATGGGTCACAGAGAAGCCAAAAAAAAAAAAAAAAAACCAAAATTAAAATAAAACTACATCTATGTTTGTTTGGTCTCTCTATCTAAAGCTTCATCGTAGAAGACTCAGGGAGGGTCAGCACTAATAAAATCTCTGCAAATTCTGCCATTTGAATCCTAATATAAAATATTTGGGATAAATATTCCAATAGTCATTGCATTTAGCTTAAGATGATTATGGAGAGATTTTAGGAATATTGTAAGAAATAAGGGGAAGTATAAAGTATAAGAAAAAGGAAAAGTATAATGTCATAGTCCCAGGGGCTTTACAAACACTGCAAGGAATAGATTTCAAAGCCAAAGAGATTAACAGGTGTTTCTGTTGAAGGAAGAACGACATCTCGGGAAATCCACAGATGGGACCTCAGTTTGATCGTGTTGCCTCTCTTTGGGGGCCATAAGCAAACTGGTTGACTGAGTCTCCCCTAAGCATTGGCCCACACCCACCCCCATAAGTAGCTGCACAGAACGTTCAAGAGGCCGCTGCCCCCTCCTCACACAATGGCCCCTGAGAAATGCGAGTCAGAGGACGTGGCTTGGGCCCCAGCCATGTCCTCAAGCTCTGTTTTCCTGGTGATGCCCACCTGCCACGGGTGTGTGTAGGGGGGTAAATGAGAGTGTATGATCAGGAAATAGGAACCTTGTATTTTGTTGTTAAAAAAGCAATCCTCAAAAGGAGAAGCAGCACTGTAAAGGCTCTTCCCTGCTACCACGGGCTACACTCTTCAGCATGATCATACTTCTGCCAACTGAGTCCAGTGACATGCCGATGTTAAGCCTGGGAAGAAAAGAGCTGGTCCTGCACTGATCCAGAGCCCGGCCTCAGCGTCTGGGCTGGACGGTGGTTACACGTTTGACCCTGGCTTCATCCCTAGGGGGTGCAGGGCCTCATGGACGTTGTGTTTCCACTTCCCACCCCCAGACAGACTGCTTACCCATGTGACAATTAACTAAAATTTCATTCTGATTATAAAACGAATACCCCCTCCTTGTTGGAAATTCAGAAAACCAAGAAAGAAAATGAAAACTACCTGTAATTTTCTCAGTCTGATAAATGAGCGCCAGTAGGTCGAGTCCTTTGCGCACGTCGGCCACTGTTCTAAAGCTTCACACGAATGCTCTAACCCTCGCAGCAACCGATGGTGTAGGGGCTGTGATTATCTTCCTGTTATAGTTGGGGAAACCGAGGCACAGGGAGTTAGTAATTTGTCCAAGATCACATAGTTGGGCGTGTATACGTGTGTGTATATGTGTGTGTGTGTGCACGCACACACTTTTTCATAATTAGGAGTATACGTTACATAGTTGAGTCTTGTCTTTCCTTCACTTAACGTTGTGTCGTGTGTATTCCCCGTCATGTTACAAATTCTTATCAGTCATCATGTTAGTGACTGCTTGGTACACCCCATCACTTATATACCCTCTTCCCTATTATCAGACAGTTAAGTCTCCCCTCCCTTTTCTCCTGAATTATAAGCAGGACTTCAAGGAATCTCTTTGCCCTTGAGTCTTTCTTTGCATTACTCGTAATTCCCATAGGAGAAACTCCTAGATATGAAATCGGTGTGTCAGTGGGTATGAGCTGTGGATCCAGAAGGACCTCACCAATTCACCTTCCTCCCCACAGCACGCCTCCTGCTCTCCCGAAGGCCCTGAGGGGAATCAGTGCAGTTTAGGTGCCCCTGGAGGCTTTGGAAGTGGGCTGCCCAGAGGTCCAGAGTTTGTAGCCCTGCACAGAAGATGGGCCTGCAGGCCCAGCTTTCAGAAATGACATAGCCATGTAGAGGTCTCTCCTACGTGAGCATCATAGGAAATTCGTGGGCCCAGGGAAAACTAGGGTTAATGGGAAGAAGTATAAATGGCAATAGAGTAACAGACAGTTTCACTGTGAGTACACACATGTTCTGGGGAACAGCAAAACTCAGCAACAATGTGACACTTCGTTGAATGCACTTAACTTACTATTGGGTTTAAATAACTACATCACCCCCCCCCCCGCTTCCTTCCACCTATTATGAGTTTGGGGGATTAGAACGTAATTATGGCATTTTGGAAACTAAAAAACAAACCCAATATTATCACTCTTCCAGGTGCCAATGTTGTCTGGGGACTGATTGCTTCTCCCAGTGAAAGCATTGACAATTAAATTCGAGTTCTTCACAGGGGAGGGGAGAAGTTGCTCCACAGACCCCGTGAAATCGTAGGCAAAAATCTTGCGTGTGCGCACGTGCGTGTGAGCACGCACACACACGCGTGCATCTTCCTGTGGAGAAAGTCCACTCCCTTAGTCAAGTTCTCAGAGGTGTCCTGGACCCCAGAAAGGTCCAGAACCTGGGCTGTAGGTCAGCCGCGGGGGCAGCCTCCTCCAAGGCGGGTCCTGCTGATCATTCCCCAGGACTCATGTCACCTTGTGCTTGCAGTGCTGGTGAAGGGCCAGGTGACCACCAAGTACTACCGGCTGCTGTCCAAGCTTGGCGGCTGGGTGTGGGTGCAGAGCTGCGCCACCGTCGTGCACAACAGCCGCTCGTCCCGGCCCCACTGCATCGTGAGTGTCAATTATGTCCTCACGTAAGTCAGACGCATTTGTTTCTCTCCTTGCTCTCTCCTCCTCCCCCGGCCCTCATCAGCTCGCTCCCGGAAGCACCATCTCTCTCTCCCTCTGTCTTTCTGGAACTGTTCATCTGTCTCCTGTTTTGTTTTAGTGAACAATCTGGTTGTCTGGGAGGGGCTGAACGATTCCTGTATCAGCACTGAGGGCCGGGTGTGCCCCGAGGCTGAGGATGGGATCGGACAGCCCGGGTGAGGGGGGTGACTGGGCTGAGGGCAGGCGGGCGATGCCCCCCATCTTGACCAGGATGAAAAGGGGTGCACATCCCGGACCAAGAATACAAACTTATACTCTCTGGGCCCACAGACATTTAGGTCATCCTGCTGCTTCTGCCATTTGAGACGGGCTATCTCCCATGTTTTCCTTGCCTTCCTACGTAGCCTGTTGTAAATGATAGTGAATATTTAGCACCTTTAAAACTCCAGAAGGGGCTTCCCTGGTGGTGCAGTGGTTGAGAGTCCGCCTGCCGATGCAGGGGACACGGGTTTGTGCCCCGGTCCGGGAAGATCCCACATGCCGCGGAGCGGCTGGGCCCGTGAGCCACGGCCGCTGAGCCTGCGCGTCCGGAGCCTGTGCTCCGCAATGGGAGAGGCCACAACAGTGAGAGGCCTGCGTACCGCAAAAAAAAAAAAAGAGAGAAAAACAAACAAAAAAAAACTCCAGAAGGTTAAGTTCAGTCGCAGTTAAGACCATTAGAAGCAACAGGACCTAAGTCTACCTGGGACCATACGTTCCTCTCCGCCCAACGTGGCTATTACGTGTTAGATCACTTTGCACCCAGCCCCACCCTGAACAGGGTCCTCTCTGATGCAGGGAGGTTTCAGGCTCTCCCTTCTTTCACAGAGTGAGTGCCAGGTTCCTGGGGGTTTGGGGCGGGGTGAGAGGTAGGTGGTGTTTTTTTTAGAGGTAGAGTGATTTTAGCAAAACTGTACGGGAGAAAGCATTTTAGTCCCTTCATGATTCTACCTGAGCAAACAGGCCCATGTGGGCTGGGGCTGGGGCTCTGGGCACCTTCCCCTCCTGAGAATCTGACGGTGCTGAGTTGGCTCTTTAGGGCAGGAATGGGCCCCTGGTGCGGAAGTGGACAAGGCTGGAAGCCAGGCTCCTGGACCGCCAAGGGTCCCCACTCACACCTCCCTGGTGCTAAACAGGGAAGCAGCTGGGCCGCAGACACGTACACTGATCAGTGGCATTTCTGTCCTTTCCTTTGTGCCCTGACACCCTGCCTAGTGGCGAATGGTGTCCGCAGGAAACGTGCGTGGGGCTCACGCGGTGGGAGAGAGCTGTACTGCGCCCCTCTATTCCTGACGAAAAACACTGATGTCACCCGGCATCTCCCAGGGGCTCTGAGCTCGAGGCTGCGGGGTGGCTTTTATAACGAGGGTGGGCCGTCCCTCGAACCCCAGCTCCATCCACTTAGTGGAAACGACACAGTGGAGCTTCTTGAGTCAACTTGCCCTGGGGATGGTCCCGGGAGCCCGCCCTCCCTCACAGCCCGTGGACATGACCTGTCCCGCTCTTTCGTTCCTCAGGGACATCGAATACAAGGAACTGCAGTTGTCCCTGGACCAGGTGTCCACGTCCAAGTCCCAGGACTCCTGGAGGACCGCCTTGTCTACCTCACAAGAAACTAGGAAATTAGCTAAACCCAAAAACACGAAGATGAAGACAAAGCTGAGAACAAACCCTTACCCCCCACAGGTAACACACACCACCTGCAGGGGCTCAGGGCACCTGGGCACCTCAAGGAATGAGGAACCTCTGATGGCACTCAGGGGTCTCTCAGCCTGGGAGTTTCTCTGGGATGTCCCACCTACAGGGTGGAGACGTGGCCTGGGGAAGGCAGGCAGAGCGGACATCCAGGGGGATGAGTCAGGTCTAGGAAACAGAAGACTACACTGGGGAGGCTCATCAGCTGCTAGAATCCATGTGAACGTGGCTCAGAACGCGGGTGCCTCGTGTTTCCTTAGCATTTGATTTTAATGGAAACCTTCCCTCCCTCTTTAAAGTCTTTTGCAAGCTCTCAGAAGGCGCAAGTGGTTGCATGTATCTGGTGTGTTGTCACTTGGGGTGAGGACATTTCTTTCCACCCAGAGGGTGGGTCCCTGGGGTGCCGTCTCCTGGGCACCTGTCCCCGGTGGGACCTCACGCCGGTGGCCGGGGTGGGCCCAGCCCTGGGATGGGGCGGGCACTATAGGATCGGAAGGCAGTTGGCCGCCGGCCCCTCAGTGAGCCCTTCATCCGTCTTCTTTGCTCGGCAGCAGTACAGCTCGTTCCAAATGGACAAACTGGAATGCGGCCAGCTCGGAAGCTGGAGAGCCAGCCCCCCCGTCCACACCCCGGTTCCCCCAGAACAGCAGCTCCATTCAGAAGGCAGCGACCTTCTGTACGCGCCGTCCTACAGCCTGCCCTTCTCCTACCATTACGGACACTTCCCTCTGGACTCTCACGTCTTCAGCAGCAAAAAGCCAATGTTGCCGGCCAAGTTCGGGCAGCCCCAAGGGTCCCCGTGCGAGGTGGCACGCTTTCTGCTGAGCGCGCTGCCAGCCAGCGGCGAGTGCCAGTGGCAGTATGCCAGCCCCCTAGTGCCGGGCAGCCCGTCTCCAGCTAAAAGTCTTTCCGAGCCGCCGGTGAACCCTGCTCGGCACAGCCTCGTGCCAAGCTACGAAGGTGGGTCATGTTTGCACGAGGGGAGGGGGCAGGGCTGTGCACAGCGCTGTCAGTGGGTGGCAGATGGAAAAAGAACCCTCACACTGTGGGCAAACGTTCCCTTTTTTCTGCTTCTAAGTGGGAATGGCTGTGCTTTCCTGCCCTCCCTGAGAGCGCTTCACGAGGGTGCCGAAAGCTGGGCAACTGAGCCGGTGTGCCTCGTGGGCACCAGGGACAGTGTAAAGGGCAGAGGAAACTGGGTGTTCGGCCACCCTCCATAAAAATCCTGGCCCTGTTTCCTCCCCAAAAGAGAGGCAAATGATTTTCCTATGTACTGAGAACCCCCAGCTCTATTTATTTTATACGATGACTTTCTACTCCACCCAGAAATGAACATGGAACACTATTGGTTTTCTTTCCGTGCCAGTTTTCGAAGTGTGGGAAGCGGTGGTGGAAAATCACAGGCTCAGGGACGGAAACGCCACTCACCTCCCCAGGGCAAAATAGCACGAACCCTCCAGGACTCAGTTTCTTCATCTGTAAGACAGGAACGTAGGCCATGTCAATTGCCTACCGCAGGGCTTGGCACACACACAGGAATGGCCTTCCAGCCAGCTCCTCCTGGTGGCAGGCAAGCAGAGGTCCTCTGTGGAGGTGCCACCAGCTGCCCCAGGCCCAGCAGACTCCTGCCTGCTCCTTGGGACAATCCCAGGCAGAGGGTAGAAGGTGGGGATTGAGGGTTAGCTCAGCGGGGTGTGTTCCTGTTTCACCCAGACCTAACTACTGCTCAGACCATAGACGAGGTTTGTGCAAATGTCCTGTGGGGACCCCTAAATCCCAGAGAAGAGTCACCTGCGTAAGGAGAGCTCCCTGGAGTCCCCCCTCGCACCTTTCTCTCTTCTCAGGCAGCGGGGCTCTCTGCTGCTCCTAGGGCTGCTTCGTGAACCTCTTGCTCTGTGCTGTGACCCAGTCTTTACAATCCTGTGAGATAAATTTGGTCTCCGTAGACGAGAAGGCGGCTAGATCCCGGGAGAAATCGAACCTTCTTGGAGATTAACAGGACATGTTTCTCAAAAGTAGCCAGTTTAAAAAAGAACATACCGGCAGCCAGGGCAGTGCAGCTCTGCCTTTTGGCCTCAGGCAGTCCAGAGATTTGAATCCCCAGCACCCATCTGTGCATAGGATCCCTCAAATAACCAAGGAAGGGCCAAGGGAAAAAAACAAAGCGTTTTCATAACAGCTGAAAATACTATCCACTGGAGACTGAGTTGAAAAGATTATTTTTGTGTGTGTGCGGGAGTTGACCAAGGAGATAACACAGTATTTGATTTTTTAAATTGCTATTTTGAAAGCGAAAGAGGTTAATGACCACCTCATTTGTCAGTCATTTGGTAAAAAACGGACCAAAGGTGCGAACGGGGGGGGGCAGTTTGTGATCGACTTCCTAGACTTTTTGATACTAAAGGAAGAGGAAGGATGTCTTAAGGTTAAAAAAAAAAAAAAAAAAAAAAGACTTCCCTGGTGGTCCAGAGGTTCAGACTCCACGCTCCCAATGCAGGGGACCTGGGTTCGATCCGAGGTCAGGGAACTAGATCCTGCATGCCACAACTAAGACCCCGTGCAGCCAAATAAGTAAATAAATAAATATTTTTTAAAAAGAGGGGGGAGCCAATTGATTGCAGACATCTAATTAGTGACGATGGTCATTACCTTAATTATGACTAAAGGGAGCAGGGTGATGACCGCTCCACCCTCCCCACTGAGGTGAAAGCAAGAAAGCGCAGGGCAGCCTGGGGTCACCTAACACTAGGGCCGAGGAAGCCTCTGGACCAACGCTGTCCAATATGGTGGCCACCAGCCCCTGTCAGCCAGTGCAATGCGTTGCGCTCGAAGTGTCTGCACTGCATTTCAAAGACAGAAACAATACAATTTCTCCCCGATCTTTATATTGATTACACACTGAAGTAATAGTCTAGCTATGCTGCATTAAATTAAGTATCTTACTAACACTAACTCCATCTGTCTCTCTTCGCTTTTTCCTGTGGCTGCTAGAACACTGCAACTGGCATCCTGTGATCGGACCTCGCGGGCCCGGGACGCACGCGGGAAGGGGCGAGGGCGGCTCCGGGGCTCGAGCGCGCGGGCGACAGGGGTGGCCCAGGGGTGGTGGCGGCCCCAGGGCCCTCCGGCTTGGCGTCGCTCTGGGCATGTCCCCTTCCTCCCCCGCGCGGGCGTCTAACGTGTCGCCTGTCCCCGCAGCGCCCGCCGCAGCCGCGCGGAGGTTCGGCGAGGACACCGCGCCGCCGCTGCCGAGCTTCCCGAGCTGCGGGCACGACCGCGACGAGCCGGCGCTGGGCCCGGCCAAGGCCGCCCGCCAGGCCGCCCGCGACGGGGCGCGGCTGGCGCTGGCCCGCGCGGCCCCCGAGTGCTGCGCGCCGCCGGCCCCCGAGCCGCCGGGCGCGCCGGCGCAGCTGCCCTTCGTGCTGCTCAACTACCACCGCGTGCTGGCCCGCCGCGGGCCGCTGGGGGGCGCTGCGCCCGCCGCCCCCGCCCTCGCCGGCGGCCCCGGCGCCCCCGACGCGGCGGCCGGCGCGCTGCGACCCCGGGCCCCCGACCCCGCCGCCGCCGCCTCGCCGCCCGGCGCGCCCCTGCCGCACTACCTGGGCGCCTCGGTCATCATTACCAACGGCAGGTGACCCGCCCGGGCCGGACCGCGGAGTCCTGGGGCCGCCCCGCCTCGCGCAGGGATGCCCGCGGGGAGAAGCCATAGGCCAGCCTCTTTGGCTCCCATTTTACCAAGTCCAGCCGAATCAAGAGGGACGAGCTGTATATGCACGATTTAAATTAATTTATACAGAGACAACTATTTTACTAGAACTCCACCGCCGACTTTTAGATTTTTACCGTAGATGCCATAATCGTCCGTGTAGAAGACAGAGACACGGCGACGTTGGGGAGACGTGACCGCCCGACCTTTCTTCCCCAAGAGCCGGGTTTGCTGAAAGGGCGTAGCTGAGCGTCCCCGACCGCCCACGTATGGCCTCAAACTACTCCGTCTGTGGGGGGACTTGGTTTCCTCACCTTGAAATCAGGCGTGCGCGCCTTGCGTGTCCCCGATGCTCAGTAACAGTCCCTCTGGGGGCTTGGAGGAGGCTCCGCTCCTCACATACCCTCCACTTTGCGGAGGAAACCCCACCCTGATACAGTCAGGGGTGCCGGTGGGTGGCCGACCTGGAAGCTTCCTGTATCCAGAGCCCTTTTAGATTAAGTCAAGGCAGAATGTGATGATTTAAGTCCCATGAACGGACAACTCCGTTGTCTTTAAAAGTCATTCATGAGTCTAATTAAAAGCTGTTGTTTTAATTTAACCCTTTCCTTGATACAAACATCAACAAGCCCAGACAAGGGGGTGAACGTGGGTGCGCTTCACGAGTGCGTTCACAAGCTCTTATTCCCTCCTACCCTGTGAACTCTTGAGAATAGCACCTTCAGAAACATATGGAATAGGCATTAAATGCAAATATATATATATAGCCAGATATTTTATGAGAATGACATGTGGATGATTTCGGTGCCCAGTGGATTGGCTACCCCTGTCAAGTTTGATGACAAGGCAAAATCCCTCTGGCCCACACAGACCTGTAATTCCCTAGGCTCGTGTTTGCTACAAGTAGTGCTAATAAAGTTAGTTACATTGCATGTGCAATATGGAAGATTGTCAATGGACTGCGCCTTGTGGAAGAAAACATGCTAAAGGGATGTAATGAAAATGATGTACATGTTGTCTTCAGCGTTTTCTGCATTTTATACAGAGCAAGAAAACTCCATATGAACATGTCATGTGTATAACAGGTAAACAGAAAACTTTTTATAAAGAACCAGCAGGGACTTCCCTGGTGGCGCAGTGGCTAAGACTCCGTGCTCCCAATGCAGGGGGCCTGGGGTTCAATCCCTGGACAGGGAACTAGATCCCACATGCATGCTGCAACTAAGAGTTCACATGCCACAACTAAGGAGCCCACATGCAGCAACTAAGACCCGGCACAACCAAATAAAATAAATAAATGTTTTTTAAAAAAAGCACCAGCAGTGTTTTTAAAATAAACTTCCATTAATTTCTGTTTTTATACTTTTGCTTCAAGACTTCACCATTAAAAACCCTACCATGGCTCTGCAGTGGATCAGCGCATTGAACCACCTTTTTCCAATCTGCTCCACACGATAAACGCTCCCTCATTTTGCTTTTTCAAAAATGGTTTACTTTTAGGAAACTATGTCCGCCTTTCTGAGTGGAAAGGTTGTTCACAAATGTCTTTAACTCAGTGTTGCAGAATCAAAGTGCACCTACGTCAACTGTTCTTAAAATGTGAAAGGACCTGTTGCCCAGTGTCACTATGAGGACCAGCCTCATTCCGTAGGTGTCAGTTGCCTTATGGTACAATTTGCAAATTTAGGAACATGTGTCTTGCAGTGAAGAGACAGGGTCAGGAGAATTATAGGCATACACCCCTGCACAGCATTTAGCCATACCTCACGAGCAGCTTGTTGTGAGTGTGTGCACACATAAAATAAGCCTGGGGTATTACTTTTGTGCTGTCGAGACCCGTAATTAAACCATGATTCCAGGAAGGTGCAGCTTTGATGAGCAGGAGATCCACCTGACATTTTTCAATAAAGTACTGCAAAATGCGCTTGCGTCTACCTTGTCATTAACCATCGGGGGCTGTATAAATAAATACAAACCACGAAGGCTTCCGGAGCAGTTTAAGATCAAAGGTTACTGCTAGGAAAGAAGACCGTTAGAGATTTATAAATGAGAATAAATAGGCTTAACGATGAGTGTATATGTACTTGAAAAATAAAATGTGTACTAGGAAAAACTTCCTTGCCTAAACAAACATCACAGTTTTCATGGCCTAGAACATGAAGGAAGATTCCTCTGCAAGCCGGCTTCCAGGCGGCCAGCAGCTCGGAGAAAAGTTAACAGAGCAGTTACTATGGCAACCTGATATGATTACCTCCATCTTTTAGTCTGCACATTTAAGCTGGGGATATCGTTTCTTGACTTCCGTGAGGCTCTGGAAGAGGAAGAGGAAGCATTTTAATAAATATGCATCTCTTTCACAAAAACAGAAGAAAAAAATTGTAGTGGATCCTAACATGTTGACAAAAATGCCAGATCAAATGGATTTGAGAAATCAGCCCAGTTCAAGACTGACTCGGCCCCCCCTCCACTGGGCCTCCCAGAGAAAGGAATTCCTTTATGTTCATTGAAGCCCTTTCTAGAAAAGCCATTCCACTCATACCTTTGTAGAGAAGTGAACAGGGTGTGAAGGGCCGCTCGGAGGAAATCTGCAAGAGCCTGTGTTTTCTGCTCCCTCACCCCGACCCCTTTTGTCATTTTAAAGTCCGATGGGGCCATGCCTTCCTCCTTTGGATCCTAAGGGTGGGGGAGGTGTAATCCTTCAACGAATCCTATTTCGAGTCTACTGTAATTTATTGTAACTGTGAGACAGTTGAGGTAGACTTTGGGGGCTGGTACAGATGAAAGAACACTTTTAAAAATTCCATAAAATTACAGTAGCTTAAAATCTTAGTGAATAGTAGCCCTTGGGTTATCTAAGGTGCGTTACTCAAGCTATTCCTAAACTTAAGTGTGATAAATACGGTTAAAATCTTGGGGAAAAACTGTCAAGACAAAAGTCAAGCAGTTTCCACAAAAGAGAACAATTCGACAACAACAGAATCTGTTCTTATATTAAATTTGTTGTTATACTCAATTAATTTTCAAATTAAAAACTGACATTAGTAAATTTGTTTCTCACCTCTTTTTTTTTAACTTTTCGGTTTGCTAACTTTCATTCTTTGGAGTAATATGATCTCTCTTTTGTATGATACATAATACATTTCTCAAAAATATTTAAAAAGCCACCAGCTTCTTAATACTTAGAAATACATACATATTCCTTACTATGTTAAACTATTTATTTAAAAAATGTTTAAATATGAATAAAAACACTGTAACCAAAAGTAGTTGCTTATTTTTACAAATGAAATGTGGTAAAAATAACAATGAGCCCGAACTATATAGAAAGTCTTAAAGTTTATTTTGATAGACTTGCTTTTTATAGGAATTGGTTTAAATTAATTCCTTTTCAGAGATGATTCTTTGAAAAGCTACAAATGCAGAGGTTTCACACTTTCTTTTATTTCAAATACGCATAGTAGTTACCCAGGAATACCGACTCTCCATTCTTTGTCTGTTACGAGCAAACAGATCTATGGACTGTAAGCCTAAAATGTCTCCTTTATGCACTCTGAAACGGTTGGGTGAGGTTGGCTTCTCTCCTGGCTCCCAGACTCTCGGGTGAGAGGCGGCCATGCAGCCCCCGTGTGTGGATGGGGTAGGGGTGCGGTTGCATGCTACGCGGGTCTGGGCCTGCGCACCCACCCACAGCAGTCAGGGGGCTGCAGCAGCGAACCCCACACCGGACACAAATCCTTTCGGCTTTGCCTCCACGCTGTAAACGCTGCCAGGATGAACCGTGCCGAGGGGCACTGCTGAGGGGTGTGTGTGTGCGTGTGTGCATGCGCACGTGCGTGCCCGGGAAGCCCAGGTATTGCTGTGTCCTATTTTAGGGGGCACTTCCTCAAGAGTTCTTCTGAAATTTGCTACCAGCCCAGAAGGGATGACATCTTGCCCTTTACATAACCTGGAAGATGTTCAATGCGCAGCCTCTAAACTGGGGCACAATTCAAATATCCTAAGAGCACACGCCAATCCTGAGTTTAGGTGCTGTGTTTTAAAGATTAAGAAGAAAATGCAAAGTTCCTGTTAAGACTTTAAAGCTCCTTGAGGTCATCGATTGCCGGGTGCATGAACGCCCCAAATGGATGAGTGCAGTACAGCAAGTTTCCCTAATGCTAACAGCTGTAAGGAAAAAGCCTTTATTCAGCTGTCTGTTCTATATGAAACAGAATTTCAAAAGTCTTTGGTTCCTCTGAGGCAAAATCAGGTTTATGAAAAACGCAGCATCTGCTCCAAAGTCTACGTTGTCTCCCTCAAGACAACTGGGTGTCGGCACAAGTTAAGAACAGTCTTAAAAGCACAGAGGCAAAGTGATATGCCCGGAACATCTCCATCTGCTTTGACATGGCCACACTTCATTAGTTTTAATTTACCAAAAGGAAATTAAATGATAACTTTTTTTTCCCCAAAGCAGACTGTCTAGAATAGGACTTCAGCTTAAAACAAATCGTAGCATGTTTCTCATTAAATAACCCCCCAAAGAAATTCAAAAAGTAATGATGGCGGCTCTGAGAGATGACTTGCCTTATATTACAAAGTTTGAGAAATGAAACTTGCAACATTAGCCTGAGATCTTTCTTCTTGATGATATTTTGCAGATGCCCTCTCAAGGGTGAGGCCATTTTGTAATTTTGGGGTGCAGTGGACTTTAAACTTTTATTTAGACTTGGGCATTTAGGAGAGAGTGTTTTTTGTTTTGTTTTGTTTTGTTTTTTTGAAGAATAATTCTAATTGAAGCCTTATTTGCAAAAATTACTTCTGAAGTTCTTTTCAAGTTACATTTCCAAAACACACATGTTGGGTGAGTGGACTTAACTAAACGTGTTATTTGTTTCCTTCCTATGTGGCTGCCTGTGCCTGGCTACAGGTAGACAGATTTTATACTGAAAACCACAAGTGTCTGCAGTTAGCCTCACTGGGGAAAGCTGGATGAAGAGGGTGCTGGTGCACAGTAAGGGGATTTTGTTCAAAGCTGAGAGCCTCATCAAGTTTTCTCGCCACTAATTTCAGTTGGGATTGGCAGGAAGAGAGAAAAGTGGACAAAAATTGGCCTTTTCAGGCTGAAAAATAATGTGTATGATTCTCAAGTTCAACAGAGATAGGAGTTACATGGAAAAAGCATGGAATACATCTGGAAATAGCAAATGTATATCAAAAGGCTTCCTTTCTTTTGTTCTTCCATGCAGACTCTTAGGGCATCATATTTGGAACATCTTCTTTTAAAGTTTCTCTCTCTCTCTCACACACACACACCCATCCTCTTAACTGACGGCATTCAGTAGCAATAACATTTTCTTTTTTGGCAATATGAAAAGGGGGCCAAAAAATGTGGCTCACAAATAAAATGCCATCGCAGGATTTCGAAGCGAGTCTGAGGCTGGCTTACAAGCGCCGCATCCTCCTTTGCGTGTGGAATGAGACTTCATCCCCAGCTGTTAGGCCCAAATCATCCACCTCGCATCCACGCAACTGCCTGATCAACGCTTTCAGGACCCTGAACTTGATGCCATCACTTCAGAATATGCAGTAAATTTAAACTTATGAAAGGAGAGCTCATTCATTAATGTCGAAGTAATTAACTGATTTCCTCTACAAGGTCATTGCAACCATACCAGCCTCTGTTCCATTTAGACATTGTTGTTGGACCACAAACCACAGGATGAGAGTAACACTAGAAATCTACCTTCTCTTTTCTTCACTAACAAAAAGATAAAATGATAACTAAGTGCCAATATATGTTCCTGTAGGAAAACACCTCCCTGGATGCTTGTAAAGAGTGTTACCATACCTCTAACTCACCAATGGTCTGGGCCCGAAAGCTTTTCTAAAATCTGTTTTTAATAGTCTAGGGGTAAAGACCTCCACTACTGGGAAAACATTTGAATTATGTCATTGCTGTTTCCATGTAAAAACTACCTCGCTCCCCAATTAAGATGCATCCAATTCCAAAAGGGGAGAAGAATTTCACACCTATGGCAGGGCTTATACCTGAATTAAATCTTCCACTTGTCAACCCTCCACCCCCAGCATCTTCAAACACCAAATAAAATGACAACAGAACAAAATTAAAGAATTTACAGCTTAAGTGGAGGGAGAAAAAATTTGCCTACAACTCCGAATTAGTTTCCCAGACCCATGGGCTAGGACAGGCGGCGGAAATCGACGTGCAATGCTCCTGCCGTGGTCCTGCCCTTCCGTCTGTCCCAGCTCAGCCCAACTGTGGCCTGGGGCCCACCAGACGCTCCAGACAGGACTACGGCTGTTTGGGAATTATGAGGTTTCTCAGCATGTCGAAGGAGTTGCCGTCTGGATGCACAGTCACCACTTCGCCGTTCTCCTGGTGAACCAGAAGGAACCCGGAATCATCTAGGCCGACTATCCACACCTTTGGTCCCTCAGCACTTCCCAGGCGGACTTGCTGAGCACTGAAAATGAAGAACAGCCCCCAGTCACCAGGGAAATGTAATGACGCTGCTTGAGACAATTAGTTAAGTAATTATCCATTACGCGAAAGGATTCGGGGGTGGGCTGGGATGAATATAGTTAAAATGAATCTGAGCCTGAGCTCTGACTTCCATTGGTCTCCCCTGAATTGTCCTGAAAACTACCTGAATAACCAGGGCGATGGAAAGTCCACTAGGGAGTTAGGAATTGCTTCCCTTATAAACGAAGGCACTCCTCATTCTGATCACGTGGAACGATTATTTGCACCACTTCCTCACCCTCCAGCTACTTTAATTTTTATTTATTTATTTATTTTTTTGCTGCATTGGGTCTTTGTTGCTGCACGCAGGCTTCCTCTGGTTGCGGCGCGCGGGCTTCTCATTGCGGTGGTTTCTCTTGTGGCGGAGCACGGGCTCTAGGCGCGCAGGCTTCAGTAGTCGTGGCACACGGGCTCAGTAGTTGTGGCTCGTGGGCTCTAGAGTGCAGGCTCAGTAGTTGTGGCACACGGGCTTAGCTGCTCTGCGGCATGTGGGATCTTCCTGGACCAGGGCTCGAACCCGTGTCCCCTGCATTGGCAGGCGGATTCTTAACCACGGTGCCACCAGGGGAAGTCCCTCTAGCTACTTTAAAGAAGCACTGTTCAACCCTCTAGGTTTTTTGGCTGAGACTGGCCACTTTCTGGCTGTGTTCGAGAAAACTCTTAGCAAGTTGGGTAGCATCAATTATAAGTTAAACTCATTCTAATTTTACTTCTTTCGAACAGTTTCCAAATGCAACTGTTGAGTTATACCCTTGTTAACAGTTTTAAAAGTATAGACTCTGTACCTCCCCAATTTTTATTTTGAAGAATTTCAAACCTACAGAAAAGGTGAAAAATAGTACAATGAACCTCATATTCCCCCTTCACTCATATTCACACCAACTGATGACATTTCCCATGTTTGCTCTCTTTACACACACACACACATACACACACACCTACAGTTTTGTGGGGGTGATTTTTGCTGATATTTAAAAATAAGTTGCAGGCATCGTGACACTTTACACTTAAATACTTCAGCATGTATCTCCAAAGAATAAGAAGTATCTCCTACAAAACCAGAATATCATTATCACGCTCAAGAAATTTGATCTTGGTACAATAACATTATTTAACATACACTCCCTGTTCAAATGTCCCCATCGTCTCATTAATATTCTTTGTGGCTATTTCCTCCCTTCCAGGATCTGATTATGAATCACATATTGCATTTAACTGTCATGCCTCCTTAGTCTTCTTTAATCACAAAACTCCCACCTTCTCTTTGTTTTTAAGACACTGCCATTGTTGAAGGGTAGAGGTCTATTGGTATACATCAGTGCTTCTCAAATTGAAGTGCTTGAGCATCCCCTGGAGCCTTTGTTAAAACAGGAATGCTGGGCCCCAGCCTCAGAGTTTCTGATTAAGGAAGTCCAGGGTGGAAGTCAAGAATCTGCCGTTTCTAACAGGTTCCCAGGTAAGGCTGCCACTGCTGCTGGGAGATCTCACTTTGAAGACGACTGTTATCAAGAATGTTCCACATTTTAGATTTGCCTGTTTCCTCACAATTAGGTTCAGCTTAAACATGCTGGGCAGGAAAATCTCCAGTGATGTTGTGTCTTTCCCAGGGCATCCTACCAGGAGGCACGGGATGCCCGTTTGTCCCAATGACTAGAGATGCTAACTTGCTCAAGGTGGTATCCACCAGGTTTATCCATCAGTAAAGTAAAAGATAATGATCTAGACCAGTGTTTAGTTTCTCGTCTTAAGATACTAAACTACTGATTTAATAAAGGAATTTTTTTTTTTTTTTTGCGGTACGTGGGCCTCACTGTTGTGGCTTCTCCCGTTGAGGAGCACAGGCTCCGGACTTGCAGGCTCAGCGGCCATGGCCCATGGGCCCAGCCGCTCTGCGGCACGTAGGACCCTCCCGGACGGGGGCACGAACCCACGTCCCCCGCATCGGCAGGCAGACCCTCAACCACTGCGCCACCAGGGAAGCCCTTTTTTTTTTTTTTTTTTTTTGTCAGGAATTTTAAAAGAATGAAGACAAGCCAGCACTGACCTGTGTAGCCAATATTTATAATAGAGAGGAAGGACGCCATTGGGCCCTTCGTCCTGAAATGTGTCGATCAGCTTCTCCAGCACAGTCACACTTCTGGCGATGAGATAATCAGCTCTTAAGGGCTTTAGTTCGGCCCCGAGTTGCTTATTGTATTCTGTGATGAGATCGTTGATGCATATGGTAGGGTTGCTGTTAGTCACGTTAAATCCACAGCCTGGACAAAAACAAACAATTGAAAACACGAGTAGCTCAGCCTACTGACGACATCACACGTTTCTCTCAACCACCTGGAAAAAGTTACAGTTTTTACTGTCAACTTCCTGCTTCCTTGTCCTCATTGTGAGTTTACTGTCTCTGGACACTTAAAGATCTCTGGACACTTAAAGAAAGACTTACGTCTTTGAGCCCATCTTCCTTCCTCATCCTTCCCTCACTATCCCCATCAAACCAGAACCATTCCAAATTTATTACAAATTAGTTGAGGAAAAAAAGCCAGCCAGATTTGATTCAATTAAGCAGAAGCTATGAATGGGACAAAACAGAGTTGCTTCTGAAACGACCACCTCCTGTGGTCGAGCCAAGAATTGGAGCTCTGCATGGAGCCCGATGTAAAATAAAATCTCTTGTTTCTTTCTCTATTTAAATAATGGAACACATGCTTAAAAATAAAGAATTTTATTCAGGTCTTAAGAAGTAAACTCTGGATTCAGAGATTTCCAACCTTGGTCATGACTTAACCCTAAAACACATCTTTTAATGCTTTATCCTTGGAAGTCTTTGGTGCTAGGGTTACACTGTTGGCAAAAGGCCAACCCATGTTTAGTGGCTCTTTCACAAGCCCCTAAACCAAGGCTTCACGAGAGTGAGTTTCTGGCTTATCTCTGCTGTTACTTAACACCACTGTTCTCTGCAGGAGAGGGGAGACTTTAGAAAAGCCGAACCTTAGTTTTCAGCAGGGCCCTGAATCAACCTCAAAGAGGTCTTCAATAAGAAATAAAATACTGCAAGAACTAGGCAGTAAGACTATTGTTTTTTTCAGGGCTTCTGAGAAAAAAATTCCCAAAATACTTGCCTCAGATAGAACAATGATATGTACAATAACTATTTTTTGGTGACTGTTCTGTGCCATTTCCAGTGTTAAGGGAAGGACTGATCGGCCTCAGATTATTATTTTTTTAAATATACTGGCTATTAAAATACAAAGCAATGTAAAAAAACAAGTAACTACAGCAACAGGGGCAGAATCTGCAGTTGTTCATTTGTTCTTTCATTGGACAACATACACAATAGCTGAAGCACCTGTGGCATATAAAGCATTCAGTTAAGTGTATATAGCGCTGAAAGAGCTCCCCTGTATTCAGAAATCCAAAGTCCTGGGAAAATAGCTACACGAACTACTGTCAGCTTAGGCTGCGTCTTTCTAAGGACCAGCAAGCACCCCTGACGGTGACCTTGAATCTTCCCCAAAGATGCCCCCTGTCCCCCTCCCCCACCTCCCAACGCCTTAAGAAAGCTATGGATTCTCCCCGCAGGAAAATGTTTCATTCCTCCCACACTGACAAAATTCCCTAGCTCCCCGAAGGAAACCCAGCACTGGGCCTCCTCAATATCTGTGGGCCCTATTAGGAATCTCTGCACCTAGCCCAGTTACTCATTTACAGATGGGAAACGGAGCTTGGAGGGTATGAAGAAGCTTGCCTAGAATAATATTGCCAGTTGGTAGCAGAGCTGGAAGCGTACACCTTGTATTCTTTGGCTGGCGTTTCTAACACATGATCACATGTTTTCTCTCCATTACTGAGTTTTGAACACCAATCAAGCTCTCCTGGGCATTAGGGAGAAGCTGATGCTTGGATGACCAGGGGCCGAGGAACTTCTGAAGCCACTTCAGATCCATCTCCTTGCCTGATACGGAGGTGCTGATGTGAAACAGGGATTCTTTACCCCACCTTGACCAGCCTGGAGCTTCTTCTGACGTCAAAAAGAAGGCAACTTTTCCAGGGACTGGGAAGGTCAGATTAAGAATACAAGAAAGGGGCTTCCCTGGTGGCGCAGTGGTTGAGAGTCCGCCTGCCGATGCAGGAGACACGGGTTCGTGCCCCGGTCCGGGAAGATCCCACATGCCACGGAGCGGCTGGGCCCGTAAGCCATGGCCTCTGGGCCTGCGCGTCCGGAGCCTGTGCTCCGCAACGGGAGAGGCTACAACAGCGAGAGGCCCGCGTACCGCAAAAAAAAAAAAAAAAAAAAAAAAAAAAAAGAATACAAGAAAGACTGCCAGGACACCCATCCTTGAAATTAGCTTTCTTTTCTTGTTACCAAATACAGTAAATGTTTGCTTTCACTGTTTCTAATTCATTGAGAAGCAGGAGTGGGGAGAGGTATAAGAAAACGCCTGTTTGGTGAGATGCCAATTCAGTGGTTTCCATGGCCATAGATAGGAACACTAAACCCTTTGAAGGGCTTTCTACCAATCTGGCCTGTTGTGCACGCATATTGTGTTCTATAACTCAAGACTCAAAGAGAAAGTAATCCCATATGATAATCCACTCCCCGCAATACAGCCATGTGTGAACCACTTTTATTTTTATTAATCTAAAAATTCTGGGGGAAGGCTTTAAAAACTTACCAATAAGTATATAAAATGTTTCTCCCATAAGTGTTGAGTTAACCAGAACTCCACCAAGCTTCATGAGGTCACTGTAATAAATATCGTTGGGCCACTTCACTCGTAAGTTGATATCCTAAAGGAAAATCTGCATATTAATCAAGCAGTCAGAAGACACAAAGGGACCAGAAGAAGTCGTCCAGCTAAAATTAAACAAAAGAAAAAAGAAGAACAGAATACTCTTGAAACAAATGGAACAGGGAGTCTCATCCTCTCTTCTTTTTGAGACAGCTAATCACCGCTTTGGAACAACCCGGTATTAAAGTACCTGGTGGGGCTAGAGGGAAGGAGACCTAGAGAACACATTCAACAGGAATCCCAGCACTCTCCCCACCCCCATCACTGTTCATCATCAAAAACACTCTCCGAAGACGCCTACCTTGGGAATTAAGTTCATTATCCCAATATCAACGACCACACCACAGAGTACCATTGTGTGCTGGGGACAGGGGGCAGGCAGAGAATAATACTCTCAGGGCTCTTTTCCCTGAAGGAGCTTCTGCTCAAGAGAGAGACGAATGGCCCTGAATTAACCAGCGTCCTAAAAGCCAGGGAGAAATGCGTCAGCAGAATGCCATGGAGATTCAGAGGGGAACCTCGTTTCACTGAGTTATTAGACAAGGACTCCATGAACTGCCACCAGCCAACTCGGAAGAGAGGAAGAGACGTGTCCAGCAGCCTGCGGCCTCTGCATCCTGAAGGATGTGGCCTGGGCAACCCTGCCTGTGCCTGGTCTCAGTGGAACGGGCCAAGGGTGGACACTGCCTTGAACTGGGCCACCCAGACCCCCACCTCCTGCCATGACTGTGAAGTTGGGGCACACAGACTGGGTGAGACCCAGTGGGCACCAGAACTGCCAGGGCTCCTGGGTCTGGGACTGGCAGGCAGGTGTGGGTGGAAGGAAGCCCATCTGGACACACGAGGCTGGAAGAGAGACACTCAGCAAAACAAAACCAAGAGACCAGAGAGCAGATCATGGGCTCAGTCCCACAGGGCTGGCTCGCTCTTCACTGGGGGCAGGCACGACGTCACGTATACCAAGCCCATGTGTTGGTACTAGTATCATCTCTATTTAACAAAGAGAGGACTGAAGCTTAGAGACACCGCCTGGCTTGCCTGAGGCTGTACCACCTGCGAGCGGCAGAGCTGGGATACAAACCCAGGGCTTTCTGACACCAGCCCCTGGGAGCTTAACCCTATGCTATGCAGCCTGCCGCTTCCAAGCAATCCTCTTCCCTCCCTCCAGCAGGACTGCTTTTCACCCTGGCCAGTTAGAACATGTTTCTGTCCTTTACAAGCTCATCTGCCCTATGACAGGGAAACCTCATATTACTTTTCTGACTAAAATAAGGGGGGATGGGTGGAGGTGGGGTGGGAAGTCTGTCCCCCAGGGGAATCTGGCAATGTTGGGAGGCATTGCTGCTTGTCACAGCTTGAAGGAATCCTACTTGCATCTAGTGGGGAAAGGCCACTGATGCTGCTCCACCGCCTGTAATGCCCAGGATGGTCCCACAACCGAGACGGAGGGGCCCAAACGTCAACAGTGCTGAGAGTGAGAAACGCTGGTCTAGAAACTCTGCACCTTGGAGACCATGGTCCTGGTCACTCTCCCAATTCCCCTCTTTCTCCTCTCTTGCCTACCCACGTCCCACTGTGGCCGGCACAGTGCCGGCCGGAGCTCAGAAACAGCTCCTGCACCACAGGGGCCGCTGCTTACTTCTGTGCTGCCCCTGCTCTCGGGCTCCTGTTTCACTTCACATTTTCAGGTCTAGTTACTTAATGATGCAACCTGTGAAGTTCTGGGTTCTCACCCAGGTGAACAGGACATCTATTCCAAGATGAATAGAAAGTCCAGGTGTTTATTTTTCATTGTCTCAACCTTTTATTCAGACAGCGACTACAGGCCTTCCATGTAGAAAGCACTACGCTAGGCTCTATGAGGACCAAAATAAAACCAATCCTGTGTTCAAAGAGCTGGTTGCTTTGTAGGAGTTAGAACCAGAGCACAAATAACCCTGCTTCAAGCAATCCATGGGAGGTGCCCTAAAAGTGGCCCAGACATTTTTTTTTTTTTTTTTTTTTTTTTTGCGGTACGCGGGCCTCTCACTGCTGTGGCCTCTCCTGTTGTGGAGCACAGGCTCTGGACGCGCAGGCTCAGCAGCCATGGCCCACGGGCCCAGCCGCTCTGCGGCATGTGGGATCCTCCCGGACCGGGGCACGAACCCGTGTCCCCTGCATCGGCAGGCGGACTCTCAACCACCGCGCCACCAGGGAAGCCCTGGCCCAGATATTTAAAGCGCTTGCATGGCATTGGAGGAGGGAGAGTTTGTAGCTAGCAGTTTCCGGGAATGGCATTTGAGCCAGGACTCTCAGGGCAAATAGGACCTGGAGGTACAGAGAAGAGAACAGGAGCAGGATACACGGATGGGAGGAGGCTGCAGAAGCTCAGCAGGACCTCGAGGACAGAAAAGCAGCAGGAGCAAGAGCGGGCAGCCCAGCGCGGGTTCCAGAAGGGACGGCACGCAGGCCACCACACTGCCCCTGGTCCGACCAGGCTGGGTATGGTTCGTGTGCAGATGGTGACATCTGGCCGGGGACAAGAAGGGCAGGGTGTAAGAGAGGCCAACCCAGCACAAAGGGGGGCCTATTTCAACCACCCTGTAGCTGTAATGTGTAAGCTAATTAAACTCAGTAAAAAATGAATATTCAGGACCTCCCTGGTGGCACAGTGGTTCAGAATCTGCCTGCCAATGCAGGGGACATGGGTTCGAGCCCTGGTCCGGGAAGATCCCACATGCTGCGGAGCAACTAAGCCCGTGCGCCATGGCCACTGAGCCTGCACTCTAGAGCCCACGAGCCACAACTGCTGAGCCCACGTGCCACAACTACTGAAGCCCACCCGCCTAGAGCCCATGCTCTGCAACGAGAAGCCACCGCATTGAGAAGCCTACGCACCGCAACAAAGAGTAGCCCCCACTCGCTGCAACTAGAGAAAGCCCGCACGCAGCAACGAGGACCTAACACAGCCAAAAATAAATAAATACATAAAGTTATATAAATAAATAAATAAATATTCGGTTGGCCAAAAAGTTCGTTCGGGTTTTTCTGTCTGCTGTTACTAAAACTTTTTGGCCAACCCAACACTAAGAGAGTGGATCCTAAAAGTTCTCATCACAGGGGAAAAATTTTTTTTAAATAACTATATGAGCTGATATATGTTAATAAAACCTCCTGTGGAGATCATCTTACACTATACGCATATCAAGTCATTATGCTGCACACCTTCAACTTATACACTGCGGTATGTCATTTACATCTCAATAAGACTGAAAATAGAATAAGAATGAAGCCAATCCAAAACCATACAGATAAGAAGATAAGGCTAAGCTGGACAGCTGCAGAAATGGGATAGGAACTTTGGGGGGAGCTTCTAAAGGAGAATGGGGATACACACCCTTGGGTCCATTGTTGAGGGCAAGCTTTCCACCTCCCCACCCGCTACCCCAGCACCTGGCAGAGCCTTCGCGCACAGCAGGCACTCAGAAAGTGCTTGCTAAGTTAACAAGTGAGGCTACAAGGTCAAAGTTAAAGCCATGAAAAAGTTAAACAGACTAATTTAAATTTTTACTTTATTTTCCTAAGACTAATTAACCTGTTGCTAGGGTTAAAGATATTTTCCCCACAACAGAATTTTATCTTCTCAACTGCTTAGTGCAAGGTGAAGTGTTCAGTTCAGGGGCTGCACACTGGGCCTGTGAAGGTTGGTGACAGTCTGATGAGCCCAAGCCCATGAGACACAGCAAGGATGCTGAGCGCCCGGTATCAAATCTCACGCTTCGGCATACGTGCCAATGACTTGACGTAATACGGGAAACATGTACCCTGGTCCCACATACCATGACTATGAGGACATGGCCACATCGGAGGAGCTTAAGGGGCAGTGGAGAGGACTGCTTCTCCAATGAAACACTCATGACAGACCCCCTTTCAAAGTCATGATCTTAGCATCTTGCTTCACAAATTAATACAATAATTGTTTTTGGCCTGACGTTAAGAGCTGTAGGTGGGGAGGGAGGCTGGGAAGGAACCCCCTTATTTTTATTTTACATGTTAAAATTTTTTTAGATGAATGAATTTTTTTAATTTTTATTTATTTATTTTTGGCTGCATTGGGTCTTCATTGCTGCACGCAGGCTTTCTCTAGTTGCTGCGAGCAGGGGTTACTCTTCCTTGTGGTGTGCAGTCTTCTCATTGTTGTGGCTTCTCTTGTTGCGGAGCACAGGCTTCAGCAGTTGTGGCTCGTGGGCTCTAGAGCACAGGCTTAGTAGTTGTGGCGCACGAGCTTAGTTGCTCCACGGCATGTGGTATCTTCCCTGACCAGGGCTCGAACCTGTGTCCCCTGCATTGGCAGGCAGATTCTTAACCACTGTGCCACCAGGGAAGTCCCAAGAACCCCCTTTTTATAACCATATGAAATTCTTCCAGGAAAAGGAGGAGGGGGATACAGCACGTGGAGCCTGGAGAATGCGAGAAAGGCTTCATGACTGTGTTAAGTGCTCTCTTTTCCTTGTCTTCTTAATAACTGACACCAAAACATTCAAGAGTACTGATGTAGCAGGCACATCTGTCCCTACAGCTGGGTGCAGATGGCCCTAAACGAACATGCACATTGAACTCAGGCAGCCACAGACAAGGGATAGCTTTGCTGAGCACAGACTGTGGTAAATGAAGGTAGGAAATGAGAAGGTTTGTTTAGGCCTATAAAATAATCCTTTTCACCAGAAAGCATCACAGATAAATAGACTCATCCAGTCCAATGTGCTTCAATAAGAAAGAAAGAAAGAAAGGAAGGAAGGAAGGAAGGAAGGAAGAATGAGAGAAAGAAAGGAAGAAAGGGAGAGAGGGAGGGAGGGAGGGAGGCAGGCAGAAAGGAAAAAGAGGCTTGCCCTTACTAGGACATTTGACAAGTCTGACAAAAGGACAGAAAGGGAATTCTGGAAGATAATCACATTGCAGCAAGCCTGAAGCAGCTATAAACCTGACGGTGCTTTTAAACCTCCAAGAGCACTCTGCTGCCAGCTTTGCAAAAGCAGGCTGAGGCTCCACATGAAGGAATCATTCAGACACGTACTACAAACACACCTGAGCTGAGATGTGCATGCATGGTGGGGATGTGATGAACTGCACGTACCTGGTACCCAGGAATGGACCTTACCGCCTCCACGACAGCCAGAGACATCAGATGCTGGACAAACGGAATCCTCAGTCCCAGCTGGGATCTCAGTGGGATGGAGACAAGCAGGGTAGAAAGAGCGCACCCCACGGGGCTCAGCCAAGCATTCCTTCCCCGCCCTGGAACACAAAGCGCCATCAGGAAACCGGCCATTCTGCACCGTGAACAGACTCAGATGTACATAATGCCAGAAAAAGTGCTGAGGCCTCAGAGCCACACACTAAAGCCCTGTCCCACCTGAATGACTGATGAACGTGCTTGGTTATTCTGGGGTTAACTCAACAACAGAGAAGCTTTTTAAAATCTGAAGCTCTGTTGCTGAACAAGTTTCCAATAATTAGCATAATGTCCTCCCTCTGTGAGCGTATCACTTAGACTTTGATGATAAAGTCTTACACAGTGTCTGAACATCACTCTCAGTTTAATTCTCACCATACGGCAATGCAGGTGAAAACAGAGACAGTGGGGAAACCGGATTGAATCTATGCTGGTCCAGCAGAGGTCCTGGAAGCCATTTGCTAGAAGTGAGCCCTACTCTGATGGTCCCATAACGCTGTGAATACATTAAAAACCACAGGATAGTACACTTTAAATTGGGGGACCGTATGGTATGTGAATTATATCTTGCTGTTGTTTTTTTTTTTAAAGGAAGCTGAATTTGAAAAATGATCCCTGATATTAACTCTCTGAGTTATTTTTCTTAAAAAATAGAAGTCGAGAAAATAACATAATCAAAACGAGAGGTATAATCAAACTTGTTCCATGTCTTTTTTTAAACCACCTTATTGAGCACCACAGCCTTGAATAAAATAAATTTTTTTCTCTCTTTTGAGTTATGTTCGAAAGACATGCTCAAGAGAAAGAAGCGAAAACAGTGGATTTCTTATTTCATTGCTTCTTCTGAGGAAGGCATAAGAGCCTCTGAGAGTTCAAAGGACGTTTGGGTCTGCCTGCTGCCAGCTGCGGGTGGGGAGAGACAGGGGCCAGTCGCTCCCGGTATGACCACTGAGCACGAATCTGCTTGCGGCTGGACCCCAGATGGATTCTGGGAGGATGTGGGCTCTTGCCTCCGAGAGTCAGCAGGTGTTGGAAGCTCTGGGCAGCCCTTGGCCTCTTTGTGGTCATTCTGTGAATACGCATTGATCGTTGATCGAGTGCCCACTCCGTGCAAATTCCAGTGCCAGCTGGCAGATGAAAGACCCCTCCATGTGACACTCGGTATAGACACAGAAGGCACCTCACAGAGAACCTTCAGGAAAATAAACGTCTCTATAACATAGCTATTATTCACACACTGCAATGCCTAGAATGTGTCAGAAAGAAGAATTTACAAGACGTAGGTAAATGAACATTAAAACCATCACAAGCGGACGTCAATTAATTAATAAACATCTCAGTTTAAGAGAATGCTTTAATTCTTCTAAGGTTCAATCTTCTAATTGATTTTCCTCCCTCTTCTCCATTTTAGGGGTGTGTGAAAACAACTTCTGACTCGAGTCATGTCGATGATCAGCACATGCAATCAATTGGCTCTCTGGCCAGGAGACTCACAGATTTTAGAAAACAAAAACCACAGAAACAGTAACAAAAGATGACTGACCTTTGCCCTGCGTTTGGTGGACTGCGATGGCGATTAAACCCATTTCCTGTGGCATCTCAAACATCAACCTGCAAATGGTGGGAAAGACCAGTCAGCCAGAACAGGGACACGACATGAGAACCGGGAGCTGAAAGTGGGGGCCACTGTTTGCACTCATTTGTGGATGTGTTAGGAAGGAAGGGCCATCTTACGGGTTTCAAGGGATGCTGACCCCATTCCCAGCCTCTGTAGTGAGAATGGTGGAAAAGGGACAAAGAAAACGCCATTTAATATCAAAAAAGATGGTTGGGGGGGCAGTGTGCGTGCACGTGTACCTGCCCAAGCTGTCATTAGGTTTATCCGAGACATTGTTAGATGACATTTCTTTGGAATATCCTATCAAGTTCTTTCTTCCCCCGCTGATGTGGTGTCCCTTCTCCGAGTGACAACTAGCAATTCCTGACATTTGTTTCTACTTAGAGTGCGTTTCTGTCTGAACACACTAGAACATAATGATAACAGAAGTTTCTGATTATTCAGAAAACTAATATGGTGGCAATAAAGCCGTTTAAAACACACACTATCCCCTGAGAACTAATTATGTTTTAACTATAGTAAATAAATCAACACCTTCTGAGAACTCAGGAGAACCTTGGATCCTTTTAGGCTTGAGTTCTGCTTTTAAAATGGTTTTATTTAAAAGAATACAAACTTCCCTTCGGGGGATAGGTAGAAAAGTGCACAATATCTCCACCAAATGAGCTGACATTAACTTTTTTTTCTTTTCTCTCTTTTTTTCCCCCAGAAAAGGAAAGGGAAAAAAATCCCTCACGCTGAGAATTTCCTCCCAGTTCCATTCTACATATTTAACTCCACGGTAGGAAGGTTTTCCTGTGCCTTCCGAGGAGTTGCTGACCAGGTACTGAGCAGGCATAGTTCACCGTCGGATTTATCAGACAAAGCAAAACATCAGGTTTGTCCACGGTCGGTGCCGCGGCAGAGGCCTCTTTGAAATACTTTTCTGGGGGAGGGAAGTGCAAGGGCAGCAATGACAGGGAGGTGGTGTTTTGTATAAACCAAGTTTCCACGAGCGATTCCAGGGTTTCCACAGCGCCCCCGTGCTGAGGAGAGAGACCACGCTCTGAGAGCCCTTCATCCTCACCTCCCGGCTCGGGGAACGGGGTGGAACTTCACACGTGGTAAGAGACAGAAAATACTTAAAGGCCAAAACAACCAGGGGGTCTCCGCGCACGCACGCGGGCTGGCAGAGCCTCGCAGGGCGCAGGCAGGCCCGGTGCGGGGGAGCCAGAAGACCCCTTGACTTGCTAAGAAGAGCCTGGCCACATCAGGCAGGGGCCGGGCTGGTCCGACAGCCACAGGGCATTCCCAGCGAGCAGCCAGCCCCGCTGTCTGGGTGCCAAGCCCACTTCCATCTCACATGAAATACAGCTCCAGAAGTATTTCTCTTGGACACCATGAATAACCCATTGAGATCGACTCTGCCTATACACTGTTGGGCTCCAAGAATAAAGCGTCCTTTTCTTGCGTTGGAGCAGCAGAAAACCCTAAGAAGGAATCTTTATCCGCGCAGGGAGGTAACACTGTCTCCTAGGAGCCTCCTGCTTACCAGAGACCCAGCAGCCCTCCACCTGGGCTCCTAAGGCTCGAGCTCTGGGGCGGGGACGCCTAACAAATTTTTCTGTGGGAAGGGGTGCGGGGGATGATTTTGCACGTGTGAGCAGATTGCGAAGGTTCTCTCCATGGCAGAAATCTAGGATGTTCTGTAAATGAACATGTAGACGGTAGAAGGTCATGTCTATAGGAAGCGGTGGTGATGGTGGAATTAGGCGAGGGGAGGTGGGGAGGTTCAGAAACCAAACACAGCCTTTTCTAGAACAAAGAGAAATGATGAAGGGAACATATGCACTAAACTGCTGGAGCTTTGGCAGCAGTTTAACAGGGCATATGGATGAGAAGACTGAGCTTGTGCTGCTGAAGGCCAAGAGGAAATTCTGCGAGGAGGGAGACAATGGGGGGGGCGGGGGACTGGGGGTGGTGTAATGCTTAGTTTGAGGCCAGTGGAGGCCGCCAGATTTATTTGTGCTATCTAAGATAACTCTGGGGGCCAAACCACACGGCTCACGGTCAACAAAGAAGCATTTATGAACGTTTGCAAAATCTCAATTTTGCATCTCTGAAGATGAAGTCTCTAGGTTACTTTAGCAGAAAGAAGACACCATAAATGCATTTCCATCCCGAGTTGACGTCATTCTCACAAAAGGAAATAGAAAAAGGAGGGAAAAAAAGAAGAAAAAAAAAAAGGAGGGGGTTACATAATGACTACCTCCCTGCCTCTGTGCTTTTTTTCCTTGTTGGCAAAGGCTGCTTAATAAATGGTTTCTGTGAGTGGCAGCAGAGGGCACGCACTGTATACCAACAGGGCACGCAAGGAAAGTGCTCTGTGTTTGTACACTTCCCTTGGGTCCGAAACATCCAGAGATCCCAAGGCTCACTTGGCAAATAGGACAGCGTCCTGACCACTTTGTTACTAAGGACATCACAGTTCCCACTGGGTTCCCTGCCAACCGGAACGTCCTGAAGTTCACGTTGTTGTTGGAATTAAGTTTCAATAATTAAAACTAACCAAGGGACTTCCCTGGAGGCGCAGTGGTTAAGAATCTGCCTGCCAGTGCAGGGCACACAGGTTCGAGCCCTGGTCTGGGTAGATCCCACATGCCGCGGAGCAACTAAGCCTGTGCGCCACAACCACTGAGCCTGCACTCTAGAGCCCGCGAGCCACAACTACTGAGCCCACGTGCCACAATTACTGAAGCTCGTGCGCCTAGAGCCCGTGCTCTGCAACAAGAGAAGCCACCGCAATGAGAAGCCCGCACACCGCAACAAAGAGTAGCCCCCGCTCGCCGCATCTAGAGAAAGCCCACACACAGCAACAAAGACCCAATGCAGCCAATAAATAAATAAATGAATAAACTTATTTTTTAAAAAAACTAACCAATAAGACAGGCCACTATGAGTTAGTGAAAATTCTGAATGAACAAGTTTAAATCCAGACCCAGTTAATCCACTTTGAGGATTCAAACCTAAGGAAATAGTCCACATTCACCACTGTGTTATAAAAGTAAAAAACTGGAAATTACATAAGAGTTCAGTAGGGAAATGGTTACATAAATTACGTTACATGACGTCAGTGGAATAATTTGTAACCATTAAAAATGATAGTTATGAAGACTATGTAGCAACACGGAAGAAATGCTTTCAATAGAATGTTCAGTTTAAAAAGCAGGATATGAAACCTACATATACTTTTATCCCAAATGTGTAAAATTCACAGAAAAAGGGGGGAAGGAGATTTGACAAAACAATAACTGTGGCTACATTAGGATGATTTTTTCTTTATTTTTTTAAACTTTCTTTAAGATGACTGCTTACCTTTAATTTTAAAATACTTTTGAAAAATTTGGGGGAAAGCAGCATGGTTTTTATGTTTAAATATAATATTTGTAAATGTTTCAAACAGGACTGAAAATCTGCTTTAAAAATAAGATAATAACAGTTACCTTCAGCACACATTTTATTATAACCAATGAGCAAGACCTTATTTGATAAGTAATTAATGAGCAGAAACTCTTAAAGCCAGTCTGTTCATATGCAACGGGAGCCTTACACGTTTTACACCTGCTGACTCAGCGACTGCACTCCTAAGATTGAATTCTAAGCAGTATTCAGACAGGGAAACAAAATAATTCAGGGACACAACTATTCATCATAGCATTACACAGTGAAAAAAAAATCATAAATAATACAAACTGTCCATGACAGAGGAAAGAAACAAAATCATAATATCCCCACATGAAAAAACATCATATAGCCATCAGTGATACAGGCAAATGTCCACTGAATACCACTAGATGACTTAAAGAGGGTAGAGAATCCTATATACAGCATGATTCCAATGATGCTTTAAAATATACTTTTTTTTTTTTTTTTTTGCTTTACGCGGGCCCCTCACTGCTGCGGCCCCTCCCGTCGCGGAGCACAGGCTCCGGACGCACAGGCCCAGCGGCCACGGCTCACGGGCCCAGACGCTCCGCGGCATGTGGGATCCTCCCGGATGGGGGCACGAACCCGTGTCCCCTGCATCGGCAGGCGGACTCTCAACCACTGCGCCACCAGGGAAGCCCCTAAAATATACTTTTAAAAGTTGTTAGGAGGGGTCTCCCTGGTGGCGCAAGTGGTTGAGAGTCCGCCTGCCGATGCAGGGGATACGTGTTCGTGCCCCGGTCTGGGAGGATCCCATATGCCGCGGAGCGGCTGGGCCCGTGGGCCATGGCCGCTGAGCCTGCGCGTCCGGAGCCTGTGCTCCGCAACGGGGGAGGCCACAGCAGTGAGAGGCCCGCATACCACAAAAAAAAAAAAAAAAGTTGTTAGGAAATATACCAAAATGTTAGCTGTGGTTACTTTAAGGAGTGTAATTATTGGAAAAATACAGCAAAGTACAAAGCAGAAAAGTCATCCAAAGAAGTCCTTCTTCTCATTAGAAATGTAAGTTCTTCTATACTTTTTCCCCTTAAAAAATACTACACACACACACACGATATATTTTACAAAAAAAGTTCCTGATGACTGGAAAAACTGCTTATTTTGGAACTCTTTTTTTTTTTTTTTTTTTTTTTTTTTTTTTTTTTGCGGTATGCGGGCCTCTCACTGCTGTGGCCTCCCCCGTCGCGGAGCACAGGCTCCGGACGCGCAGGCTCCGGACGCGCAGGCTCAGCGGCCATGGCTCACGGGCCCAGCCGCTCCGCGGCACATGGGATCCTCCCAGACCGGGGCACGAACCCGTATCCCCTGCATCGGCAGGCGGACTCTCAACCACTTGCGCCACCAGGGAGGCCCTGGAACTCTTAAAATAATGTAGATATTTAGTTATGGACACATTTTTATTATGTTGATAATAGAAAAGGCTTAAAAATAGCATCATGGTATGATCCCATCTATGTAAGCTATGTATTCCTATGTGCATATATAGAAGAACACAGGACACCTATTAACAGTGGTTATCTCCAGAAAGTGGAAGCAGAATTATATGATGATTTAAATTTCTTCATTATGCTTCATTAATCTCTGGGTGGTAAGATTTCAAGTGTTTATTTTCTTTATACTTTTCTGAATTTTCCACTATTTCTATACTTGGAGTGCATTCATTTTAAAATCAGGAAAAACGCTATTAAAGAAAAGATTGAAATCCAACTTTTCTTTAACCTACAGCTCACTAGCTGCTGAACAACCTCCTCCTTTCTGAGAGATCGCAGATCTGCAACGCCAGAGCAGCCCACTGTCCGAGCTTTACCAGGCTCACTGTACGCATCCTCCTGTAACACACAAATGGCGATGCCTGTCCCTCACACTCATTCCCTGGCGGAGCATGTGGCTTGTGCGAGGTGGCAGGCTGAGTCCAGTTACTGTCCATGCACAGGCTCCCTCAGAGCTGGGGAGATGGCAGCAGAAGGCTGCCAGCACCCTTGGGGGTCTCCACCCTGGGAGCCCTGAGGAGCTTCATCAACTCACGCTGGTGCCCGTGCTGTGCCCTGTCTTCTCCCCCCAGTCTTCTCAGTTCAGACTCTCCCTCTCCCAAGGCTTCAGGAAGACATTCTCAGAGAATCCCGCCCCCTCCATGTTTTCTATGTGAAAAAAAGACCCAATACGGGGCGGGGGTAGGGATGAGGTGGAAGGAGAACGGGACCCAGGCAGTCACACACTGATGGCTAACAACTTACTTCTGATTTTGAAAACCTTTACTGGAAGATGAACTCTCACTGTTCATAACTGTATTTACTTCTGTGTAGTTCAAAGGAAACTGTGTTAAACTTCATTTCAAAAACTATTTCTTTCAAATGTATTAGATTGTGAACACCAACTCTCATATTTGGGCATCAGTTTTTAAAAAGTTAACAAGCTAAAATATAAAGATATTTTATTTTTTAAGAGTCTTACTCTAACAGTAAAATCAATTTTTTAAACAGTCTTACTCTAACAGTACAATCAATTTTTTAAACAGTTGCCTTCTATGCAAGAATGCACAGGATTGTTTTTTGAAAGAAAATGAGAAGTGTTTTCTGCTCCCAAGAACATGCAGACTGGAGCAAGGAGGGTGGGAGGGCTCTGCCATGCATGGGGCTGTGGTCTGGGGTGGAAGGTGCTGGACCCCAACCAGTGACTTCTGAATGGAGAGCTAGCCATGTGGGGGGCAAAGCTGAGATTGCTCCTGGCAGGAAAGGAAAGGTTCCTGAGGAACTTTAGAAACATTGCAGTGGAGACAACTCGGACAGGAAATGGGACAGATCTGGATTCAAACCCCCTTGTTGATATGAGCTAACACTGAGTAAGGGGCATGTCTCCCCCGCTCTTCAGTCACCTAGGAAATGGTCTCGCTCTCCGTAAGACTGGAGCCTGAAGGAATACACAAGATGCTGTGACATAGGGTAGGGGCTTAATTGTATCACTTGCTCTTCGTTGTGTAGATCCCAGAAGGCCTTCAACTTCCTCTTCTTGGAGATAAAAAGGATGGTCAGAGAGAAGATGGGGAGGAGAACAGTGGTGCAAAGTGTATGTTTCGGGACCCTTCACAAATTCTAGAGGTAATGCCTCTTTCTCTGTACCTCTCGCCCACTTCCCCCATCTCTCTTACCTACACACACACTAATGTGATCTGAACCTGGACTAAAAAGCTTTTAGATGAACACAACTGGGTTGCAGAATCCTCACTTCCAGTTCTAGGGTCTCTGAACCCACTTAACAAAGCTATAAACCATTGGTTGAACTAGCTATCTGGCTTTTTAAAAATAACACATCATCTAGGTTATTGTTTACAAATACTTTTGGTCACTTAAACACAGCAGCACAACAGTTTTACTAATATATTCTTCCATTATCTTCTGGATTGGACACTTAAAACTATAATGACCTGTCATCAGTCCACCTTTTTGGAATGCTGTCAAATAAGTAAGCTTTAGATCATATTCCTTTGTGGTTCCTGTATATGAGGATGCGCATCTCAGTGAGAGGCAAAGTGGGAATTCGGACTGCTCAAGAGGAGAACCATCACCACCTCCCCGCTGGGTGTTCCCCAGAAGCAGAGGCCCCACCTGTATTTCTGTTGAAGGATGTCTGTGGGTCAGATGCTCTGTTAGATTTCCATATCTCCTAGCATACCAATCATTCATAGATTTTCATCTAATTCTTCCCCATTTCCAACATCATACAGAACAGCATCTACACTACTGCTACATGATTTAACTGCTCACAGGGAGGGAGTCCTGTGGGTTCAGCTTCCAGAATGAGGCACCTTTCTAGTACATCAAGCATTTGTTGATGTTGGTCTGTATTGTTCAAGATGAACACAAACCATTGCTTCTTACCCCTGACACTGCACCATAAATACTGGATGTCTGAGCATCACCTCCTACCTTAGACCAATGCTGTTAAAGAATTCACAAATGGACAGCTACACTTGTGTAGACTGAACTATGGCACCCACAGCTACCTCTGAGGCCAAGCCTACAAGACAGTCCTGATCCTAGATCCTCGGCATAGTTAAACTTGCCACCAAAAAATGGGAACTCAGATCATGTCTAACCCCTCCACTAGGAGTCCCCAGATCACAGGATCTTCTCAACCCACTTCTCAGGCTGATCAGAGTCCATCATCTTCAACTGGGTGTGGAGGGGGCTCCACCATGGAGCCATCACCATGGCTCATTTATCCCAACCGAGGGCCTTCTGTTTTGAAATGCAGCTGCCATTTCAGAAGATGGACACTACACTGACTCATCTTGACCGTGTCTGTCTCCAAGCAGACATCTGGGAATCGTTTTCCTGAAGGCACTGTCGATGTTTCAACTCGGTCACCTGGAATCAATGCCGATTTTCTGCACTTTACATGCATTATCTCATCTAAGCTTTACAAGTCAGATGAGGACACAGGCTTGGAAAGGCAAAACCACTTCTGTAAATAGGCCACTGAGTCAGCAAATCAGGAATTCAAGTCAAGGTCTGGTTGGTTCTAAGACCGATGATATTTTGTTTTTCATTTTGTTTTTAACCTTTTGCTTTGACATAATATCAGACTTACAGAAAACTTGCAAGGATACAGTATAAAGAATTCCTACATGCCCTTCCCCCAGCACCCAGATTTCCCAACTGTTAACTTTTTACCAAATAGGCTGCTCCGTATCTGTCTGCCTGTCCATAATTCTTTTTTCTGAACTATGTGAGAGTAAGTTGAAGCCATAATGTCTCTTTATTCCTATATACTTCAGTGTATCTTTCCTAAAAATTAAGGGTATTGTTTTACATAATCAGAGTACAATTATCAAAATCAGGAACTTACCATGGATACAACACAGTTATCTAATCCGGGGGTCAGCAAACTTTTTCCGTAAAGGCCAGATAGTAAATATTTTAGTCTTTTGTGAGCCCTATGGCTTCTGTTGCAACTATTCAACCCTGCTGTCTGAGCAAAAAAGCAACTGTAGACAATATGTAAATAAATAAATCTGGCTGCATTTCAACAAAACTTTATAGACACAGAAATTTAAATTTCATATAATGCTCATGTGTCACAATACAGAATTTATTTTAATTAATAGACTTTCTTTTTTGAGTGGCTTTAGGTTTATAGAAAAACTGAGCAGGGAATTCCCTGGCGGTACAGTGGTTAGGACTCCATGCTTCCACTGCAGGGGGCCATGGTTCAAGTCCTGTCGGGGAACTAAGATCGCGCGTTGCGCATGCCGTGCAGCGTGGCCAAAACAAACGAACCCCCCCAAAAAAAACCAGAAAAGGAAAACCCGAGCAGAATGCACAGGGTTCCCATCCCTCAACGCCCACCCCATCCCAGTTTCCCTATACTTAACATCTTATGTTAGTGTGGTACATTTGCTATAATTGATATAATATAATTGTATATTAATACATTGTTATTAACTAAAGCCCATAGTTTAATAGTACGATTCACTCTTTGTACTGTACAGTTTCATGGGGTTTTTTTTGACAAATGTATAATGACATCTATCCACCATTACAGTATCATACAAAATAGTTTCACTGCCGTAAAAAATCCCCTGTGCTCCATCTATTCATCCTTCTTTTCCTCCCCTCACCCCTGGCAGCCACTGATCTTTTTACTGTCTCTATAGTTTTGCCTTTCCCAAGATGTCATACAGATTTTACTTCTTAAACATTTTTTCCAACCATTTAAAAATGTAAAAAAAAAATTCTGCGTGCTTAGGTGGTACAAAAACTGGCAGCAGGTCATAGTTTGCCAACCCATGATCTCATCTATGGAATTTGGTCAAGTTTCATCCATTGTCCCAACAAGGCCCTTCACAGTAACACACAATCTGCCTCTGGTTGAGGATCTAATCCAGGATCATGTGTTGCATTTAGTTGCCATGTCTCCTTAGTCTCTTTAATCTGGTTCTGTTCTTCATTTTGTCTTTCATGACCTAGACATTTATTGAAGAGTGGAGGCAGTTATTTTATGAAATGTCCTTCAACTTATTTATGTATTTATTTATTGTTTAATATTCATGTATTTATTTATTTTGGCTGTGCCAGGTCTTAGTTGCGGCACGTGGGATCTTTTTTTTTAGTTGCAGCATGCGGACTTCTCAGTTGTCGCATGGGGGATCTAGTTCCCCAACCAGGGATTGAACCCGCACCCACTGCATTGGGAGCAGGAGGCTTAGCCACTGGACCACCAGGGAAGTCCCTGCCCTTCAATTTAGATGATCTGAAATCTCACGATTAGACTCAAATTAGCATTTTGGCAGAAACACACATTAGTGAGAGTGTCTCCTTCTCAGTGCATGGTATCAGGAAGCACACAGTGTTCCCTCGTCCCAGTACTGGTGAGTTAACTTTGAGCCACTTGGGTAGGGTGGGGTGTGCTAGCTTTTCCACTGTAAAGTTATTGTTTTTCCACTGTAGTTAATTAAGTACTTCTGGGGAGATAAAATATATATCATGTTCCTCAT
Organism: Mesoplodon densirostris; assembly: GCF_025265405.1. Taxonomy (NCBI): domain Eukaryota; kingdom Metazoa; phylum Chordata; class Mammalia; order Artiodactyla; family Ziphiidae; genus Mesoplodon; species Mesoplodon densirostris. The sequence goes on along the minus strand of NC_082665.1, from coordinate 8,724,139 downwards.
GAAATTTAACCTACGAGTGTTAGCATCTTACTTGAATCAATTATTTATCTGATGGCTGCCAAAGAGTGGTTTTTCTGATTCCATCATTTCTTCCATGTGTACTTGTTGGGATGCTACTATAAGGAAGAGCTTTTTCTTCTCCCCGCACTTACTTTTCTTTCTTCCTTTCTTTACAGCAGAATGGACTTGTGGAGCCTTATTTATCCAACAGAATATTTAATTTCCTATCATTATTTATCCTGATGCTCATATTATGCCAGATTGGGCAAGGAGAAGCTCCTTCAAGCGGGTGTCTGTCTCCTACTGACAAGTGGCTGTCAGCTTTCAGCACTTCCTTACTTTTTTGGCATAAGAAGAGGTTCCACAACCATCCTGAACTTTCTCAGAACCAGCCCCTGGAATTGGCCCTTTCTCCAAGGAGCTCTGGTTCCTTTTACTGGAGAATGGTACTTAAGAAACAAATCTGGGTGTTAGGAAAGAACACTAAAGTATGTGTGTTTCCTTCCATCCATCCATCTTAAAAACCATGAATTCACTGAAAACTCCCAGTTCCAATCCAACAGCACTAGGTCCACTTTATTCTCCCCCTTTTTATATTTGTAACTCCTTCTCCAGTAATGAGGTCTGGCTCCCACGATCTCAAATATATTGACTTATTTGCTCAATACTCTAACATGCAAAAAGTGGTTTCAGAATTGCTGACCCATGCTACTGTGAGAAACAAACTTACTAACTAGGGTTCAATACTTATCTATAGTTTTTTTTTGTCTTTGGCCTAAGGCTATATAGTCAAATATTGTGTTTTAAAGTTTTTAGGGTTTGTTCTTTTTCTCTCTTACCTGAGTGTGGTTATGTTAGTCTTTTGAAATAAGGTGAGGTTTAACTGTACTTCTGTATTACATTACAGGGTCGTGCTCCCCTCCCTCCTCGTTTCTTTATTCTTTAACTTGGTTCCAAGAGTCAGAACTGTACAGAGGGACTTCCCAATGGCAGAGTGGTTAAGAATCCGCCTGCCGGGATTTCCCTGGCAGTCCAGTGGTTAACTCTTTGCCTTCCAATGCAGGCGGTGCGGGTTCAATCCCTGGTCGGGTAGCTAAGATCCCACATGCCTCACGGCCAAAAAAAAACAAAACATAAAACAGAAGCAAGATTGTAACAAATTCAATGAAGACTTTGAAAATGGTTCACATCAAAAATCTTTAAAAGAGAAAGAATCTGCCTGCCAATGCAGGGGACACGGGTTCAATTCCTGGTCTGCAAAGATCTCACATGCCATGGAACAACTAAGCCTGTTTACCACAACTACTGAGCCTACGCTCTAGAGCCCGCGAGCCACAGCTACTGAGCCCGCACGCCACAGCTACTGAAGCCCGTGTGCCTAGAGCCAGGGCTCCACAACAAGAGAAGCCACCACAATGAGATGACCACGCACCACAACAAAAAGTATCCCCTGCTCGCCGCAACTAGAGAAAAGCCCGCATGCAGCAAGGAAGACCCAACGCAGCAAAAAATAAATAAATTTATTAAAAACAAAACTGTACAGAAAAGTAAACTCTGAGAAGTGTCACATTTCCCCCCACTTATCCCTTCTATCTAAGTCTCCCCATCTAACTCTTTTCTATAATTAATAATTCAACTAATCTCACTACTTTCTGGTTTATTCTTCCTGTGTTTCTTTCTGAACAAATGCATAGATACTTGCATATTTTCTCATTCCTCTTTCTTCTTTACAGAAAGTTACCATTTTGTATTCTACTGTCTTTTGGGGTTTTTTCACTTAATATAACCTGAAAACACCGTTTAGATGTTCATAGAGCTATTCCTTGTTCTTTTCTAAAGCTGCTGGGGAGTGTCACATCGTGTGGGTGGAGCATAGTTTATTCAACCACTCTCCTATGTGCATTGAGGTAGTTTCCAAAAATGACAGTATGTATAATGTATACCCTTGTTCACACGTATTTTTGTACTGTTGGCAATGTATCTTTTTTTTTTTTTTTTTTTTTTTTTTGCGGTATGCGGGCCTCTCACTGTTGTGGCCTCCCCCGTTGCGGAGCACAGGCTCCGGACGCGCAGGCTCCGGACGCGCAGGCTCAGCGGCCATGGCTCACGGGCCCAGCCGCTCCGCGGCATATGGGATCCTCCCAGACCGGGGCACGAACCTGTATCCCCTGCATCGGCAGGCGGACTCTCAACCACTTGCGCCACCAGGGAGGCCCTGGCAATGTATCTTCATGGTAAATTCCTAGAAGTGCGATTCTGGGTCAGAGGATAAGTAACTGCATATTTAACTTCATGAGATACTACCATAGAGTGTGATATCACACATTTTAGTTTTTGCCAACCTGATATGTAAGAGTGATATTTCACTGTAGTTGTAATCTGCATTTCTCTTGTATGTGCAGTTTTCATTACACACACATACACACACACACATATAGTGAATTACCTGTTCATGTCTTTTGCCTATTTTTAAGAGTTTCTAATATATTAGGAAATATTAATGCTTTATCTGTGTTATCTTGCCAATATTTTCTCCAAGTTAACTGTCTTTTGATTTTATTGATGGTGGTTTTTATCATACCACAATTTACTTTTTCTTTTTAAATAGTCAAATGTATCGATTTTTTTCTTTTACTGCCTCTTGTTTTTGTGTCTTCAGAGCCCTTCCCTATACCCAAGTTATGCAGGAACTCATCCACTTATTTCTAGTACTTAAAGGGCTTCACTTTTTAAATTTAGAACTCTGATCTGTTTGGAGTTTATTTTTGTATATGGTGAAAGGTATGGAACTGATATTATCTTTTTTTCCCAAATGTCTCTCAAACTGTCCCAGGACCATTTGTTAAAAATTGTACCTTTGCCCTAGGAACTTGAGATGCCACCTTTATTACATACTAAATTTCTGTATGTACTTGGGTCTATTTCTGTACTTCCTATTCCTTTCTGCTGCTCTCTCCATTTATTCATGTGCCAGTAAAGCCCCATTTTAATTACAGAGGCTTTGTAGTGTGTTTTAAAATCTATCAAGCCTACGGCCCCCTCATGGCTTTTCTTTTTCATTGTTTCCTGGATATTTTTTTTTCATTGTTTTCTTGCATATATATATATTTTCCAAATGAATTTTAGCATCTACTTGTCTGCCTGCATTTAAAAGAAACAAACCAAAAAAACAAAAAAGTATTTTTAGTAAAAGTGCATAATTTATAAATTATCTTGGAGAGAACTGACATCTTTGTGGTGCTGAGTTGTCCTATCTATGAGCAAGGAGTGTCTTACATTTGTTCAAGTATACTTTTTTCTGAAGTTATGAAAATTTATACTCAGAGTAAGACGAAATGGGGTCCTTACTTTTGTAAGAATGGAAATAGAGTTGACCAAAACTTTTAAAAATTAAATACCACCACACTTGTCCCAAAGTTTATTACCTCTGCCTTGCATGTCTGAAGAGGTATTTTCCCTGCTCTGTACACATTCAGCTTCAAATATGCTGGTCGTTCCTAACCAATTTTACATAAAATATCAATACTATAATAAGCAGTTTCCCTACCTACAGAGCCAAGTGGCTGCTGAAACATCTGGGCAGACAAAGCATTGTGAAGGTAATGAATTTCTTCCTCTAGAAAAGGAAGCGCCACCCTGCCACTTACTGGGCCCTGTTTTTCCGCCCCAATACCACTGCTATTTCAAGGGTAATTATGAGGAGAAATTCCCTACCCCTACCAGCTGGCCCCCAAGCCACTGCTTCTTTCACCACCTTGCTGCCCTAGGTATCAGCCTTCCTCTTTCCCTCTCAGGCTCAGACCTCTCTCCAGTGGCTTCCCTGCGCCCCGCCCAGCAGAGATCAAGCAACATGCCAGAGCTTGCTCTACCAGGAAGCTTAGCACCAGCTGAAATCTTCACTCAGTGGGACAAGGGGCCTCTTTCTTTAATGCGGGGCTTTGCTCCATGACATGCTGGGTTTACGGCCCTCATGAACTAAACCTGTTCAGAATCCAATTCTAGAACAGATTTTCGTTCAGCTGGTTGTTTTCCAATCCTCCCTCCCCAATCCCATTTTCTGCCCAACTCTGTTGACCCCTTGAGGCCGGCTTCTGGTTGGGCTCCCTGCTAGCAGAACATTTTATACCCAGCTCCCTTACTCAATTCCACTATTGTTTCAGTTAGTTTTATCTTTGATTCTCTAAGATTTCCCAGGTGTGCCATCATATCAACTGCAAATAGAGTTTTACTTCTTTTTCAATTTGTATGCCTCTAACTGACTTTTCTTATCTATCTGAATGGGCTAATAGTTCTAGGATGATGTTAAATAGAAGTTGAGTACCCTGCCCTTGCTCCCAGCCTTTGGGAAATGCTCTTAGGATTTCCCCATTAAGTAGGACACTAGCTTTGGGTCTCAGAGAACCACTCGCTCTTTCCCAACACTGGGCCTTGTTTTCTGCTCTCACAGATGCTCCAGGGGGCTCTGGGAAATACTATTTCCTCCCTTGCCCCTTCAGACCCAGGGGTGGCAAAGGATTCCCTCTGTGGCCAGTCTCTGGAGACACCCCACATGTAGGGTCTGTCGCCCTGCCCTCGCCTCCATAAGCTTTCCCTTCACCTCAGTTGGATGACCTCAGGTACCTACCATGTGCCCAGTGCAGTGGAAGTACAGTATTCTCAACCCTATTTCAACAGGACCCTTGTGAGTGGAGAGGAGAATGAGCACAGATGAAAAGGCCGCTTTTCCTGGGGTTTCCTGAAACATTTCTCTCCTCGTAGCTTTGTCTTCATCCTGCCTCTTTAAAAAGAAAGTGCTTCCCATTGGTTAATTTTTGAGAGGTTTTACTGCCCTTTTATTTCACTGGATGTTTTAGAATCCATCTTCTTTATATGTTTATATATTCTTTTCTATTTAAACTTTTTTTTTTTAATCTAAAAAACATAGGACCATACCGCTGAAGGTGTCAGGAAACATGCTCAAGTAAGGACGGGCTGCAAAGCCTGCTCTGCCAACAAAATGCCAGTAAAATCTGAAACCCAGGCTCAGACCTACTGGTAATGTTCCAAAATTTAAAACTTAAAGAACTTCTTTATTCCAGTAAATGAGCTTCCCTGTGAATACCATCAAAATCCTGTGCTTTAATGAGTGAGGGAATATCAGAGGAAGGGGTGGAGAAGGAAAGAATTTGGACGAGTATGAAATTTAATTTAAAAACTATTATGAGAAGTTTAATTTCCCCCTCCCCCAAGTAAACACATAAATCTTTCCCATGCATTTTGTTTCATTTTCCTTCAAAAAAACCCAAATGTTTTAAGGTATCCTGAACCATCTGAAACAAGGACAGAGTCAGTCCAGTGGGGTGGAGTTTTTCATAATAAATATATATTTACTGTAATATACATACACATTTCCTATTAATTAAAATGCCATGTTAGATATATGGGAGATATATGCAAAGAAATCTTAAGTAAAGGTGTATTCTCACTGAAGGTTTAATCAAGCCAGGGGAAAGGACAGTAAGGATAACCAGCAATACAAGGCCATGAGTGCCACCTGAGTCGTAAGGACAGTAAGAGGTGTCAGGGTTAAGGGGGAAGCAGCTCACTTCATGCAGGGAAGAGTGGCGGGGAGGGGGAGAGGTCAAGGCAGAGCAAACCCCCAATTGCATTTAAAGATGTGAACATGTGTGGAAAATAAGCTCGCCTTGGTTTGCCTAGGGCATCGTCACTTCCACTCCAAGTCCTGGTGTAACTCAGCTTTGGATGCTCTTCTAAGAGCATCCCCCAGGGCCAGGTGGGATGAGGCACCACTTTAATCTTAACAGGAAATTGGCAACTAAGTGTGTATCTTTGGGAGAGCACTGAGCCATTCCAACTCCAGCACAACCACCATTCAGCGGGCACTTGGTCTGACCAGACTGAGGGACTGCTGGAGCAGGGATCCTCTGCCACAGCAGGGGGTCAGAGAAAACCCAATGGAGATGCTTTGCTGGGGGCATCTCTGGGGGTCACCTACCTATGCCAAGCCCGCATCTCTTCATAGATGAAACTGCACTCTACCCCTTAACCTCACAGGGCCTTGTGAGGAAGAAACAGGTCGCCCTGCATGGGCACCCTGAGCAGAGTGCCTGGCACACTGCGGGCGTCTAGTTAACTGACCCGGTGGAAGGGATGGATGGCTCCCGGGCGGTATCTCCTCTAGGACAGGAGGCGACCCCAGCACTCCAGATTAACACAGGGCACACTGCACCCTAGCTGGAGATGCTCTATCACAAGGACATTCTGGAAAAAGAGGAATCATCTTGTGTCTGTCTCCATTCTACCTCCCATGACGGTAAGGAAGATTAAAAGACCTGTGAAAACACCTGATAAAGCTATCAAGTGCTGAGTAATGCTGGTGGTAGTTATTGTCTCCTGGCTGATAAAGATCCAGACCACCTGTGCTGATGACCTGGCCAGAAGATGCCTCTGCTGTTGGCCCATCAACCAAATGGTCGTCAGGGCTCCTGATGCAATGTAGCGGCCTCGTGCTTATTTCTTTTACTTGTTATTTCTCGGGTTGGCTGGAGTTTGGTCACAGGTTTATTTTCGGTTTCCATTCTGCTGGATTCACTCAACTCCCTCTAGTAAATGTTTGGTGACCATTCCCCATAAAACCATGGCATATCCTAGAGATAGTAGTTTGTGTTCCAGAAGCTGTACTGTGAACGCATCCCCTTTGCACCCATACTAAATGCCCCGTGGAGTGCCCAGCAGAATGCCTCTGAGGAACACACGCAGCCAGCAAATCTGAGGGGCACAGCTGATTACCTACCATACCCCGTGTGCTGGGTCCACGATGCAGCTGGGCCGGGCATGCGCGTGCGCAGAGCAAAGCAGCACAGTACAGGGGACCAGAGTGAATTCTCCTGCGGACGTGGGTACTGACACACCTTTCGACCCACTGCTCACGATGTCCCAGTGAATGACCCTCAGCAAGCCAAGAACAGTGAACAGAACTTAATATTCTAATGAAATTGCGATTGCTGGCTGTGCTTTCACATAGTGAAACTACCTGGAACTTCTCTTACCGCTTTTTACGATAAGCATTAAAATGCAAATGCAAAGAGGAAGATGAAAGTTCCTCCTGCAGACCCCGTCTGTAATGAGGCAGAGGAAGACTTGAGGGCGGGGTCTGGAAGAGAGGTTTGTGCGCTGCGTTACAGCCGGAGATCGTTATAGAAAATGAGTGTGTTATTAAAGGTATACTGAAGTTATAAAAACTCAGAGGATTTTTAGTGAGGATGAATAAGTTCTTTCGTAAAGATGAAGAATTCACAATACTCTGGAGCACGGGGGAGCTCCGAGTGCAGACACCCCATTTCCTATAGACTGGGGTGCAGTCATAAGCAGGCGTTCTTTAATTGCTAGTAGTTGGATTTTGTTGTTTTCGTAGGGCACTGTGTGTGTATGTGTGTATGTGTGTGTTAGACGAGGAATATATTCTTCGATTAAGAAAGTTCTAGTGGGTATGAGAAAGTCCCTCCAGTTAGCAAATGAGTGCACTGATTATCCTATTAGAAAAAGGCAAAAAACTATACCATCTCCTACAGCCACACAAGCCACCTGGCATAATTTGTTTATGCTTCTTAAACAGTATACACCACCTCCTCAACTACTTGTCACAAAGAGAATGAAATCTTTGAGTCTGACAACTGTAGTCTGGTGTGGTGGGAAGAAGTTCTCTAATGTAGTTCTACTTTTGTCAAATGCATTCAATTAATTAAAGTATGCTAAAGAATGACTTTGGGCTTGAACTACTAAAGTAATTTAAATATTTTGCCTATAATTTTGCTTGTGCCCATCAACAAAGGAAATTCCAATTTTATCTCTGTCCAGATCATCATAAATTCTAAATTCGAGGAGGTTAAATTATTTTCCTTTACCACGGTTAGAAGTATGTAGGCTATTTAATTTAGGAAAGTAATAATCATACTATACAGGTAGTTTGAAAACCAGAAATGAAAGCTTTAATCATTAATCCTAACAACTATTATCATTTTTCCATATTTTCTACTCCCTTCTCAGATGTATGTTTTGTTTGGTTTTTTGTGGTACGCGGGGCCTCTCACTGTTGTGGCCTCTCCCGCCATGGAGCACAGGCTCCGGACATGCAGGCTCAGCGGCCATGGCTCACGGGCCCAGCCGCTCCGCGGCATGTGGGATCTTCCCAGACTGGGGCACGAACCCGCGTCCCCGGCATTGGCAGGCGGACTCTCAACCACTGCGCCACCAGGGAAGCCCTAGATGTATGTTTTAAAAGGTTTTAATCTACTAACTATAATTTATTTTAACCTGCTTTTTTAATTGATCTGGCCATTTCTCTATATTATTAGTCTTTCTGTTGATGGATAGTATTCCAAATGATTGTATACAACGTATTTAATTATAAATCTTCCAGAGTATAGATTTTCCCATATATCTGATTATTTCTGATTGTTGGGTCAAAGGATATGAACTTATGATTCCTAATAACTACTTCCAAATTGCTTTTCAAAAGGGTTTTCCAGTTTACACTCCCACCAAGATTTAAACAAGGTGTAGGAGTATCTGTACCTGTTTTATTATATCCTTCTCCATCTTGGAGATCATTTAAAAACATGTTTTGGGGGGCTTCCCTGGTGGCACAGTGGTTAAAGATTCTGCCTGCCAATGCTGGGGTCACGGGTTCGAGCCCTGGTCCGGGAAGACCCCACATGCCTCGGAGCAACTAAGCCCGTGCACCACAACTACTGAGCCTGCACTCTAGAAGAGCCCGTGAGCCACAACTACTGAAGCCCGCACGCCTAGAGCTCGTGCTGCGCACAAGAGAAGCCACCACAATGAGAAGCCCATGTACCGCAAAAAAGAGTAGCCCCTGCTCGCCACAACTAGAGAAAGCCCGTGCGCAGCAACAAAGACCCAGTGCAGCCATAAACAAACAAATAAATAAAATAAAATGCAATTAAAATAACATGTTTTTGTTTGGTTTTTGGCTAATTTAGTGGGTGAACATGCTGCTCAATGAATTGTGAATTCATTCATCATTGTCCTATGATGTCCTCTCGGCTCTTATATCCTGAATAAAGACAAAAATAATCACAAACACATATTCTGTGTTTGGCTGCTTTTCTCAGTCTTACGCTTCTGTTCATCCATGGAGAAAGATCCAGAAGGCAGCAGGAATGCTCCAATCTGGTCTGTCAAGACTCAGACAAGCAAGGGGGGCTGTCTGCCCTGGAAGGAGGGTCAGGCGACGCTATATAACCCTTCTGGCAAACCATCAGTTCAGTCTGCCTGCAGCGCCCTTGAGTTTCCAGAAGCACAAGATGGCAAATTCTGGTGTTCTCTCCATTAAAAAAAAAAAATCATGGAGTCAGCAGAATTTTAAGTCATTCCGTTTATCACCACTGCCTATCTGTGTTGATTTGGCACTGGTGTGGCTTCTGATTTTTTAAAGGAAAGAATTCAGGTGTTGGACAATGTGCTTTGTAAACAGAATAAAATGAAGTAATAAATTAAGGTGTGCCTTAGTTTGAGCTTGCTTATATTTACAGTGGGTTAAATATAGCTTATCGAAAATCTTCTGGAACATGAATCATAATAGAAAAGATTTCACATTGGGAAAAAAGCAAGGTATGGGCTTGTCCAAAACAAAATCCATACACACCTTGCTGTGCCTTGGGTAACCCTAGAAAACACTTTTGATTATAAAAACTTCCAAACATCCTTACAGCCGGCGAGGATGGTGTAAGGAGCCCGCGCTCCGTGCTATCAGCGTCAACAGTGGATGAAGCCCTTTAATTTTTACCAACTGGAAGGCCACTCCCACTGCTCACCCAGCTCTCTTTGCCAGGAGTCCAGTCTTCCCAGCAGCCAGTGACTCTCAGCAAGGCAGCTTTTAGCCTCTGCAAGAAGCAGCACGTTCAACTGCCAAATTCCTGCTGGGTCGGCCAAGAGGTAGGAACCAAAAATGAAAAAACATGAAGGATTTGTTTTCTAAAAGCAATACATCAAACATAAAAAGAGCTCCTTTGTACGAAGTTTCAGTGCGAGAGCCACAGAGGAGAAAATCATTCTCCCTCACGGGAGGAAGCAGCTTGACCTCACCTGTGACTTTGCTCTTACAGTGTGGATTTTTCTCACCCCATTAAATGTAACCTATTCTATGTGGGTTTGTACCATATGAAACAAATAGAGAGTGACGGGGAAACCGCCAACAGGCAGGCTGGGGCTGAGCCCGGCACCAGCGCCCTGGAAGGCGGAGCCCTCACTGTGCCACGTAGGCAGGGGGCCACAGGGCCATGTGGAATGTGTCTGTTTCAGAGGGGCCTGTTTGCTAGAAGCACAAGGATTATGTTTCCGTGGTTTTAGAAACCTTGTGGGGAGGCCCCCCAAAAGAACAATCTTTGCAAAGGGAAGAGGAAAAGGGAAAGAAAAGAGGGGGAAAGATAAGAAAAAAGAAAACCCAGGTTAGAATGCGGTATCCTCTCACCACTTACAAAGGGCCGGTTAGGATGGATGGAGGAACAGGATATCTATGTAACCTCAAGGTATGTTCCCACAAATTCCCTATTGATTAATAGAGGGAGGACTTCCCTGGTGGCATAGCAGTTAAGAATCCGCCTGCCAATGCAGGGGACACGGGTTTGAGCCCTGGTCCAGGAAGATCCCACATGCCGCAGAGCAACTAAGCCCGTGCACCACAACTGCTGAGCCTGCGCTCTACAGCCCGCGTGCCATGACTACTGAGCCCGTGGGCTGAACTACTGAAGCCCGCGCACCTAGAGCCCGTGCGCCACAACAAAAGAAGCCACCGCATTGAGAAGCCCGCGCACCTCAATGAAGAGTAGCCCCTGCTGGCTGCAACTAGAGAAAAGCCTGCATGCGGCAATGAAGACCCAACACAGCCAAAAAAAAAAAAAAAAAAAAAAAAAAAAAATGCATCCCTCTAGTTATCTTAAAAAAAAAAGAAAGAAAGGGCCGGTTAGGATGGATGGAGCGTGTTTCTGCTGTGACCACCAGAGGAAAAGCAGCAAGATAACACCAGTGTCCAGTAAGGCACGGCCAGCCATGGAAAGGAGCGCGCGCCTTAAAACCCAGGGGGCAGAGGTGCTGCCTGTCGTCAAGGCGCTCAGGACACTGCTGCACAGGACAGGAAAAGACAATCTCAGTACCAGGTCCCTAAATCCCTAACCCATTAACCAGGTGCCAGTAGTGAAACCTATAAAAGGATCCCGGTTAAATCACCTGGCAGCCACTCTGCAGGCTCCCAGTGCTCATCCCCGGGGCCAGGCAGCCTTTTCTTCTGTCACGCAGCAAGAGAACGAGCTCACTTTGGGACCAGCTGCCACCTGCTCACAAACTGCTCATTGTAGTAGGGTCTGAGCAGAAGTAGCAGGTGGCACCACAGGAAGTCGCAGACATTCCACTGTTTTAGACCTGCAAAAATGGCACTTTCCTGTGATTCCAACTAAGGAGGAGGAGAATCATCACCAGCTGATTTCATCAGGTCAGCCCAGGGGAGCTCCTGCTCTTGATTTTACTCAAGCCTCAGGACAGTGCTCCAAGTTGGAGAATAGTACAACCCCGCTTGCAGATGAGGCAACTGAAGGTACTCATCCAGAGTCACACAGCTGGTCAGAAGCATGTCTGGTACCCACAGCAAACAACGGCTCCCAAATAATGAAACCAACAGCCAGTGTCTCATCTCAGAACCACAGAGCTATTAAGACCTGGGGTGCCTCCTGGAACTGCAGCCAAGGGCAGGAAAAGGAAGATGGCTGAAGTGCTCTGGGAAGAGAAGCCTTCTCACAATGGCTCAGACTGAAAATCCTATCTACACCCTAACTCTAATGGTTACCCTTTTATTTCCTGTGAAGTCACATGCTGAACGACCTTGTAGTAACTGCATCTAAGATTATCCAGAACCCGCGTCTGCTTACCAATACTGGAAGTGGGGGGAAATGTGAAGTAATTCCTCTTCATTCCATCATTATTGAACTCTGCACCCACGTATCTTTGTAGAAATATTCATAGTCGAACTTGAATCCCTAATATATTTTTATCTCTAATTAAATGACCTGTTCACAGGCTCAGTTGGTTTCTACAAAGAGGAGAAGCCCTGACTTTATTTGGATAAATAAAAAGTTAAAACTGTTGAGATCTTTAGTTTAAATTGCCCTTTTCACCTAATTAAAAACTACTGCACAGCAAAGGAAAACTATCAGCAAAAGAAAAAGACAACCTACTGAATGGGAGAAAATATTTGCAAGTGGTATGATGGATAAGGGGGTAATATCCAAAATATATAAACAGCTCATATAACTCAACATCAACGATACCTCAATTAAAAAAAAATATTTTTTCAAATTATCCTTTCTAATGTTCCATTCACTTCTGGACATTACCTTAGGAACAATTACTTTCTCTACAGCCCCTGCTTCTCATAAGCTGTAAGAACACCCAGAGGCTTATGCCCATCAGAGGGCTCACAAAAACAGAATAACAGGGTGCATCCTAACTACCACAATAGTTTTACTCTAAGAAGCAAAAACGCTGAATAAGCAAATAGATAGGTTATTATTTCTATACTGAAACAAATACACACCAGAATTATGGAGTAGAAATCATGGAAAATTTGCAAAAATGTTAAAGATAAATTGGACTCCAAAGAAATATGCCTGTACTGACAAAAGATACTGCTTGAACAAGATGGTCAGTTTCTCTCGTGTCCAACATTTCCAGCCAAGAACCTTGGGCAATTACTTAACTTCACTGAGCCTCAGGTACTTCGGCTATCAAATGGGGCTAATTGCTGCCTCATGCAGAGGGTAGCTATGAGCGTCCACTAAGTTAGGATCTACATGGACAGCTGCCTAGAAGCCCGTGACACCCTGGTATAAAAAGCAGCATGCTTCTCCACAGAATGTATTTTCAGACTCACCCTGGAGTCTGAGCTTCTGGTAAGGACAAGCTGGGGATGCAAACTCGGCCACACACCCCGGACTCCCTGGAGCAAGTTTCCCCAAGGGGTGATCTCCTTAAGCTCCTTGGATCGCATCATCCAGGATACATATAATTCAGTGAACACATGCCATGTGCCAGGCCCTCATCTAGGCTCTAGGGTTGTTACAGGGAAAATGCTCTGTCTTTGCTCCCAGGGAGCATTCTGGGGTGGGGCAGCAAGGCGCGGGGGGCAAATCAACAGGTAAGTACAGAAATTGGCAATGTGGCAAAAACAAAATGCAACAGAGTAACGGGGAAAGGAAGGGACAAGGGTGGGGTGTTGGTTTTGTGCTGAATGGCCAAGGAAGACCCCTCTGGGCAGACGTTTGATCAGAGAGCGGAAGGAAGTAAGAGAGTGTGCCACGGAGGTATCTAAGAGAGGAGTGTTCCGGGGGGGACAGAAAGGCCAAAGGTGCAGAGTGGGCTTGAGGAAAAACAGTGACCAAGGTGGCTAGGTACATTGGGGGGAGGGGGGGTTGGGGGAGGAGGGTGAACAGGAATGTGAGCTGGAGGCAGATTTAGGGCTTTGTAGGTCTGGATTCTGGATTTTATACTGAATAAAAGAAGCAATTCTGAGGCATCCTAAGCAGAGGGATGATACGACCTGACTTCGCTTTTTTTTGTTTGTTTTTTTCAGTATGTGGGCCTCTCACTGTTGTGGCCTCTCCCGCCGCGGAGCACAGGCTCCGGACGCACAGGCTCAGCGGCCATGGCTCACAGGGCCCAGCTGCTCCGCGGCATGTGGGATCTTCCCAGACCGGGGCACGAACTCGTGTCCCCTGCATCGGCAGGCAGACTCTCAACCACTGCGCCACCAGGGAAAGCCCTGACTTCACATTTTTAAAGGTGGTTCACATGGTGTTTATGGAAAACAGCCTGGGGGCAGTGGTCGGGTGAAACCAGCTAGGAGGCCCTGCAATGATGCAGATGAGACTCCATGGTGCAGGCACTGCGGGGGCGAGGCGGGGGGCAGTGTCAGAAGCTGGAGGAGTGGATGCAGTCTAGATATTCTGAAAGTGGAACCAACAGGCTTCAATGATGGATTGGGTTCCTGAAAGAAAGACAGGGGTCAAGGATGAGAAGTAAGATTTCTGGCCTGTACAACTAGAAAAAAAGAAATGTGCCATTTGCTGAAAGGAGGAAGCCAGGACCTGAACCGGTGGAGGGATGAATCAGGTGCTGGGTTTGGATGTGGCCAGTGTGAGCTGCCTACCGGACAGCCCAGTGAATCGAAACAGTAGTCTGGAGTTGAAGAGGAAGGTCTGGGCAAGGTCCTCATTTGGAAACCATTATCATGGAGATGGTACTTAGAGCCATGGAAGGTCAGCTGGGGAATGAGTCAGTCTAGGGAAGGGAAGAAAGACATCCAATTAAACTGACTTTGCTTCTCTGGCAAAGGCATCAGGTTTAAGGATTTAGAGACCCCTGATTTCTTTTTGACAAACACAAAGCATGGTGACCATGGCATGTCATCACGCCTGAGCTGCAAACAGGGGAAAAAAGATAGAATGCATCTCCTCCTATGCTAAGAGGCATGGATGGTGCTCAATGACAAACATCTGTATGCCCGTGAGCAGAGTGGGGGTGAAGGGACAAGGGAACACAGGGGTCCCCTCCTGAGCAGCTGATACCTTCAAACACACTTTTAACATATTCAAAATGGGAGTAAATGATGATAATATGCATCTTCTAAAGTACTGACAACCTCTGACACAAACTACTGAAGTCAGTTTCAGTTTCTATACCACACACATTCCCAAGCATACTGCAGGTACTTTCTAAACATCTGATGAATGAATGATATGTATGTTTCTAACTGAAACTAGAAAATTTGGGACCATGACTCCTTTACAGCTCAATAAATATGCAAAATTACTATTTCATGAGACACAGATATCCCAAGTGGTTCAACCCCCTCCTTTCACAGAATGAGATGTGCTGCCTGGGGTACTAATAACTTGTGAGTGAGCTCTGGTTCCCTTCTGGAAGAAATGAGGGCATGGCCCTTGCCATTCATTTCTCCCCCAGTGCCTGGGATAATGCCCTGTGCAGAGCAAATACCTAAGAAATCTAAATGAATGTCGAATGAATGAGTGAAATAAATATTCATTAAAAATTAACTGGACAGTTAATTCAGGTCACTCACTGGAAAAAAGAAAAACAGTGAAACTAGAAAAGTGTCTTTTTAATTTAAAAGGTTAATTAAGGACAAGGTTTTAAAAAATATTTTGGTGGCTTAAGTAAACCAAGCACAACTGGGGTTCAAAACAGCTGCAGTTTGTAACTCTGAAAACATTCCATTATGTTCCACAAATTAGAAGAAGAGGAAAAGCTGCCTGATTCGTTTCACGATTCTAGTATAATCTCAATTCTAAGTAAGTAAGAAAACAAAATAATAGGCCCTCTTCATTTATAAACATAGATGTGAAAATCCTAAATGAAATGCTGGCTAACTGAATTCAATGGTGCATCTCATGGATAATGCATTATAATCAAGTAGTGTTCATCCCAGAAATGCAAGGATGGTTTAACGTCAGAAAAAATGTGTCAATGGGATGCATCACAAGTGGGCAAATGAGTAAAATCATGTGACTGTCTCAATAGATACAGAAGGGATAGATAATAAATGTCAGTAGATCTAGGTCAGTTCTCCAAATGACCTATTAGTCAGACGATCAATTTCCTGAATTTATAAAATTTTCTGATTCACAAAGGCATGTTTCTTTTTACTATTTAAGATATTACCACAGCAATGTGATCACAATCTCTCTTAACATATCCCTACATAATTTATGGCTGTGCCACTCAAAGGCAGTATTTTGTGCTATGTCTAAAATCTAATCTGGCATTAAAACAAACTAACAAACAAATCTTCTGCAACAGAATGGAGTGATAATGCCAGTAAACAGTATTGGTTCTATATACACAGTTCTTTTAATAGCATTTAAGTCCATTTTATAAGTATTAGTAGAATTATTTTCTCCTAGTTTTGCCTTACATTTTTATTTGTATAAACAGGGCAGGGGCATGAGGAAGACTAACTAATAATCAGTATGCTATACATTATTTAAGTAGTTTCTTGTGTAAAAAGCTCTATCTTAATACCTTTGCAAAAATGTAAGGATTTCCCATTTTAACACATTAAATGAGGTCTTTAATGCACCTGCACTCATTCCTGGTGTGCATTTCATCGGTTTTTCAAACCTGAACAGAGCCAGGGCCTGTCCAGCACATGGATGAATGAAAAAGCAAAGGGAAAGCTGCTAACACAATGCAGTGGCATATATCTTTGACAGGGCACACAAAATCTGAAGTCTCCTCCTATCCTTGTGCCTGCATTCTGAATTGTGTACATTTACATTGTTTACTTAGCAATCCTTTATTGAGAATTTATAAACTTAACACTAGTTTCTAGGGACCAAGAAATACAACAGTAAATACAACAGGCTTAATTCTGGAAGGAGGCAGATACTAAACAAATATGCAAATAAATACATTATATATTAGGTAAGGGGGTTAGAGAAGGAGCAGTGGATGGTGTTTTTTTTTTTTTTTTTTTTTTTTTTTTGCGGTATGTGGGCCTCTCATTGTTGTGGTCTCTCCCGTTGCGAAGCACAGGCTCCGGACGCGCAGGCTCAGCAGCCATGGCTCACGGGCCCAGCCGCTCCGCGGCATGTGGGATCTTCCCGGACTGGGGCATGAACCCGTGTCCCCTGCATCGGCAGGCGGACTCTCAACCACTGCGCCACCAGGGAAGCCCATGGATGGTGTTTTATATTTTATAAAGGATGGCTAGGGAAGGCGTCTCTCAAAAGTTCATATGTGGGGCTTCCCTGGTGGCGCAGTGGTTGAGAGTCCGCCTGCCGATGCAGGGGACACGGGTTCGTGCCCCAGTCCAGGAGGATCCCCCATGCCGCGGAGCGGCTGGGCCCGTGAGCCATGGCTGCTGAGCCTGCGCGTCCGGAGCCTGTGCTCTGCAATGGGAGAGGCCACAACAGTGAGAGGCCCGCGTACCGCAAAAAAAAAAAAAAAAAAAAAAGTTCATATGTGAGCAGAGACCTGAAGGAAGTGCGAGCAGGAGAGATATCTGGGAGAGGAACTGTCTAGACAGGGGAGGACCTGAAGTAGGGAATGTGCTTGCCATTTTGGAGGCTTGACACCCACATGTGCATGTATGTGTGGAAGAAAGGGGCAGGGGGGACACACAATCATGCAGGACTTCTAGGCAGGTAAGAACCATGACTTTTCATTTAGCGTAATATTTCTTTTTTTTTTTTTTTTTCTTTTTGCAGTATGTGGGCCTCTCACTGTTGTGGCCTCTCCCGTTGCAGAGCACAGGCTCCGGATGCGCAGGCCCAGCGGCCATGGCTCACGGGCCCAGCCGCTCCGCGGCATATGGGATCCTCCCAGACCGGGGCACGAACCCGTATCCCCTGCATCGGCAGGCGGACTCTTAACCACTTGCGCCACCAGGGAGGCCCTAGCGTAATATTTCTGAGGGCCGCTCATGTTGTTGCATGTACTAAAATTCTGCACCTTTAACTTGCTGAGCAGTACTCCAGCCATTTGTTTATCAATTGACAAATTCATGAATATTTGGGTTGTTTCCCGTTTGGAGCTATTAGGAATAAAGCTGCTATGAACATCTGGATACAAGTCTTTGTGGGGACATATGTTTTCATTTGTCTGGGACAAATCCCCAGGAGTAATGTTTGCTGGGTCGTATAGTGAGTGTATATTTAATTTCATAAGATACTGCTAGAATGTTTTCAGAAGTGGCTATATCCTTCTGCATTCCCGCCAGCAATATATGAGAGTTCCAGTTTCTCTGCAACCCTGCCAACACGTGGTATCATGCGTTGCTAGGTTAGCCCTACTAATGGATGCATAATGGTATATATATTTCATTGTAATTTAACTTGAATTTTCCTGAAGACTACTGATATTGAGCATCTTCTCATGTGCTTCCTGGCATTCATGTATTTTCTTTGGTGAAGTGGCTTTTCAGATCTTCTGCCTTTAAAAAAGAAAAATTGGGTTGTCTTCTTAATACTGAGTTGTAAGGTTCTTTACGTATTCTGGCTGCAAGTCCTTTGTCAGATATATGTTTTGTAAATATTTTCTCCCCGTCTGTGGCTTGCCTGTTTTCTCAACTGTGTCTTATAAAGAACAAACGTTTTTTTGATGAAACTAAGTCCATTTTAATCATATTTTTTCTTTTACAATTCATGCTTTTTATGTCTTATTTAAGAAATCTTTCCCTACTCCAAAGTCATAAACTTTTTCTCCTATGGTTTCTTCTACAAGTTTAAGAGTTTTAGCTCTCATATTTAGGTCTATGATCCATTTTGAGTTAATTCTTCTGTATGGTATCAGGTAAAAGTTGATACTTGTTTCTTTTTTCCATACAGATATCCAGTTGTCCAAGCATCACTTATTAAAATGATTATCTTTTCCCCACTGAATGACCTTGGCACCTTTATTAAAAATCAATTGGCCAGGGCTTCCCTGGTGGCGCAGTGGTTGAGAGTCCGCCTGCCGATGCAGGGGACGTGGGTTCGTGCCCCGGTCTGGGAGGATCCCACATGCCGCGGAGCGGCTGGGCCCGTGAGCCATGGCCGCTGAGTCTGTGCGTCCGGAGCCTGTGCTCCGCAGCAGGAGAGGCCACAGCGGTGAGAGGCCCGCGTACCGCAAAGGAAAAAAAAAATCAATTGGCCATATAAATGTGAGTCTATTTCTGGATTCTACTCTGTTCCATTAATCTATACCTCTACCGTTATACCACCAGACACTATCTCGATTACTGGGGCAAAGTAATTTTAAGATGTCTCTTGGAAATGTAAAAATTAGATATCTAAGTCTAATTATAGTTGATTCATATATCCAGTCAGCAAATAAATGTGAGAATCTGAAGATCATGGGAGGGATTGGAGATACAGATTTGGAAGCCACCGGTTTAGAGATGACATTTAAAGCAGGGGACTGGGGGACATTCCCCACTGTTTGTCCCCATTATCACACTTTGGTCAGCTGTGCTAATAAAGTACAGTCTCCCCAACCTCTCTGATCTGTAAGCAGTTAGGTTCCTATCCCTAGCAGGGCCAACAGGGTCCAATACAACTCTAATTTGGATCTGCCAGATTTCCAAGGACCAAAAACCTGAACCCTATGAATTAGAGCCCCAGATTCAGCCCAGAGGCTCAGGAAGTCACTCCAGTTTCCAAAGTCTCAGCTCTCAAATTTGGAAACGTGGCAGTACAGTAATTAGCCCAAATCACAGGGTTGCTTGTGAACAACTAATTACAATAAAGTGTAAACATTTAGAAATAGCCTCATGAGGAAAGTACAGCCATCCTTCCTCCTACTGAAGGGTGTGTGAGTTTCATACAATTCATTTCCATACTTAGTGACTGTGCTTAGTATCAGCTGCAGAGAACACATGCTAACAATTTCTGGACAGGTCATCTTGAGCCCAAATGACCCCACAGACTCCGAGGCCAGACTGACCCCATGACTACATCAACTGAGGATCACGGTGAGTGCCTAAAGGGTGAGCAAGACTCCATGCTGACATGACAGAGGTCACCACAGCAGAGGATTTCCTACTGGAAACAGATAATACAGACATGGAAATACTTGGAACACACTCCTGGCACATACAGCAGGTATATACATACCTAGCATAGAGCAGGTACTGCATAAATACTTGGTGAACAAACAGACACACACAAAACAATAGATATTTGTATAATAAGCCGAGAAAATAGAGAATCTGTATCAAGTTTTTGGATAAAGTGAAAATTGACACTGCATATGGAACAGATGCAGTCGTAGAAAAAGGATCACATGAGCGGCAGAGTGCTCACTCCCTGCACGTACCATTCTCAGCGTTTCACAGAAATGACTCATCAATCGTAGGAGGTAGTATGATTATTAACATCATTTTTACTGGACAGCAAAGAGGCAGAAAGGCACTAAAATTATTTCCACTTTACAGATACAGAAACAAAGATCCACGTAAGTGGCAGGGCTGGGACCTGAACCCAAGGGATCTGGCTGTGGGGTTCCCAGCCACAATGTCTGTCTTCAGAAAGCTTCCTTCACCTCAAGTATGAGACAGTAATCTGAAATTTCCTTTTCCATCATTTGTCATCTTAATACCACCTAACACACACAAATTCAGAACACAAGCCCAGTTATAATGGAATCCACCAAGAATGTTAAGTTCAGTGTTGGCTGCAGTTTCTTTACTTTGGGGTGTGAATTCTGTCCATTACTTTTGGGAGTAGAGAATGGTGCTGAAGGAAAGAGTTAAGACTCAAAACTTGAAGTCAATTCATCATAAAGCATTTGTAGCTGCTGTGGCCATATCATCACGGACAGCATTTGCCTCGGTGGAAATTTATATTATGGCTATTGTGCTTGCATGCTTAATTCAGATGGATGAAACAGGCAGGAAACGATATTTGGCTGGACATATTTACACAAGAAAATTAAAGAACAGACTGGTAAGTCACTGCTAAACCATGAATGGCCCCTGAATGTTTATTCTTGTTATGCACACCAGCCAAAACACACCCAGTACACAACAGAGATACATGTAATTTTTCAACCTGCAACAATCTACTAGAAACTGATTTTAGTAGTGGCCTGCCCTATGACATCTTAGAAAACAGATTTCTCATATGTAATTAGCTCCCAGCTCAATTCATCTGAGCCACATTCTATTATAACAATGGGGAAGGGGGTATGACAATCTCGAAAAGGAAAAAACAAGCTTTAGTCTCATAATTCAATCTTAACAGGTATGAAAATAATTTGAAAAAAAAGTCTCATTTCAAGGCACATTTCTATCATGTCTGCAAAGTTCTTAGCATAATATGCCTGCCATATAGTAAGTGCTTAATCAATGGCAGTTAATATTATTTTATTATCATTAATGTTTCTAGCTGAGTCTATTAACTTCCCCTTGTTGGTCAAGATATGTACAAAAATTGGACTTCCCTGGTGGCGTGGTGGTTAAGAATCTGCCTGCCAATATAGGGGACAAGGGTTTGAGTGCTGGTCCAGGAAGATCCCACAGGCCGCGGAGCAACTAAGCCCGTGCACTACAACTACTGAGCCTACAGTTTAGAGCCTGAGAGCCGCAACTACTGAACCCATGTGCCACAACTACCGAAGCCTGTGTGCCTAGAGCCTGTGCTCTGCAAGAATAGAAGCCACTGCAATGAGAAACCCGTGCACTGCAATGAAGAGGAGCCCCCGCTCGCTGCAACGAGAGAGAGACTGCGTGCAGAGACGAAGACCCAATGCACTGAAAATAAATAAATAAATTTATATTAAAAAAAAGATACATACAAAAATTTAGTTAAAACTTAAGATATGGACTTGCTTCATTGTGAGCAATTATGTCCTATATTAAAAATAGCAGGACTTCCCTGGTGGCGGAGTGGTTGAGAGTCCGCCTGCCAACGCAGGGGACATGGGTTCGTGCCCTGGTCCGGGAATATCTCACATGCCGCGGAGCGGCTAGGCCCATGAGCCATGGCCGCTGGGCCTGGGCATCCGGAGCCTGTGCTCCACAATGGGAGAGGCCAAAACAGTGAGAGGCCCGCATACCGCAAAAACAAAAAAAAAAGCAAATAGGTTGATTTTCATTTGTACTTTTCATACTAATATCATATATAATATGATATAAATAGCCTTAAACAACAGAATGTTATATGTATAATATGTATAACACAAGGTACATAAAAATACAATTATACATTAATGGTAGCAAATAATATTCTCTTCCAAAATTGTGATTAATCCAGGTAGGCTAATATTAGCTTAAACAACTCCAAGTGCAAGGGCACAAGTCCAAGTGCAATGGCACTAGTCAGACGGCTCTCCTCCAAGTGGGGACTCAGGGACAGGCCTCGTCCAACTTCTGACACCACCATTTTCCCACATGATGTCCAAAATCACAGTAGAAAGGGAGAGTGGGAGATTATTCTGGGCCAGGCCTGAGGGAACATGCATACTTCATGTCCATCCCATCCACTGGCCACCCACACAACACCAACCAAGCTGAAAGAAGGTCTGTGTGCCCAGGAAGAAAATGAAACAGGGTTAGGAATCATGTAATATTTTCTCTGCCACAAATATTCTCTACATATGCAATTAACTTTTGCCTTGTATTTTACTAATGTTTACATTACACTTTTGATGATGTCTTATTTACTCTTCACTAGAAAAAGTTGAAAAGTTGCCATTGTTTTTGCCATTTTACAGATGAAGAAACGGAGGCTTGCAGAAGTCACTTAGTCTCCAAGCAGGTGAGGGATGCAGCTAACACACACATTCCTGCCCTGTGGATGCAAATGCACAAGTGCAAATCAAGCCCTTGCCACTATTCCTTGCATCGTACTAAACTTTAAGAAAAATGGAATAGTGGTGGCCTCGAAGAATGAGTTTGGGAGTGTTCCTTTCATGCAAAAGAATGAAATTAGAACACTCCCTAACACCATACACAAAAACAAACCCCAAATGGATTAAAGACCTAAATGTATAAAACTATACACTATAAAACTCTTAGAGGAAAACATAGGAAGAACACTCTGACATAAATCACAGCAAGATCTTTTTTGACCTACCTCCTAGCGTAATGGAAATAAAAACAAACATAAACAAATGGGACCTAATGAAACTTAAAAGCTTTTGCACAGCAAAGGAAACTATAAACAAGACGAAAAGACAACCCTCAGAATGGGAGAAAATATTTGCAAATGAATCAATGGACAAAGGATTAATCTCCAAAATATATAAACAGCTCATGCAGCTCAATATTTAAAATACAAACACCCCAATCAAAAAATGGGCAGAAGACCTAAATAGACATCTCTCCAAAGAAGACATATAGATGGCCAAGAGGCACATGAAAAGCTGCTCAGCATCACTAATTATCAGAGAAATGCAAATCAAAACTACAGTGAGGTATCACCTCACACCGGTTAGAATGGGCATCATCAGAAAATCTACAAACAACAAATGCTGGAGAGGGTGTGGAGAAAAGGGAACCCTTTTGCACTGTTGGTGGGAATGTAAATTGATACAGCCACTATGGAGAACAGTATGGAGGTTCCTTAAAAAACTAAAAATAGAACTACCATATGACCCAGCAATCCCATTACTGGGCATATACCCAGAGAAGACCATAATTCAAAAAGATACATGCACCCCAATTTTCACTGCAGCACTATTTACAATAGCCAGGTCATGGAAGCAACCTAAGTGTCCATCAACAGATGAATGGATAAAGAAGATGTGGTATATATATACAATGGAATATTAGCC
The DNA here is from genome assembly GCF_025265405.1 of Mesoplodon densirostris. Classification (NCBI taxonomy): domain Eukaryota; kingdom Metazoa; phylum Chordata; class Mammalia; order Artiodactyla; family Ziphiidae; genus Mesoplodon; species Mesoplodon densirostris. Next base: position 8,700,796 of record NC_082665.1, on the reverse strand, counting down.
ATAAAAAGGAACAAAACTGGGTCATTTGTAGAGATGTGGATGGACCTAGAGTCAGTCATACAGAGTGCAGTAAGTCAGAAAGAGGAAAACAAATATCGTATATTAACGCATATATGTGTAATGTAGAAAAATGGTACAGATGAACCGGTTTGCAAGGCAGAAACAGAGACACAGATGTAGAAAACAAACGTTTGGACACCAAGGGGGGAAAGCAGGGGTAGGGGTGGTGGTGTTGGGATGAATTGCGGGATTGGGATTGACATGTATACACTAATATGTATAAAATAGATAACTAATGAGAACCTGCTATATAAAAAATAAAATAAAATTCAAAAAAACAAAAACAAAACAAGGGAGTAACCGTGATAGAACAGATTTACAATAGAACTCGGTTACCTTTTCATTTTCACCTCACTGTAATTCAATATAATATAATCTCACGAAAGAGGTACCATCACTATACAATTCTTAAAGGTGGAATCAGTAGAACAGTTTGAGCAGCAAACCACATTTGACTAGTAAGCAGTCGTGTATTAGTTATTTCAGGGAGTGTTTGAAAAGTAAAATGGGAATTAACGTGGCAAAGAACCCAAAACGTGACCTCTAATTCTTATTTTGGAGATCCAGACACAGGTACAGATATGCGTAAGTATGATTAAATTGAAAATGAATGATGTGGAAAAAGAAGAGTCGAGTTCCTAACGCTATACCTTTAACTAAAAGTGAATCCCGCACCTAACACTGGTTGCCATGGTGACAGCGAGCTGGATGGCACTTGAAGACAGGTCAGAACACACTGTTAGGCACTCAGCCCAAGGCACCCAGAGCTTGCCATAGGGGTAGCTATTTAGCACACCATCTTCGAACAACAAGATGGCCTTCTTGATGTAAGAGTTCAAAGCACAACCTTAGAGAACGAGATTCATACTTGTTGGCCAGAAGCCAGGCAGATGAACTGCCCCCAGTTTCCTTCTCCATCTTCTGTGTCTAGGATCAATATTTCCATGTTCAGGATGGAACAGATTTTCCCAGCATTTAAAGTAATGCCTTCTCCTTTCAAAACAAGGAAGAATGTGCAGTATTAAATCTGGATTCCAGAAACCCTGGCAAAGGGTGACCTTGTGTCTAGAAGTTTATTGCCAAGGTTCCAGTTTATGCCCACCAGGCCCAGAGCAAGGTTCCAGATGCTGCAGCAGCTTTCAGCTCCAATGGGTTTTGGCTGCAGTAACTATCTGGTGACTGATTTACTCCACAATTTCTTTTCTCTTCATCAAAATAATTCTACACAAATCATTTCCATGTTTCCAAAGCAAAAGTAGGGGAAAAAACAAAACAAAAACCCACAAGTTAAAAACAAAAAAATCCGAGGTTAAAAATAAAGCCCACAAACAGGGAAGGATTTGCTATCCAACATTCATTTCAGGAAAACATCAGGTGGAATTAGGCAATGTAATGGGCAATTTGGTCTCGACTTCCCCATCAGGAACAACGCCTGCACACACACATATACGCACATCCACTCCCAGGCGATCCCCCGCACCAGACCATGGGCTTCTAGTGAGACTGAATTCCTGTCAGGAGGGCAGTTTCATTTTCGCTATACCAACATAATGCTTCATTACACCAAGACATAGCACTCTCCAATCTGCCAGGTAAATAAAGAACGCAGCTTAAAATGTACAGTAACATTTAAAATGAGAAGCGTTTCCGCCTTAAATGAATGTGTGCTCTACCAACCCCTTCCGGTGGCTGAAGCTCCACTGGCCTCTTCCACGAGGCCCATCAGTTCCTCCTGGGCGGCCCCCAGCTCAGTGCAATGCTCCCAGCAGGTGCTGTAACTGCTCCTCATTTAAACACCCCGCAATACACTCTGCATCGCCAACAAGGGCATGGGGAGCTTCCCCCACTTTTGTTTTTTTTTGTTTTTTGTTTTTGTTTTTGTTGTGTTTTTTTTTTTTTTGGCTGCACCATGCGGCATGCGGGATCTTAGTTCCCCAACCAGGGATTGAACCCGTGCCCCCTGCAGTGGAAGCACGGAGTCCTAACCACTGGACCGCCAGGGAAGTCCCTCCACTTTTGTTTTGTGGGCTATTTTATTTGATCACCAGAAAGAATTTCAAGCCACTTGAGGTAAGTAAATCCAGTTACTCATTTGAGTCAGCAAAGACACTAGGCTTGTCATAAGCCAACAGAAGCAAGGCTCGCTCACCCAGAAGTAATCAAGGGATCTACTCGAGGACTCGGTGGACCATCCCAAAATTACTGGCCATGAGCCACTGAAGTGAAATGAAACAGCCCACCTTCAGTTTCTTAAACCCTGTCTGGAGGGTCTCATGACTAAATGAGACGTCACACTGAGCTAAGAAATCCTCCCCTGCTACACCTCCTCCCACACTGATCCCCTCTGTCTGAAATGGTGCTTAATGTGCATTAGAGTCTCTTGGCCAGAATTTTAAAAAGTACTCATATTTATTTGCTACCAATTAAATGCGGCAATATTAAATAGAATTTCTAGGAAAATATAAGGCATCTACCAACACCCCCAGGTTCTGGTATTCTCTATGTGACCATTAAAATAAATACCTACCTTGGCTATAATGAAAGAGTCAACTAAAAGCAACCCAACCCTGACATTCAATAATATCACCTAAGATTTGAATGATATTTGACAGTTTACAAACTGGTTCTATATTTGATCTTACTAAAAGCTTGGCCTGGGAGGTGGGTAGCGCCACCTCTATTTTGCAGCTGACCAAACTGCAATGAGGAGAGATGAAAACAGGCCTCAGAACTAGTGAGGTATTCTGACTTTAACCACACCGATATATCGCAACATCCACTGTGAGCCCTCTGCCATGCCAGAAACAGGGCCGCAAGAGGCTGCTTTTAATACCAAAGAAAGTCAGCACGATGTCCAGCTTGGGAAATATGAAGTAGGGAAAGACAAAAAGATGCTTCCAAATTTTAAAGGGAAAAAAATCTCTCGGTTAACCTTCACTACTCCCATCATAAATAAAAGCAATGTTTGGGTATCCCCTGGACCTGTGTCAGGCCCGGGTCTGTGCTGTCTTCCTCATCTCAGGCCACACAGACATCTGAGCCCGGCTGTGGGTTCTACGTTTATGGGAGGCCGCATGAAGGACATGACCACCTAAGCCCCGTGGCAGGTTAAGCAGCCTGATTGAACGTTGCTGCTAATTAAGGGCTCCTGGCGTCTGGCAGGACCACCGGGGTACCTTCTTCACTTGTTCATGACCACAGCACTTCACTCAGAAATTAACTCTTGATGAGTGCAGACAGGGGCCCAGCTGGTCCTCCCGAGTCCTCCCAAGTAGATAAATGAAGTGTAATAACAATGCTGCTGACTGCCAAGGGAAGAGGGGCTCTCCGTGACCTCTTGGTAAAATCCAGAGTATACTTTTACCGTGACTTAATTCTCTGCACTAGAGATATTTAGTGCAGCCAGGAACGGTGTGAATAAGCCGATGGCCACAGGGAGAGCATTGAGAAGTTCATCACCGAACGTCCACTTTGTTAAGTATGAGCTAAAACAATAGAGGCGACGTTTGAGAAACTAATTTTCAATTGGCAAATATTTTCCTGAGGTGAGAGGTGCTATTTTCCCCATAACTCTTCACAGGCCTAGGGACAATGGAGGCTTCTGTTATGGTGTGCAAACTGTACAATCATGCCGCTCAGGTTTAGAATATTAAACACTCATTTTCTAGCACTTATAGAGGAAATCTTTCCCCAAAGCTCTGTTTAAAAAGAGGAAAGTAATGGTTATTATTGTCTGGACTTTCCAGACATAGAAACTAGATAGATATGTTCTGGTTCACACAGCAAAGCTGCAGCTCAGGTGGGTCCAGAATCCAGGAGTCTCGCTCCTCAGTTTTGCACACTCTGGTCAGAGAATTCTCCACCATTTTATCTCAGGAGGTCAACCTGCAGCAGGTGGTGATGGGGAGAGCTTGGGGCCAGGAGACTGGAGAGAGGGCTTGGTCACAGCCTCACTGCACTGGCCCACAGAGAACTCTAAGTGTGGCTCCTGAAGGTGACAAACTCCTTGAGAAGTGTCAAAGGGACAAAGAAAGCAGGCTGCAGACTGTGACTCTGGAGCCTACATCACAATGAAGCCACATCTCTCTATGACTTTTGAAAGGCACAGGGGAGGTCTCCAAAGAAAAGGATTAAATGACAGCAATAGTCAGTTTATCATCTTTCGCTAACACATCAAAAAAGTGGTGACGGGGCTTCCCTGGTGGCGCAGTGGTTGAGAGTCCGCCTGCCGATGCAGGGGATACGGGTTCATGCCCCGGTCTGGGAGGATCCCATATGCCGTGGAGCGGCTGGGCCCGTGAGCCATGGCCGCTGAGCCTGAGCATCCGGAGCCTGTGCTCCGCAACGGGAGAGGCCACGACGGTGAGAGGCCCGCGTACCGCAAAAAAAAAAAAAAAAAAAAAAAAAAAAAGTGGTGACGGGGCTTCCCTGGTGGCGCAGTGGTTGAGAGTCCGCCTGGCGATGCAGGGGACACGGGTTCGTGCCCCGGTCCGGGAAGATCCCACATGCTGCGGAGCGGCTGGGCCCGTGAGCCATGGCCGCTGAGCCTGTGTGTCCGGAGCCTGTGCTCCGCAATGGGAGAGGCCACAGCAGTGAGAGGTCTGTGTACCGCAAAAAAAAAAAAAAAAAAAAAGTGGTGACTGGGCTGGAAGCACAGGGAAAGTTGAAGAAATAGGCAGGAAAGGCATTTGATGCCCTGATGAAAAATTTAAAAAATAAAAGGGTGCTCGGAACTTCCCTGGTGGTCCAGTGGTAAAGAATTCACCTTCCAATGTGGGGGACATACATTCGACCCCTGGTTGGGGAGCTAAGGTCCCACATGCTGCAGGGCAACAAAGCCTGCACGCCACAACTACTGAGCTTGTACGCCTCAACGAGAGAGCCCACGTGACACAAACTATAGAGCCCAGGCACTCTGGACCCCGCGTGCCACAGCTAGAGAAGAGAATATCCGCGAGAAACCTGAGCAGACTGTGCGCCATAACGAGAAGATCCCACATGCCTCAACAAAGATCCCGTGTGCCACAACCAAGACCCGACGCGGCCAAAAAAATAAATAAATAAGGGAAATAAATAAAATAAATAAATATTTTTTAAAAAAATTAAAGGGTGCTGTGGAGAAACTATAATAATTTCCCCAAGAACCAAAGGTGGAAGGAGGTGTGGAGTGGGAGGAGTCAGGAAAGATACTTAATTCCTTGAAAGAGTGTATTAGGTACCTATGGTTGCACAGCAAATAACCCCAAACTGAGCAGCTTAAGACAACACACACTTATTGCCTCCTAGTTTCTGAGGGTCAGGAGTCTGGGAGTGGCTCAGCTGACTGCTTTTAGCTCTATATCTCCCACGGGTTGCAAGCAAGGTGTCAGCTGGGGTTATGGTCATTTCAAGGCTTGACTGGGAGACGGTCCACTTCCAAGTTCACTCACATGGGTGCCAAGAGGCCTCAGCTTCCCATGGAAACGAACAATAGTTTCTAGCCATATGAGCACATATACATGCATGAAGTATAAACCGCACACCCGTGTCTACACAACAGTAGCCCTGGCCTTTCCCAATTCCTCACCCTGGTCTTATCACCTTCCAATTACAGACCTGAAACCAGATCAAACTGTTAACATCTGAATGTGTGCCCCTAAATTACATGTGACTCAAATATCACAATGACTCCCAGCTAGAAATTGATATTCTTGTGATTCTGAGAAGGCTACTTACTACCAGGGAACTTTGGTTGATTCCAGAAATCAAGATGGAGAACGATATCCTAAAGAATTATTATTATTACAATCATCAAGAGAAGTCAAAAAGCCTAAAAGATCTTACTCCTGAAGATGGTAAGTACTCTATTTTTGTGACTTCCCTTAATCGTATCTAAGAGCTCCATCAACTCATTCTGTCATTTAAAATGTTTAAAGGCTTTGTTGCATATTAAGGATGGCCAGAGATTCCTAAACACTCCTTCCAAGGAGAGGTGGGGGGTCTATGTCACCTCCCCATGAACCTGGGGGGACTCTGTAAATATTCTGACCAGCAGAATACAGTGGAACAATTTCCCGGCCCAAGCCTTTAGAGACTGGGGGCCCTCGCTGCCTGTTTCTTGGGGCACTTTCTCTGGGAGTTTTGAGTTGCCATGTAAGAAGTCTGAGAGCCTTGAGACCGCCATTCTGGAGAGGCCAATAGCTCCACCTGAGCACAGCCCTCCCCACCAAGGTGACAGACACATGTGAGTAAAGTCATTTTAGCCTCTTCAGACCAGCCCATCCACCAGGGAGTATCACCATGTGACCTCAGCGAATACCGCACAGAGCAGAATAACCCAGTGGAGACTTGACCAAATTTCTAACCCAGAAAATTAAAGAATATAATAAAAATGCTGCTGTTATAAGCCATTAAGGTTTGGGGTGGTTTTGAATTGCAGCAATAGATAACTGGAACAAATATTAATTTTGAAACCAAAAAATTTGGTTAAATGTATACAAAAAACATAAACGTAATCACATTTGGACTGTGAACTGAATATTCTTTTCACAGCTGACCCAGGTAGCGATGGGGGGGCACAGATTGCTCCCATTTAAGACAGTTTGTGATAGACTCTAAAATAGTACACGTCATAGAGTATGTAATGTAACTGTCTTACAACTTAACAAATTATCTCTTAAATGCCATTCATAATGTTTTCTAGTTTTCACACTTCCAACTGCCAAACATCTAGTCCCTGACTTATGGGATTCTATCCAGGGAGAGCACACTTTCACCCCTTTAATGATATAACTACCAAGCCCTTTAAATTTTTATTATTCTAGTCAATCGCCGTTCAAGCTAGTAGTGACCTGCTTATCTTGCAGGACAATGAACAGTATGCATCTCCTCATTTTTAGAAATTGATCTTCAAAAACTAACCCACTGCAGGTCGGGTGAGGCCAGAGAGGCAGAAACCTCTGCACTCAGTAGGCTGAAACAGTGCCTCAAGGGCTAAGGAGCAAGGAAGGCCCAAACACAGTATTGTTACTAAGCCAGCATACCATTCCCACTGCCTTTATAATGAACATATCATCTAGAATATTAGGAGAACCAGAGTCTCAGCTTTACAGTCTGGAAATTGGGAGATAACATGGTTTGACTGATAAAACTAAGTATGAAAATATTATTAATTTTGTAGTGGTCTTAGAGAAATGTAGTTCAAAAGTCAAATAATTTACAGAGACCTCTTTCCCACTTATGACACCAATGAATCAAAATAGTAATAATTAATCTCTAAACTTTCAAAATGCTTGCTTTCAGTGTTCCCACATGCTCCTGAACATGATGCCTGAAGAAGCCCAGCAGCATGAGATGGTTTGAGATAGCAGAAAAGGCATAAGACAAGGATTTGGGAGCCATGCAGCTAGTGTGGACTGGCTACTAACCAGGTGAGTAGAGAGAGAGAGATGACTACACACCACTGAGTCTTGGTTTCTTAACCTGTAAAACCAAAGGGTTGAGGAACAGCTTGTTAAGGCCCCTTCTTTCTCTGACACTCTGTGATTCTTTACTATTCTAGAAATGGCTGGGCCACCTAGAACGTTGGACAGCTCCTTCCACCCTACTATGATCATTATGCATAAGTAGAAAATTGCAAGGGACACAAACTAGCCTCATGAACACAAGGACAGATGTCCTTCTACAAAGGACAAGGTGTTTGCATAGTCAGGTCAAGGTGAAAACTACTGAGTGCTTTTACAATCAACTCTGTATCTAAGATCTACTTAATAGGTGTCTCCTGCCTCTAACCTTCTTAAAGTCTGCTCAAATTGGGAGGTAATGGGTTCTTAATGTATTTCATAGAGAGGGAAGAAAATATCTACCTTCTATGGTATTATTTTCAATTTTTATAACACACAGAGTATGTTAACTAACAACATTTTAAAGTTCTATATCCTTTATATCATTCATGCTATACTTTATACTTTGACTTTTGATCAACTATTAGTTGCAGAATAAGGCTGCCTAATACTGAAATCTACCAAGTTATATCTTACAATTTTAAATTTTAAAATAAGTTTTAAAATTGTGATGTGAGGCTTCATAAGCTCCCAAATGTAGCTCTCATTATTTTGACTCCAAATATTTGTTTAAATTAAGAAATTTATTTCCTCAACAAACAAATACTATTTGTCAAGTAAGTGAGTTTAAAATAAGAAATTATATATAAAAGAGCAAGTGAAAGACCGTACAGAAAAGATGGAGAAAGAAAATCATTAAAATTTTCATTTGACTTTTCTTTCTCTCAAAAATAAAAACAAATCAAAACCAAAAAATAAGGGGCTTCCCTGGTGGCGCAGTGGTTGAGAATCTGCCTGCCAATGCAGGGGACACAGGTTTGAGCCCTGGTCTGGGAGGATTCCACATGCCGTGGAGCAACTAGGCCCGTGAGCCACAACTACTGAGCCTGCGCATCTGGAGCTTGTGCTCCGCAACAAGAGAGGCCGCGATAGTGAGGGGCCCGCGCACCGCGATGAAGAGTGGCCCCGCTTGCCGCAACTGGAGAAAGCCCTCGCACAGAAACGAAGACTCAACACAGCCAAAAATAAATAAATAAGTTAATTAATTTTTAAAAAATCGGATATACAAGGAGTCTTTAATTTCCGTTTTCCAGCAAAATTATAATACATATATTTGCAAATACATAAACCTCATGGATAATTTTGTTGCAGCTAGGAATATTCTTTTACCAGATTATAAATTTCATCAGCATTCCTCTGTACAACCTACTTTATGATACTAAGCAATGCAAACACACTGCCAAACAACCAATGTTTCATTATTCTAACTTCCATTTCTTCCATGACATAATTTCCTGTAATAATCTCATTCATGCCTGAGTACCAAAGACATTTTTGTTTATGATTTTCAGGTCAGTAGGCCAATAGCAGGAAGACCCATTCTGGAAAGGCTGAACTTACAGAATGAGTCCTGAAAGAATTCTACCACCACTGCTTATTTCCCAAGTAGGGATAATGTAAAAAAAGCAAATTTTAAAGACAATGGTTCTCATGCCATTTTTAGTTAAAAGCACTGGGAGATTTACAAAGATCAACTAATATGCCAATTTCTTTCAAATACTGCCAACATTTGATGCCAACACAATTACAAGTTGGAAAAGTGTGTAATGAATGAGGCAGCTCATAATTTCCCTTAGAATGTGTACGTACAACTTATTAAGTGGCATAAAAAGCAAAGTGAAACCTTAAATCTATGATTCATTGCTTTAGGGCATTTGAGTCAAACTCCATCATTTGGAAGTACCTAACAATAAGAATATATGCATTAGGTCACAAGCTGTTTCAGTAACACCTGCAATACCTTCACCTAACGAGGCGAATAAACAAGAACTTCACGTTCCTCATCGAATAGGAAAACTTAACAGTTTTAATAATATAATAATATATTTAATAATAAGCCCAAATTCAAACCCTGTATAAATGAAAATACTCACATGGAGGGCATTTTCTCTTCCACATTTTACTGTTCAACTCTGCCACCTCCCTCACCTAAAGCCACCTTGTGGAAAAATGTGCCCCCAATTCTAGGTTGGTGTGGGTTTTTCCAGAGTAGGACTTATTTTGATAGTCTTAGGAGGCTCAGAAAGAATACGGTATTGTTTTCTTTGATGTCCCCTGTCCTCATCCCCCCCAGCCCCCAACACACTTCACACCCACAACCTAGGTCAGGAGAAGGATGCCGCTGAATTCTCACTCAAAATCTCAAATCCCATCCCTTTGAAAGTATTAGCCAGGTCAAAGGTAGGAAGGTGAATGGGTGACTCTCCAAGGCTCTCCCTCTAAAATCACTTGTTTAACTTGTATACTATCACTTTCCTCCCAAAAGGGTTATACTTTCGTTTTCTTCCAACTAGGGTTGCCAGATTTTGCAAATAAAAATACAGAATGCCCAGCTAAATGTGAATTTCAGATAAACAACAGATAATTTATTAGTAAAGTATGTCCCGAATTTCACAGTAATACTTATACGAAAAATTTCTCTTATTTATCTGAAACTCAAATTTAACTACGTCCCCAGAAGCTAATACTGGTGTAAGGGATGGCCTGGCATTCGAGCGAGGCACCAGGACCTTAGCTGACCCCAGATGAGGGTCGGAACATGACTACATTCTCACGTATCACAATGACGTTGCCAAAGGCAGGAAGTCCACAGCCGCCAGTAGTGATCTAAGCACTCCCCACTTAACGCTTTTTGTTTTATATCCACACATGTGAGAGAAATAGGTGGTAATATTTGCTTTTCCATGATTAGCAACCTTTTTCGAAAACTCTGACAATTATACTAATTACCGAAGCAAAGGATCAGAGAAGTCAGCTGTTGCCACTGCTCAGATCCCAGTAAGACTTCCATTAGCAAAAATTAAAGCTGGCTTTCCTCTTTCCTGGCAATCATTCAGAGCAAACTTGTTTGTCTGTAGTACACCATGGCTGTTGTAGGAACTTTCCAGAGCAAAGAGTAAGCATCTGATACAGATAAAGATTAGATTAAAATGAAAGATTAAGCATTGGCTAAAAGGATGCAACACATACCATATTATTTTCAAAATGAAAAGACTACTAACATGGAATCCTTTGATATGAAGGTAGATTATAAACATTGAACTTTCCCTTTTTACTAGCATTTGAAATTACTCTGCTCTTAGTGTTTGTGTCTTTGCTCAGTCTGGACTTAGCTGGGGTTTCTCTGCCCTTCCCAATAAAATTGAATCTTTTCTCCAAGTGACCCTACATTTGCCTTAATGTGATTTTCTGGGTTTATAGTATTTTCATCTTCTAGAAACCATTGCTTGTACCATAGTTGTTATCAGTTCTCCAATATTTGTTTGACTATGGCTCAAGATTTTTAAATTTTAAAAAAGAAGAAGAATTTAAACCTCTTAATTCACAAACACTCACCTATTCTGCACCCACGGGGTATTTCTCTCCCTCACCCCACTCCACCTCCTTCCCCACCCGCTACACTGGGGCTTCTTGCATTTGACATCATACAATTCCCTGAATAAAGGAGACTGCAGTTTTGTTACCAATGAAACGAACTTTACATTAGAGACCTCCAAATTGTGGATTTGGTATAAGCTTCTTTGAAAAAGTACTACTCCATTATTGGGAATGTTTATGCCCAAAAAGAAGATTCTGTGTTCTATTGTGTCAGAAGCTTTCAAAGTGCAATTGTTCAATTTGCAAACTGCAATTGGTTAACCAAGCTAAACTTAATTAGTCCAACGATCCTACAGCCCACATCAAACCCAACTGTTTGATGTATTCTGCGAGGTGTCCAAGGCGCCTACAGCTGTCTAAGTGGCACAATGAAAAGGCAGCTAGGCTTATGTCTGGGAACTGAAATGAGCTGTTCTAAGTGGAGCTTTTCTTCCATTTTCTGAGGCTGCACTGCTCTGACCTTCTCCAAATCAATCCTTTGCGGATTAACATGTAAAGCAGTGTCGAATTAATTTCAGAAAGGGAATATGAGATCAGCCTAGGATCATACAAAACATCTAACTCCTAAATACACTAATGCTTCTAGCCATTCAATGAGAAGCTGTCAATAAAGGGAAAAAAGTCGGGGATGGGGGTGGCCAGAAGGATTTGAAGGTTGGAGTAATCTATCAGACTAGTTAGCACATTGCCTACTTCTGTGGCATGGCTAATGCATTCCTCTAGAAGTTAATCCTATTTCTAAAGACCCTCCCGCTAGGAGCACATAGGCCGTGATGAATGAGAACTAAAATGCATTAAAATTCTCAACAACTTCACCAAAAGGCACACTATTAGATTCTGAGTGTCTACAATAAGATGGTTCATTAAAAGCGCTGGTCTCAAAGAACCTGCTTTTGTCCCTACACATTAGGAAGAAAGGGTCCAGTGTGTCACTTGTGACACCTGCAGCCAAAATATTTTTACATTAGGTTGTCCAAGTAATCACATGAGAAACACATGAAATGGAAAGGGAAGGCCTTTTCCACGGGCTAGCTTAAATACCGTTATTATGCACCTACACTCAGGGGACTATATGTGCTTCCACAGCATTAGCCACACAACAGCATCATTAAACCCACTTTTAAAAAATCAGACGTGAAAGAGCACTTATTCAATTTCCCTTGAAGAAGCTGCAGTGTTTGAACACTCCTCTTTTTCTCCCATTGTATTTTGCTTGTACTCAATTAAGAGATAATTTAGCCATTTATCACGACGTAGTTGAGGCTGAGCATTTATATAGGCATTTAGTACAGCTTTTCTAACAGGCAGAAATCTGTAACTCTAAGATAGTTACTAGCGGTGGGCCTAATACTGAGTAGAAATTACATCTTGATGACTTAGTTTTTAGTCCCTGTCAACATACATAGGAAAAGACTGGACTATCCTCAAGAATGACTACAACAAATTACAAAAGAGTATCAGTTCTAACAACAGAAATGCCAAGAAGTACACACTTGAGATAGTACAGAACTGAAAGGAAGCAGCAGGTGAGGGGGCTCTGAAAGACAAAACCACAGAGGAGGGAAGCACACCTAGAAATGGGAGGGACTCCCTGAGAATTATTTGTTGAATGAATTAATGAAAGAATGGAGTTGAACTTGGCTGTTGGGCTCAGGACATTTATGGCAACTCAATCGGCTCATGTTTTGCAAAAGTTCATCCTTGACGTGATACACGAGGTTCAGTGTGTGTGTGTGTGTATAGGTGGGTAGGAGGGTGGGAAAAGCACAGATGGAGGTGTGATCACGTCCACTTTGTTTCTGTGCTTCACAACTTACATATGTGCTGCATTTATTCTATTGTGTGAATTAAAAATTACACTGAAAAATTTGAAATAGTCATTTCCTCTGACCTTTCATTTTCACATAAGCATCTATTACTTCTTTCTGATTTAATCAAACCTACTATAAACCATCTATCTGTCTAAACTATGGTGCATCTGAACATAATAATAATGTTATGATACTAATAGTGCCATTTATGGAGAGCTTCAAATAAGCACCTGTTTTACATAAATTATCTCTAATCCTCACAATCCTTCAGGTAGGTGGCATCCTTGTTTTACAGATGGAAACCTGAAACTCAGAAAGGGCAAGTTCACTGTTAAAGGTCGCACAACTAGCAGGCACCAGCGAGGGAAGTGAACCGAGGTCTGTCAGACACGAAAATCCAAGCTCTTTCCAATTCTCTACAAAGAAAAGAGCTGTCTGTTGTAGAAAAACAAAATATGGGTAACAGAATCTTTAAAAATCACTAGTACTTCTACCACCTCACACGAGGATTTGAGTGAAACTAGACTGAATCCCTTACACCCCAAAATATCTGGCATCAGTCATGTACATTCCACTCAGGGAGGCACAATCCCCACACCATAAAGGGTGAAACAAACCAAACGGTCACCTTACAGCATAAAGGACATAGGCTAGAGCCCACCAGGTGTTGGTAGTTTCATTTCACAATGCTTTTACATCACCTTAGGAAGGCTGGCATTGTGAGGGGCGGGCTAGACGCTGCATCCTGTATAATGTTTCCTTCTGCAGATCTGCCTTTATTTCCATCTGCCTTTTGTGCATAGTAAGAGCTCATGAGCATGAGGAAGAACAGAGAAAACAACTGCATTTCAGTGGTTTTGTTGAATCACTGCCAAGAAGACTTATAAATGTGAGTTGACTTAAATTGGTAGACACTCAGGCATCCATTCATTCATTCATTCATTCATTCATCCAGTTAACTGGCATCCCCAGCTAAGATGATCACTGTCACACTCACCAAAAAATAATGACAGAAAGAACTGGCTTGTGCCAGCTCTGCGGAACCCTCCTCCCCAAATCTCATGTTCAGCATTTTTCTCTAGTGTGACCTTGCTGTCATGATTTTAAAACAAGGTTTCAGTACTTCTCTAGCCTGAGTGTTCACACTGTCACCTCCTCAGCACCTCATTAATGTCTTACATGATATTTAAACATTTGTTTAAAGGGGGAAAAAAAAACCTTCAAGTATTTAATCTGAAGATTTAAGGCTTGTTGCTGAGTTTTCAGTACAAAAATAGTGATTATCCTAAAACTGATAAAAGTTTTAAGATACAAAGTCTAGAATTGTGGCCAAAATGAAAAGAGGAAAGAGAAAGGAGGAGAGAGGAAGGAGAGGAAGGGGAGAGGAGAGGTGGAGGGAGAAGATGGAGAAGGGAAACTGGCAGCTGGGTGCAGGGTTCCACAAGAAGCACGAGAATCATCGAGGGGCCTCCCTGATGAGGACCGAGAGCTGAAGCCAGCTGTCCTCACCTACCCATGTCCACCAATGAGCAATGTCAAGCCACGTGCAAGTAATGTAAAGTACTGCTGATATTATCTTTCTTTTAAGTATCATGGGGTGATCAAGGTTCAATCCTTATCTAATGGATGAAGCAACAGAGTGCACAAAGCATATCTGAATGATGGGGTTTTTTTAATCAACTTTTAATTTTGGAATATTTTACATTTACATTGTTTTTTAACATATGGCAGCCACAGTGGTTTTCTTTGTGATGGGCTTAGTGGAAGTGATGGCCACCAGCACTTCTACACATGGCCTCTCCAATCAAGCAATCAACAACTTGTTTGGGGATATATAGATAAAGACTTGGATGTAGATACACTATCTAGGTACTACTATGAATTTTATCTCTTGTGGTATTACAAAAATATGGTTATATAAGGCAATTATCCATGCCCAGAAAACGCGCAGAAAATAGAACAATAACAGGACAAGATCTAATGGTTTATGTTTAGTCATAGCAGGGTAATGATTTTTTTTAAAAAGATAACTTTTTTTTTTAACTGCCGATAGAAATAGCACTTAATCCAGAGTAAGGTTAAAAGAAATGAAAACACCCAAGTAAAAGTTAACATATCACTTACTAGACTTACCTGTTCTATAGGTCAGGACATAACCACGCAGGTTTTCTTGACCTGTGTGTGAGCCTGGATTGCTCTGCCCTTTTTTTTTTTTTTTAAGCACTTCAAGTACAATAATGACTAATAGCTTTTTAATCTAATCTGAGATTCCACCGATCCTAGTACACATGCCAATTTCAGAAGTGTTAAAATGTGTGTTTTAGAACTGATGAAACAGTAATCAAGTTAAGCCCAAGCCAAGCAAAACTACGTTTCCTATTTATTTGGATAATGATGCACAATGCCAGGCAGAGAGTGAGAACTAGGTAAATATTTACTGGATCAATGGATGGTCTGGGAGGTAACACTCATCTGTTAACAAGAAATTACTTGCAGTTTGCTGACAAACCATCTTCTCTCCCCTCTGCACTTGTCCATACCTGGGACACCCCTCTCCCTTCTCCTTTGTTGTAAAGAAAAATCAGTTCAGTCATTTGGATACCTCTTCACTATGCATGATAACTTCCATGTAAACTAGAAATACTAATTTAACTTCCTTCAAGGATTCAAGAAGACATATTGAATCCTTTCATGTACTGTGGACTTGAAAATACGTGTATGTGTGAACTTCGTCTAGCATAAGACTAACAATAGTTCATTTACCAGCTTCAGATGTACAGGATGTGTATGTGCTCTTTCTCTGCATAGGGCAGGGAGATGGTACGTGCGCAAGTATGCACAAATGTGCTTCAGGGCAAGACACATGCTATGTAATTTACTTTATAGGTCCCCTACTACCAGATTTACAGAGTCAGTATAAATTAGACCCAACTGGGTTTTTGTGTTTGCATTATCTAGATAAACACTTCTCTGCATTTGAACTATAAAGACCAGGCCTATTTAGCTACTCTCCCCTCCCATCCATAGGGGACAAAACTCAATTTGTTGTCTTCAGAAATTCTCTGTGTATCTAACACTATGACATCAAGAGAAACAAAAGAGCACTGACACCATGCTTGCTGGAACATCAACAAGGAGGATGGAGGACAATGAATAGAGTTGGTACTAACGTATCCTCAATTCTCAACAGAAACAACAGGGACAACGTCAGGTTGTCAGAAATCCATAAACAGGCCACTAAACCTGCAGGCTCCCTGGTAACACAGGTGGAGAGAGAAATCTTATTGTAAGTTATTGATGAAATCCCACTGACAGGCTGTCAAAGAGGCACCTCAGCCAACAGCCCATGGACTGCTGACCCTCTGCCCTCCTCACCAGGCTTCCCTGCCATACTATAGGATGCCATACAGTATGGTTAAAGCCGCCTCTGTTATCTCATCCAGAATTTCTCCTTCTTCTAGGCTTTCTTGCACCATGCTATGTGGAGACTTCCTCCACAGGGGACACAGAACCAAAGGCAAAACCTAGGTAAAAGGTACAAACACAGCAAAGAGAATGAAGACACATGCACAACCCTCTTAGCCATGAAAGAAACAAATTAAAATAAAGGGTGACATATTTTCCTCCTATTCAAGGGGTCAGATTTAAATCACTTAAGACACGGTGGTTGAATGGTTACACACACACACACACACACACACACACACACACGTCGGTGGTGCTTTAAGTTAACACAACCTTTTAGGGAAGCGACTCAGCAGTGATGAACGGCCAGTCGTGAACAAGTTTATGGTCTTTAACCTGGTGGCCTTGCTCTTAGAGTTTGTCCTAAAACTTCTTTTTGAAAGAAAGAAATGATTTCACATAAAAATATTCAACGTAGCTTCAGAACCACAGGAATTTGAAATGAACTAAATATCCAATAGCACAGAGACCACTAGAGAAATCACACTTGGCAACGCGGCCAGCTATCTTAGCCACAGCTCTTCCAAGAAAGGAGCCTGAGGCGAGAGCTTCAGTGCAGATGGCTTATTTTAGAAAGTAAAGGTGAGTGGGACCTAGGGAGACTTCAGAGGAGCGGTCTAGAACATTCCTCAGACTGTGTGCCCAAGGGAGCGTTCACCCGCTAGCTCCCATCCCTACTGGTCAAGGTGCGGCCAGTGGGAACTCTCTTCCCAGGCGTGCCTGTATGAACGGCAGGTGGGCGCCAGCAGGCTCCCACGTTGCATGAGGTGGAGCAGCAGCAGGCACAAAGCAAGCTGTGGGAGATGTAGTCAGACTGTAGCTGCATGAAGCTGGCCACGGCGGCAAGGGCCTGGGGAGAAGGTGCGCACTAGAGGAATCCAATACATCTTTGCTGTAATTTTTTAACTATAAAGGCAACATGCCAACACTGAAACACACTTCTAGTAGAAAATCTGGTGGAAAAAAACCACCCAAAATTCTCTCCACACTGAAATGAGAACACCATAAACTGATTTTTGCTTATGGACATGGCCTATAAACTTCTGGAAAAATGAAAATAACTGATATATTAACTTAATGTGATAATGGAATTTTTGTCTTTTATGTTATTTTCATTACAATACAGTTTGTACAATAAGTATGAAACTTTAAACATTTTAATCAGCCAGGATCTCTAAAGACTTGTCTAGCTCAGTGATTCTGAAATTTTACTGATCCTGGAAAGCTTCCAAGATGACTATTTCTGATAATCACCCTATTGTTTTAAGGCTAAAAAAAAAATCATAATCATAAGTAATCAACCATGATAAAACTCTGAACATTATACTGCCTAGATTTCAAATTCCTTTAGTTTTGTATTAAAAGTAACGATAAAAAAAAAGTAACGATAGCCTTTGTGTCAACCAATTCTTGAGATTGGTTTAGTTTTCATGCACATGTGGCAGGTCTGTGTGTATGTGTACAAACATATGCATATATACAGTACTAAGTGACTTTTAAGGAGATGAGCTTCATTCATTTTCCAAATCATTTTGACTTCTTGATTCAATTAAAATGCAGGTGGTGGTTCCGGTTCTACCAGTGTTGGTCTAGATCCTGTGGAGTCCGCAGGGCCCTCCCAGCCCCAGGATTCCATCACTCTACAAGCACAACTAGTGTGACTGAGAGCGCTATCGGCAACCCTGACCGTCATCCACAGACGGCATGTGTAACCTCTATGATGCCACAGCACAGCCCTGGGGAAGGAGCTACCAGGGAACAAGAGGCAAGGTGGAATCAGCACTATTTCAAGGATAATAGATGCCAGCTGATGGGATGTGGCTTTAAACAATGAAGAGAGAACTAGAAATCTGGCAGGCCGCCAGCCCACACCTCGGAGGGGACAGGGAACAAAAGGCAGAGATGGTGAGGGCCATCTTCTCTAAACAATTGAGGACTGGAAATACCTGGAAGGGGGAGGATGTGTTCTCACCTGGCACAAGGAGTTAGAATAGAGTGATATAAAAATATTAGGAAAAATGAAAGAATCCCACCAACTTCCATTCTGTGAGCTATGATTTTAACGTAAGAGTGACGATGGGACATCGATCAAAAACTATGACTTTGCATTATACTACACACTTTATGAAATAATTCTTGACAAGCTTACAAAAATTTCAGTTGTTTTAATCCAATATTTAAAATACAGAATCACCTTTACTACTAATGATTTAAGTACTTTTTCCAATGAGTGAGCCTTTTTTTAAAAATTATTATTTTGGCCGTGCAGACTGCCAGGGAAGTCCCTGATGAACCTTTTAATCTCCCTGCTCCATTCTTTTGTTATGTTCTAGGAGTTGATACTTCCAATAAGAGAGGCTGGGCACATGACAGAAAGAGCTTCTCTGATTATCACATAAGTGAATTTTTCCTTCTTGATCTTTAACATTTGGTGTCTGTTTTTCTTCTTAATTCCTCTACTTTCCATTCTACTATGTTGCTGATGGGATGTTTTGTCCAAATAGCAATACATCAAAGGCATATGCCAAACACCAATTTTAACTTTTTAAGTGACCAACAAGTGGATCCCCATGCAAGTTTGTTTATAATTTGGCAGGAAAATATTTACTAAAATATAACTAAAAAAATATAAAATGGAATGTAGTCCTTACTGACTGTGATACAAAGAGAACACCAGTGCTCATATGGGAACTCTTCCCCTAGGAGGGGGTCTCAGGAGCTGCAAAGGCTGTTTGGTGGGCTGATGAGGAAAGACCATTCCAGGAACGTGATGACGCTGTTTCCAGGAGGACACAAAGGCAACAGCAAGCAGGCACATGAAAGAGTCATTAAGTGGTCGAGCCTGAGATGAAAGGAAGAGCGGAGCTAAGTCTGCGAAGGAAAAAACACAGGAAGTGATAGATCTCCGGTGCCTACATGAAGAGTCTTTAAAAATAAAAAGTGGAGCTTGGATTTGGTCCAGAGTTGGCTGGAAGATCTCGGTGACACTTCACAGAGGAACTACCTCAGAAGAAGGGTGGAGGATGAAAATGAGGGTTCTAGAGGCAACAGACCAACAGGAGGGGGCAAAGGTGAACTCTGGGGCTAGAAGCGAGAAGCTGGAAGAGGAAGGAGGAGCTGATCATGACAAGTAGAGAAACAGCATTCTCAGACTCCCTAAAGGTAAGGCTTTGGAGGAAACTGACATGAGTGGGCCAGTTAGATGCACTCACAAATTTGGAAGAAGGAAGAGAGGCAGAGACCCCCCTCCTGCTGCTGGGGCCACTGTGTGTCCAGGCCCCAGCCTGGTGGGAACAGGCAGGTCGAGTATCCCAAGGCCCATAATTCCTGGGTGTTGCGAGTAGGTGCAAAGGCAGTGGGGGCCTGAGCTCTGGTCTCAGCCACTCCTAAGGTCAGCAGCTCCAGTGGCTCTGCTGACTCTTCCGCTTCCTTATCGGCGGGGCACTTCAAGGGCTTTCCTAGGTCATTCTTGGAGTCAGCCCAGAGTCAGCGTCTCCAGCCCTCTCACTGATCGCCCAAGTACCCAATTACCTACAGTCATCCCTTTCTGCTCAGAAGACCTGGAATCAAACCCTATCATGCCTACAGTGTGTCCTCCATCTCCAACTCATACTGAGTAAACCAGTAATGTTCTGTTTTGTGACATCTTCCTGGACGGCTACATCAAGTTGTACGCCATGCCACACACTGTTGGTGAAGTTCCACAACACCACAAATGAAATACGTATCATTACTCCCATTTTACAATGAGGAGGCTTGTCCACGTTTACACAGTTAACAATAGAACTGGGAATCCATTCTGCTATACTGCCTCCCAGTAAAAGTTTTCAGCGTGAATACAGGACAAATATTCAAATGAGAGAAAGGTAGGAAATGGAGACAACAGAGGGACCAGTGTTGGCTTAATAAGTACAACTATGATTTGGGTATGTTTACAGGCAGAAGGAATAAAGAAGAGCAGAAAAAGGAGAGTCACGTGTGTGGATAAAGAGTTCTAACAGTAGATCCAGTAGTGCAGGCAAGTAGTAGGGAGGGCTGTGGGCAGAACGGATGGTGCACTAAGGACACCTACGAGGGGAGAATACAGATGGCCGGTGGCAGGTTGGGAATGGAGGTGCCTCGTAGAATCCATGAGGAGCATATACTTGAAGTCTGTTTTGAGCATAAAAAAGGAGGAGAGGCATAAACTTAAGAAAAGTACTAAAGGTCACCAAGAATTCTTCAATGAGTGTATTCAACTGGGAAATGCAAAATACTGTGTTGCTAGAAGCGAGAAGCGTATCATTCCGAAGGCAGAAAGAAACTCAGTGATGAGTATCCTTTTTACAGGTTTTCCATGTTCTGAGAATTGGAGAAAGGATTAAATTTTGTTGTATGTTCCTTCAGTAGGTTCAAAAGGAACTGAATAAAACCAGGAATCAGGATAGAACATATCAGCAAGGGGGTGGAACATGACTAGCAAGACTGAATTTCTTGAAAGAATGTTCCTACTTGTATCTACTAAGAGCTCAGCACTTGGTAGATGGGACTCAGAAGTCTGTGGAATGAATGAACGGCTTATGCTTCGCTACAGTAGGCAGGGTCAACACCCAGGAAATATCAGAGAATGTGCAGGACAAAAGTCACTCAAGGGGAGGACTTTTCTTTCCTTCATTCTTCCTTTTTTTACAAAGGGGTAATGGCTTATTCAGCATTTTTTTTCTTTTTTTCTAATTATAACATATAACATAATACCATATTTTCACTAACAGCAAAAACAATTCACATTAGTAGGGCTTCTTCCATCCACCAGAGTTAATTTTTTAAGTGGATAAGCAATTAACCATGCCAAGTAGATTAAAATTGATCCCTAGCATAAAAGTTGTGATCAATAAAAAACAATCTGTAAATTTGATTGCATAAATCCTTTTTACTTACGTCCACCATAAGCATAATTTTCAGGACCACTCCTTTACTCTCAACTACTGGAAAAGAAAATGTAATAACATTATTGCTCTGGAACTTAGTTCCCAGACAACGACAATACGCCTATTTTAAAATTTTGAAACATTCATGGAAGAAAACGTGCGATTATCAGACCATACTGCTAATCACAGAAAATGTGTGATTAAAAAGCCCCTTGGGTGTAGCCAAGCTCCGCAACGACTACAAAAAAATGCTCTCAAAAATGCAGCATGCCTTATTTAACTGGTTCCAACAGCCCCTGACTGGTTTTTATGGTTTGGCAACTTTATACATTCTGCTTTGGCGTCCTGCTATGAGGATCTAACTAACTCCCCCCTCATCCATTTCATAGTTACGCCTCTTTTGCCAGTTCTACTGAACGCCTGTGAAACTTCAGATAACACACCAACAACCCCACTGACGGTTTTATCTTCCGGGAAGTATGTCGTGCTGCTCGGTTTGTGAGAGAAGCACATCAGTACTCAACCCTTCAGTCCATTTCTCCTCTGCCACCAATGACATTACCCAATCTAAGGACACTTCTACTCAGGTCAGCAGCAACTGTTGTATCTTCTGTTGTCTATAGATTCATTCTAAACGTTGACACCTACCAACTTTTACTTAATGACACATGAATTACATTACTACAGTTAGTAATGTAATAGATATAGATATTATTTATTACAGAGCCAAACAGTATGCTGGGATTACACTGCCTTTCTCAGTGGGTTCACTGTGTCATTCAATGGAGAATATTACGAGTATTAAAATAAAGAAGATACTCTTTTTTTTCCTGCTCTAACAGATACAGTTATATAGTAGGTTGAATGGCAGCCTGTCCAAAAGACATGCCCATGTCCTAATAATTCCTGGAATCCTGCCTTCTTTGGAAAAGGTTCTTTGCAGATTTAATTAAGGATCTTAAGATGAGATCATCCAGGATTACCCAGGTGGGCCCTAGGTCCAAAGACAAGTGCCCTTAGAAGAGAAGGAAGAAGAAAAGACACACACAGAGGAAGATAAAGGCAGAGACTGGAGTGATGAGGCCACAAGCCAAGGAAGTTGGCCACCACCAGAAGCTGAAAGAGACTGTGTCCTCCCCCTGGAGGCTCCAGAAGGAACACCACCTTGATGACACTTTGAGTTCAGACTTCTGGCCTCAAAAACTATAAAAGCCATAGGAAACGAGTATCTACGTCCAGGTTTTACTAAGCTCTTAATCACAGTACACATACTAGCAATTTCCTTTCTCTTCCAGAGATTTTCCTCCTGGAGGGTTCTGTCTCATCCCACTTGGAACGGGTTAATCTAGGCTCTTCCTTTCTAATTGTCTTCTCAGGACCTCCTTAGCTGCTTCGATAAATTGGACCCACTGTTTCCTGGATCTCATGTTTTTATCTTTCTTGGTTTCCTTTCTTATTTGGCCAAAGCGTATCCTCAAGTAACTTCCTAAGAAAAGACACTCATAAAGCTATCTTTCTGAGACTTTCAGTGTAATGTCCCCAAATCATTGATTATTTGGTGGAAACGACTGTAGACTTAAAATCATCCTCCCTCAGAAGTACAGCACACTGCTCATGTTCTTTCCCTCGCAGATATCTGTATTCATCCCTCTCTTAAAGATTTTAGAATACTCCCTTTATCCTTGGTTCCAAGAGAATTTCGCAAGGATATGTCTAGATATATCTACCTAAAATCCACTCTGCTTGGCTGTATGTAAGACCTTTCAACATCAAGAGCCATGGTATGGGCTTCCCTGGTGGCACAGTGGTTGAGAGTCCGCCTGCCGATGCAGGGGATGCGGGTTCGTGCCCCGGTCTGGGAAGATCCCACATGCCATGGAGCGGCTAGGCCCATGAGCCATGGCCGCTGAGCCTGCACGTCCAGAGCCTGTGCTCCGCAACGGGAGAGGCCACAGCAGTGAGAGGCCCGCGTACTGCAAAAAAAAAAAAAAAAAAAAAAAGGAACCAGCCCTGCCCACACCTTGATCTCAGACTTCCAGGCTGCGAAACTGTGAGAAAATAAATTTCTGTTGTTTAAGCCACCTAGCCAGTGATACCCTGTTATGGTAGCCCTGGCAAACTAATACACAGGGTAACATCAGCCTCCTACTGCATCGTCCCATGGGAAGTGAGCACTATGAAGCTCTGCAAGTAACACAAGGTCTGTTCTCTGATTCAGAAATTTCGTGTTTCTTGTCAAAATATGTCTATATCTATATATAGACATATGCTTCTTTGAGGTACCAGTACCACACTAACTGTGCTAGTTATCACCCCAAGTCACTCAATTACTTTAAAGATAAATATTTTACTTGGGTAAAACTACCTGAGCATGTAACCGGGCCCTGTTTTCAGCCCTCCGCGACAGATACAGCCTAAGTTCAGAGCCTGTAAGGATTCTGCTGAGTGTCCCTCCATAACTTCACAGCTCCATGTGTACCCTAGGCTGCACCAGCCATGATTCCTCCATCTGTTTTCCATCTTCCAGAAAATGGCTTAACTATCATCTGCTGATAACCATCTCTTACTTTCTTTGATGTTGTAGATATTTAACTTTTACTCTCATACAGTCATTTTAATGGGGGCTCAAGAAGGGAAAAGATGAACACGTGTGCAGATTGCCATCTTAAACTAGAGGTGCCAATAGTTTTTCTTGAATATTGTTTCCTGATACCAAATAAGAGACCCAGAGTTAACTACAATTAACATTCTCAAGTAGCTAAATGAACACATGACAAGTTCTACAAAACTTCCTTTTCAAAACTTTTTACAAGCTCTACTGAAAATTTTTAAGGAAAATTGAAGAAATAGAAATCTTTGAGGACAGCCTAAGGGTAGGAAAGAAGTCAAAACTTTCAGCATATAGGGCTTCCCTGGTGGCGCAGTGGTTGGGAGTCCGCCTGCCGATGTGGGGGACGCGGGTTCGTGCCCCGGTCTGGGGGGATCCCACGTGCCGCGGAGCAGCTGGGCCCATGAGCCATGGCCGCTGAGCCTGCGTGTCCGGAGCCTGTGCTCCGCAACGGGAGAGGCCACAGCAGGGAGAGGCCCGTGTACCGCAAAAAAAACAAAAACAAAAAAACTTTCAGCATATAGAAATAAAGTTCTGAGGTGGATGGACCTAGACTCTGTCATACAGAGCGAAGTAAGTCAGAAAGAGAAAAACAAATACTGTATGCTAACACATACATATGGAATCCAAAAAAAAGTGGTCATGAAGAACCTAGGGGCAGGACGGGAATAAAGACACAGACCTACTAAAGAATGGACTTGAGGACACGGGGAGGGGGAAGGGTGAGCTGGGACAAAATGAGAGAGTGGCGTGGATGTATATACACTACCAAATGTAAAATAGATAGCTAGTGGGAAGCAGCCACATAGCACAGGGAGATCAGCTCAGTGCTTTGTGACCACCTAGAGGGGTGGGATAGGGAGGGTGGGAGGGAGACGCAAGAGGGAAGAGATATGGGGATATGTGTATATGTATAGCTGATTCACTTTGTTATACAGCAGAAACTAACACACCATGGTAAAGCAATTATACTCCAATAAAGATGTTAAAAAAAAAGAAGAAATAAAGTTCTTTTATCAAAAGAACTACTTTGTCTGAAAACTGAAAAATGTTATATTTAGGTATTGAATTTTTTGGATTTAGATGTTCTTAGTAGGTAGAAGGAATATATTTTAAACTTTTGTAAGATACAGTTTCTTACATTCTGTTCCAGAACTGGTCTCTGAATCATCGACTCTCAGGAATCTCACTAGGAATGCTCCCCCAATGACTTGCCCTCGTCTAACAGCATCAAGATAATTGATTAGACACAAGACAAGCAGCCCAAGATACAGGATGCAGCCATGCTCTTACAGCTCAGATTTTCTGCCTTTCTACCACCACAGTGGAAGGGGGAAAAAATCCTCGCAGTTCCCTAAGAGATGTGTTCTTGCACATAAATTGGCATTTAGGCTCAGTTAGATACCAAAGACCTGGTCCTTTAAAGCCAAGCAAGGAAGTCCCAGGCAGACAGGTTACTGCTGCTACATATGCATCGGCCCCTCTCATCTATGTCCAATCTACTGCTTGGCAAGTGGCCGTCTGGCTTTTTTGCGCTCAGAGCTATAACCTAAGGAAAGGGCAAAAGGTGAAAGAAATACCTGATGAGGAGGAAGAGGAAGGAAAGAAAAGAACACAAGGATTTACCTTACTGTCAACTTGACTGGACTCCCAGCAGGCAGGCTATCATACTAGAGAATCCCAATGAAGGATCTAGCATAGAGCACACAACTGCGAAGCTCCTCTCCTTAACAGCAGACTCAGTTAATGTATGAAGAGAGTTGGTTAAACACGAAATAGCAAAGTAAGTGATGGCTAGAGCTCCCCAACCTCCCTTGCAGCCTAGACAAGGATTCCTGTGGCCACAGATAGATTAGTGCATGCCAGGCATAGTTCTGAGCACTTTACAGCCATTGCTCATTTCATACTCATAATATATTATCTTTGCTTTGCAGACAAGGAGAATGAGGCACAGAGAGGTTAAGCAACTTGCCCAAACTCACACAGCCAGTAAGTTACAGAGCCTCAAACCTAACACTGACAGTTGTTCCCTAACTCCTTGTTCATTGTTTCCCAAAACATTACTTTTAAATTGCTTTCTCTCATTTAAGAAATGAAGATTATGCTAACTCAACCGTCAACAAAATGTGCCCTCAAAGGTAGGTAGGAAAAAAAACATGTTCCCTCAAAAGATAGCCCTCATGGAAGCATGAACCTTGAAAGGACTGTGAAGCATTACCAGATTTACAGCCACCTTCTTAGCACCCAATTTTTGGTTTCAATAGTTGGATGACTAAAGTAAGCACAGGAGTTTGCTCTTTATTTTCCAGTTTCTGGAAGAGCAAAAAAAAAGTGAACTTTCTCCCCCTGGAGGATACCATGAGACACAGAGGGTGCACTGAACCCTCCCAAAATAGGAAGCCTTTTGACAAGCCTTTTGAAACAAATTTATCTTAAAATATTTGACTTGGACACTGATTCTATATGGAGATTTTAATACTCAGAAAAGGCAGGATACGATATGGAAATATCTACAGTAAAAAGAAGAGGATGGGGCGTTAGCCAAGCCAGAAGGATAAACCAGATAAAATAAAGGGAAAGATTCCAAAACAAGAAAGAAAGTGGTATAGGTGCCAAAGACTCCCACACCAAAATCACTGCAGCTTTACGTAACTGAAGTAATTGCATCTTGATAGTATTTGTAGTGATCAAAATTAGCCCACAAACTGTGGACTTAAGTTTTGAGAAGAGTCTCCTTCACGGATCTGTCCAGAATGAAGAGAATTTGCTGGTATTTAGTATTTATCTTTGGACACATTGTGGCTCTTCATTAATACTTAGTAGTCACATAGTTTCTTCACATTGAGGTTATCTGATTCCAAATGCAGAAGTGAATTTTCTTCTCTAGTTGGGAGTGGGTGTATATGAGAGGAAAAAGACAGCAACTGAGCATGCGTGTGCCCAAGTATGGGAGGCACCAAGAGTCAGAGAGTGACCCATTGCAGGAGTGACCGAGTGTGAGAACAACTAAGTGCGAGCACGACCCAGCACAAAACAGACTGAGCGTGAGTGACTAATTGTGAGAATACGCAAGGGTGAGCGTGACCTATCACGAGAACATCGTGAGCGAGGCTAAGCACAAGCATGGCCCAGTATGTCCTAGGGCTTTGGGTGGTCCAGCACACAGTGGCTATGTATAAAGAGACTTCCCGCAAATACTTCTAAGTTCTGAGTTCAACGATAAATTTTCAGGTTGAGAAACAAGAACAGGTTCTTTGAAAAAGAGTAGTCACCCATCAGGAGTTGCCTGGGACCAAGGACCAGTGAAGCACCACCTTGTCCAGTGCAAGCCTTCCCAAGGAGACAACTATCCTCGATACCTGGATGAAGCTCTTCAGCCTCGTCTCACCCATCCTCAGTGCCCTGGCCTTATGGAACCCCACAGGGAACCCAAGGGCCGGGGAGGAGCCATTTCCAACAGAGCAGGCAATTGCTTCCAAGATTTAAAGCCAGGGGATTTCAAGACGTCTGACTCACATTATCAGTAAAGCAACTTACAGTTTTGTCTTTCCTAAAAATTGTGACAAAGACTTTAATTTCATATTATGTCAAGAGTTTTATGGCGCCAAGAAGCTTTCCAGTACTGAATACTCCTATATGAATCCCACAGAAATCAGACAGCAAAAGCAGCAATCATAGCTATCACCTTTTGGGTCAAAATTTTGATTAAAACCAACAGACAACGAAAACGTATTTTATTAGCAGTAAGATCAAATCCAGAGCATATGTCAAAGCTGTAAAGTCATAATTTCTCTAGATTACAGCTGGAAGCAGTAATTTTATAACTTGGCCCCTCCCTGGCCCATAAATCCAAATATAGTTCAGACAGCCTCTCTGAACTACAGGGTGATATCCCACTCAATGCGGGAGCTGTCCTGCTCAGTGCAAGACCCTGGGGAGGTGCTCCTTTCTCTGGGGTCCCACTCCCCCAGCAGGGCTACGCCAGGGCTCCCTGCTCCCGCCTGTTTATGGACCTGGGCGTGTCTCCCAATCCAGGGCCGGGATCAGGTGTCACAGGAGTACTGTGTTCCTGCATGCCCTGCATCAGCTGTTAAAGGGCAGACATGCCCCTGGAGTGGTCTAATTAGCCGCTATAAGGATGTCATATTTTGCCAGCAATAATCAGTACCAAGTCCGTTTTAGACACGAAAGTATCCCTTCAGAGGTGGCGCCCTCTTTCTGTGTGCCGCTCGTGCTTCAGTCACTGCCACAAAGAGCTGATTCCCATTTTTTTTTTTAATCCAACCAGAAGTCACCTGGCTTGTATTCATCTGCTAGCTGACCATGCCCACATCTAACTAGTCTTCTTACTCAGTAATGCCATGCAAATATGCCCATGACCTCTTCCTGACTCCTAATCCAATGCCACTGTCTGAATTCTCATGGTTTGCTTGGATTAGTGACAGAGTCTCCAAAAAACCCCCAAGTCAATCCACCACTCCTAGCCACTATCACAAGATTTTTCTGGAACACAGTCCTGCTCCAAGCTCAGAGGGGCTGACAGTTCTCCACAGGCAAGCCTTCTATCCAGGCAAATTAATCTGCTTCTCCCATTGCAAAACAGGATCAAGAACTATGCTCACCCTGAGGCTAAGATTACTATTTTGCTTACTAGTTCAGTGAAAATCCAGGTGCTAAAAAAAAAAGGCATTAAGTGTTAAGGAATGAGCTAAGCATTTTTTTTCTCAAGTAGTAGGAACTATACCAAAAATGTTTGTGGAATGGTGATAAACGTACACAAACTGGACGGACCTTGAAGTTCTTAGCACTGGGATTTGCTATGCTTATTGTTCAGAAAGCTATTTATACAGGTTTTGTGGGCTTCCCTGGTGGCACAGTGGTTAAGAATCTGCCTGCCAATGCAGGGGACACGGGTTCAAGCCCTGGTCCAGGAAGACCCCACATGCTGCGGAGCAACTAAGCCTGTGCGCCACAACTACTGAGCCTGCACTCTAGAGCTCGCAAGCCACAACTACTGAGCCCACGTGCGACAACTACTGAAGCCCGCACACCTAGAGCCCGTGCTCCACAACAAGAGAAGCCACAACAAAGAGAAGCCCGCACACTGCAAGGAAGAGTAGCCCCCACTCGCCCCAACTAGAGAAAGCCCACGCACAGCAATGAAGACCCAACACAGCCATAAAAAAATAATAAATAAATAATTAAAAATAAAAATAAAAGAATAAAGGTTTTGTGAAGACCTAAAGCATTACAAAAACTGTGCACTATGTTACACAAATTTTTATAATCTGAGGCTCTTTTGTAAATAGAAACCTCTGGTACATAACTCAAAATCCACCCAAATACAAATTGTAACAAACTTTAGACATTTAAAAATACAACACAAAAGACAGCATCTTGGCCATGTCCACATCAGGAAAAGTCCAAATGGAATGAAAGAGGCTGAGGCTGAATTATAAATCCCAGCAAAAAAACAAACAAACAAACAAAAAACAAACTCTATTAATCAAGAGGGCATTAATGTTTAACTTATCTAGTGGGTGCTAGTATCACAACTCCTTACTCTCAAACACACAAAATTATCAGCAGAAATGGGATGATACTTGTTTTTCTTTTAAAAAAAATGCTTTCCCAGTAATGTTACTCCATAGAAGAGCAAACATTAGTAAGATCCACAGCGGTCAAATGGCAAGAAATGAGTGGTAATTTTTACACACTGGAAGAGTTGGTTTTTCATAAAAGTATAATTTAAGAGAAATGTGTGAGTCAGCTGCGATCAGGAACCTTGTGTCAAGCTCGATAATGAAAAAGCCCCTTTTGTCTTCATGGGCTCAGTACAGCCCAGCCCCTGTTAAAACCCTGACATGCTGTGCAGCTAACCAATCTCTTACACTGGGGGGTGTGGGGTCGGGGTGAGGGAACAGCAACAAAATATAAATTGAAAACAAAATGGATATGGTTCCTGAAACAAAGCCAAAATCTGAATAATCCTTAGGTAATGACCATTTATGCAGCTGACAGTTTTCCAAGTTTTTCTTTCCACCCTTTTCAAGTAACATGGGAATCTGGTCCAATTTTAAAGCCAGAGATTACTCAGAACTATTTTTAGGTCATTTCATCCCATTTTTAGTTGACTTGTGTAACCTAGGCGGTAGTTTCATTTCAAAGCTGCAGTGGAAGACATGCCTGAGTTCTCTGCGCACCAGTGCCAGGATGCAAGCCTCGCCCTCCCAGGAAACTGGCCAGTGATATTCCGTCTCCCTTCCTGCTGTCAGCTTCTTGGTAATGCAAGTTTTCCTTCCTTTAGTAGTGGGTTAATCATGGTCCTCCCTCCCCGCAAATATATGTCCATGTCCTGATACCCAGACCTTGGGAATGTTTTCTTACTTGGAAAAAGGGTCTTTGGAGATGTAATTAAAGATCTTGAGGTATGATTCCCAGGGCGGGCTCTAAATCCAATGATATATGTCCTTTTGAGACAGACAGAAGAAGATACAGACGCAGAGGAGAAGGTCACATGAAGACAAAGGCAGAGACTGGAATGATAACTCTACAAGCCATAGAATGCCACGAACTACCAGAGGCTGGAAGATGCAAAGATCCTCCCCCAGAACCTCCAGAGGAAGCGTAGCCCTGCCGACACCCTGATGACGGACTTCTGGCCTCCAGAACTGTGAGAGAATAATTTTCTATTGTTTTCAGCCACCCAGTTTGTGGTCATTGGTTTCAGCAGCCACAAGAAACTAATACATTCCAGATACACAGATAAACTATTCTCATTTCTAACATTACTTAAACAGTAATGGGGACCAACTTCACATCTTTAGAGCAATCTAAGCATTTGGTCTCTGTAGTTATATTAAATAAGACTGAACATAGGCATTGCTTCACATATTCAATACTGTGCAAATACCCATGGTTGAAAAGACACAAGAGGTTGATGGACAGAATTAGCATGTTCACTTCAAGAAAAAGAAAAAAAAAGAAAGACATTTTTCAGTATTGCTTTAGTAAATATGGATTAAAAGGGAGAAAGCTTGTTTCAGTCACAGGCAGATGGCTCTTTCAGAAATAAATCTGAAATTGTTGACCATCTTCCTTAGATTCACATGTTAGGAAGCAGGTGGGGAAGATGCCCGACTCTAAAATCTCTCTCACACACACTTTAATGACTCATTATTTTGTGAGAATTTGCTTTTCTTCCTATATAGAAATACAACCACACTTCAGCTTTATTATAGAGTGCAATTCTCAAAAGGACGTAAAAGAAAAACCAGACTCACAGATATAGAAAACAAACTAGTGGTTACCAAAGGGGAGAGGGGAAAATTAGGGGTATGGGATTAAGAGATACAAACTACTACGTATAAAAAAGAAAAGCAACAAAGATATATTGTATAGCACAGGAAACTGTAGCCATTATCTTGTAATAAGTTTTAATGGAGTATAATCCGTAAAAACATTGAATCACTATGCTCCAACCTGAAACTAACATTATAAATCAACTATATTTCAAATTTTAAAAAAGGGGGTAGAAGAGATAGGTAGCTGCTCAGGGAAGAAAGAACTGTAAGAGAAGAGATGGCAGCGGGGGACCACTGAACGCCTAAGAGGACAAGACATGCACGACAAGATAGAAGATCTTCAAAGACAATGCTCAAAATGTGGGCAAAGGAAATTAATAGACACATCACGGAAAAGACCTAAGTCAGAAGTTCACAGGAAGATGGTACAGTTCATTATTAATATCTCACATGCATGTTTTTCAAATTTTCACAATGTTTTAAGATACAAGGAAGCTCCTCATACCCAAATACTGACCTGTAAGGATGTTTTGCAACATAAGTGTGTCTTCCAACCTAACTACATTAACACAAGTAAAACTCAAAACGCTTATTAACTTGAATGATAACTTGTAAAGGTAACATTTATTTTACTGAATGCCAAGACTACTGAAGACCAAAAGTGTTATTTAGCTTATAAATGGTCCACTTGTAATTTGCTAGCACAACTTTAGAAGTGCTTTCAAGCGGGGGAAAAAACACTCAAAATATAAACAAACTCTCATCTTCAATAAGACTCCATTACTGTAAAAGGTTAAGGATGGATCTTAAATAGCTCATAAACAGAGAAAGTATGCCTGGATTGATTTAAGAAACCTGTAAAATCTTATAGATTTACTCACCCTAGTATAAATTTCATCACTAACCTTTACAGAATCATAGAACTGAGGTAGGCACATTGTCCAACACTTAAATTTGGTTTAAGGTAAAAATTACTAGTCCCAAATATAAAAATTACCTATCTCTAGAACAAGTGGGTAGATATTAAAAATAAATTCAGTCTACCTTTACTGTTGAATCAGTATTGCTTCCATAACTATTGATGAAAACTTGAAAAATACCCTCCATGGAACAATATTCTAATATCAAAAATTTTTTTCATCTGAATCTTAGCGTATTAAGATATAATTGATTAATATGGATAATTTCCTTTAAAGTATTTTTAGATTGCATATAGTGAAATTATGGTATGCAGAAATGATAAATGTCTCATATATTTTAAAATTAAAACTAAGTAGTGGGACTTCCCTAGTGGTCCAGTGGTTAAGAATCTGCCTTCCAATGCCAGGGACACAGGTTCCATCCCTGGTCGGGGAACTAAGATCCCACATGCTGCAGGGCAACTAAGCCCGCTCGCTGCAACTACTGAGCCTGTGCACCACAACTAGAGAGCCCACGTGCCACAATTACTGAGCCTGCGCATCACAACAAAAGATCCCACATGCCTCAACTAAGACCCGACGCAGCCGTAAATAAATAAATAAATTTAAAAAGTAGTGACTTGTCATCATGGTAAAGATAGGAGGAGATTATAAAATAACTCTCCTAAATGATGAGAAAGAAATATAGGCTAAATTACAATATTGCTTTTAGATTAAATTTGTAATTTCATTTTTAAAAATCCATTAAGATTTTCATTTTCAGAGAGGGATGGGGAAGCAACAGAAAGATAAAACTGTTTAAGGAGGGTTAATTTTATAGTATGTGAATTACATCTCAGTAAGAAAGACATGGCCACACACCACAAAAAAAGTCTGGGAGGCATTTATTTATATTCCATCATACTGACATAAATTAAAGGTGTTTCTTACTTTGCCAAAAATATTTACATTCAGTTGGCTTATACTTAAATTTTAATGGATTGAATGCATCAACAAAGTGTATGTTGTTGGCTTTTGCTGTTACTGTTCCATCTACCAACAAAACAAACAAAAAAATAAGCCATTGTCCAAATATTAGGAACAATTTATCATGTGTGTAAAGATCTAGAGTTCATTAAAGTTTGACAATAAATAGTCCCAAACCATCAGTACATTATTTACTATTAGGATTATTTACAGTAACAGTAAAATGTTATGGAGGAGGATAAAGTTAATGAGCTCCATCGCGTTATCTAGAAGTCACAGAATGCAGCTGCTTTGGAAATCAAGAGGATTTAGTGCCTAAAAACAAAGGCAAGGGTTATACAATGTGGCAGCTAAGAACACAGGCTTCTGGTTTGGGGCCTGTCTTTAGTAGACCCAAATCTACTATTGCCTTTAAGACCTTGTGCAAATTACATCGTCTTAGCTGCAGTCTTCTCATCTGTAAAGTGGGGATAATACAATTTATGGTTCTTGTGCGCTAACCCACGTGAAAGCAATAGACACAATGGCTGGCCCAGGGTGGGCAATTACAAATGTCAGTTGTGCCCCTCAGCTGCCCGGGCTCTGTTCCATAGCTACAGGTTAGGCTAGTCACCCTAGAAGTGCTTGTTGCTGATAACACTGGGTCATCAAGTAAGAATGTGAGTGCCGTTCTTGAAAGTCTGCTGACCCCGAACTCTCATACACGGCTGGCTGGAAGTCAGTTTGTCAGGCTGAGTAAAAAACTACTCGGGTTGACATATGCGTACCTTACAACACAGCAAGTCGGCTCCTAGGAATATACTCTACAGAAATGATTACATATGTTCACCAAAAGAACCAGACTGTTGATAACAGCACTATTCATAAAAGCCCCGAACCAGAGACAACCTGAATGCTTGTCAATACTAGAGCAGACAAGAAAATTGTGGAGTATTCATCAGATAGAGTATTAAGGATGAACAAACTAACCCATGCAGTGATGCGGATGGACACAAAAGAGTCCATCGTGTATGTTTCCATCTCTATCAAGTACAATAACAGGCAAAACTGAGATGGTGCTAGAAGTCAGGACAGTGCCTCTCAGAGGAGGACAGTGACCAGACGGGACCATAATAGGTGCCTCTGGGGTACAAGATGGCTGTATTTCTTGATCTGCTTACATGCACTAGTTTAATCTGTAAAAATTCAAATGCTGCACCCTTAGGATATATATACTTTCCTGTATACATATTACACTTCACTAAAACTTAAAAAAAAAAATCTACCTCTACTGCTGACAAAAACAAGAAGTCTGTGCCCTGCCCAAGGCTATGTACCCAGGACAGCCCAACCACTCTAATCCCTGGCCCTGAAGGGCACAGACCTATATCAGCCTAGCCACTTGTCAAGAGGGTACATGGGTCAGATGCAACTCCCTCTCCCACCCATGATTTCTTCACTCAGTGCTAAGGCTGGCATTTCTCTGTCGCTTTTCACATGTTTGAAACTGGGTGCTTTTCCCTGGCGTAGTTCTTCTCTTCTAGACTTTGGCTGTCATCTATACGGGAGGAATCTTCAGGTAAAACACACACCTCAGGAAAGAGAGCTGAAATGAAGTTATTGACATCCAACTCTTTGCATTAAACATATCTTACCTCACGCAAGTCATTTAAAATAAGTGTCCACATTAAAGATACAATTTTAAAGAAATTAATCCTTAAAAGAATCATTTATTTGTAAGCAACTGAAATGAATGTTAGCAATTTATAGGATTTTCTAATTATTAGGTGTACATCATACCATATCAACCTTAGGAAAATTTATAAGCTATCTGAAATATTATTTTAAAAATAAAGCACATAAAAAAATTGTTCTCTGAAATTTTGTACATTCCATTTTAAGACATCAAAATGACTATTTCTCTGGACCATTATATATGAGAAATAATTTCTTTTTAAAGTAAACATATCATCATAAAAGAATATTTCAGTCAGTGATACTCCCTCCCATCAGTGGAACACAGGGGATTTTTTTAAGGCAATGAAACTATTCTGTAAGATACTGTAAGATGGTAGATACACGTCATGAGAGATTTGTCCAAACCCACAGAATGTACAACACAAAGGGTGAACCCTAATGTAAATGATGCACTTGTAACTACAATAATGTATCAATCGATACAGGTTCATCAGCTGTAACAAACGCAGCACACCACGATGTGAATCACAGGAGAACTAGGACACAGGGAGGAGAGGGAGAAGGAATTTTATGGGAACTCTGTATCTTCTACTCAATGTTTCTATAAACCTAAAGCTGCTCTAAGGATTGAAGGCTATTAATTAAAAAATAAAATAAAATAAATAATGCTCCTTCCCAGCTTTTAAGATTGCCACATTTCACTTTGCTGGTTTTGCAGGAAACACCCATTGGAGAACACAAAAGCAGCAGGAAAGGGCCAAAGCTTTCATACATTTTCAAGGGTTTACAATTATACGCTCAAACATTTTCCACCCATTACTAGTAACTATATAGACACAATTTTTAAAATTCATTATGGAGAATAACTAGTTCTTAGTTTTGTTTTTTTGTTTTTTGTTTTAACGGGGCTTGCATACTGCTCTTCTGTGTAAGAAAATATAATACAAAGTGTATTCAAATAAAAGCAAGAATAAGGGTTGACTTTAATACCTCAGGGAGAAATCCGATCGATTGGGTCCATAAGGAAAGATGTATGCATTAGGTGCTCCCTAATTACGACTGCTTTGGTGGGCAGCAGCGTTGGCGAAACAGATGTTGCAGACCTATTAAAGAAGGGGTTTCAAACATCTGCTTACAATTTTAAGGCAATTGTAAATACAGCAGAGAAGGTCAATTGGGCCAATTAAGGCCGATGTGAAAATCCACCACTGCAGGTTTCTTTTCAAGCTTACATGGACTTGATTTTTTATGCTTCTATTTTCTTCAACCACGATTTTTTTTTTTAAACACAGGAAATGGGTTTAATAACAACTTTTGCCCATTTTGATTGTGATGTTTTTTAAAACTTGCAACAAACTTTCTGTTCAAGGCACTAACTGCACACCTCTTCTTTCATGATGACCCACTGGGTGTCCCCCACCTCCCCCTCCACCCTCACCGCCTGCTGCTCGGCTCCCTGCAAAGGGGGTCCACACTGCTGCAGGTTCCCAGGGAGGCAACCAATAACCAGAATGAACAAGGGCGAGCATCACCTCCAGAAGGGTCAGTACTATGATCTGTGATTTAACAGTGGTCTGAGCGTCGCTGACATTGCGACCAGGAGAATTTGCTATTTCTACTGTAGGCATCTTCACCACCCTTAATTGTCCCTCGGGAAGAAAAGCTCACACCAGTCAGAGCTAATAATATGAGGAAGGCCCTCCCAGGAAATTCTAGGCAGTGCTTCAAACACCAAGGCTCGTTTCCTGCTCAAAGGCTGGCACGGGGTGGAGTGAGACTCAGAGGAAGGTGCAAGGTCAGCGAACAGGCAGGGTTTCCACCCCAAACATTAATAGGTGATTTTTTTTTTAAGCTGAAAGTTTAATAGCTTGATTTTTAGGGTCACTAAGTAGATATAAATGTCCAAGAAGCCCCAAATGGACTGCTTTGATGGGAATAAGAAATAAACCTGACCTACCTTCTATCCCATGAGCTCAGAGAGATGGCAAATTTTTTGGTGGCCCACATCACTGTTTTATTCTCTTTATATAGAGAGAGAGAGACAGACCAAAAAAAGCAAGCTTAGGCAGACCTAGGTTCAAATTCAAATTCCGTACTTTCTAGCTGAGGGACCTCAAGGTTTGTTTCCTCATCTATAAAATGGGAATACTGCCACCTTCCAAAGCGTTAAATGTTGACACATAGCAGGTAGTCAGTAAATGCTGAGTTTCTGACCTTCCACTGAGACCTGCAGGCTCTCCACCAAGACACTCCTAGGGGCTTTGAGCTGTGTTCCTAAGGAGGGGGTCCGGGGAGACACAGTTCTCTTGAGTTTCTATTTGTTTGTTTATTTGGGGGAAGGTCTATTCAGTTTTTGAGCTGTTGATGTTGTCCTTGCTTTGTTTTTTAGTAAAACAAAAAAGAGAGTGGATAATGAAAGTATGCACTTAAGTTCTAAGAAAAGAAATCCTTTTGGGAGCAGGATGGAAGAAATAATACAAAGAACGAAGAAAATTCTGAAGGAAAGTCAATATAACACCCAGAAATCTAAGTTGAGAAAGAACTCTTTCTTAGGTTCCCTTTTTACTTTTCAACCTTGAGGCTCAGCTCACTCAGGTCTGAGCAAGAATAAAGAGTTCTGCTTGTCTAAACAACGGCTAAATCTGAAAGCAAACAGCTCAACTCATGTGGTTCTTCAGCAACATTCCTGTCAATAAACCCGTCTTTGCTCGACTGGTCCAACAATGCCAGATCTAGAGCTGTCCGCTCATCCCTCGTCCAGCACGCAAGGGGATTTTCAAAAGGCCATTATAAGAACAGCTCTCGCAATCTTTGCAGCCTTTTCAAAAACACAAAAATCTAATTCATTTGGCTCACTGTTTCAACTAGCCAGCTTAAACTAATTTTAAAATCTCCCTTTTGTAAATAGTGAGGTTGGGAACACCACCACTGCCACAATATAAAATGATTGTATTTTTCTCATTTGCAACAAATGACCATCGTTTTATGACTGAAAAACTTCAGGCAGAAACCTTAAGAAAAACTACCTGGGGCTCATAATATACAAACAGCACCAGATGCTGAAAATCTTTTTAATATCAAAATAAAAGTTCGGAGGGCAAAATTTCCTTTTTCTAAAAACTCAAGGGTTTAGCATAGGACACAGTATAAAAAGTGACCAATAAAGAAATAAGAGCTGGTATCATCGCAGCACACTGAAATCAAGATCTAGTACAAACTCATTTCTATGAATCATTTAAAAGGAATTTCATCGTGCTAACAACATCAGCACAGAAAGTTACAGTAAGCATTAACAGTAAACACCAATATCATTTTATATATATATATTTATTTATACTTTCTTATGGTAAGTATAAACAGCATCTTATTCACTATCCTACTAATGGGTCTCAATTTGCTAGAATCGCATATTAAGCTAAGTAACTGATAACCAAAGTACCTCAATTTTTTAATGTCTCAAAAGTAATTTTTATTTAAAATATTGCACATGGTAAATTGTAAAACCAAAATAACCTTTGGCTTGAAACTCCAAAGAATTGGAACGTCACTGAGCTAGAAAGAAAAAACCAGCATAAAGAGAATCCTCTTCCTAATATTCCATATGCCTAAAACATTGACACTCTAGTTCTTTCAGTAGGATTTGTTTTTTCATCCTGTTGACAGCAGCGATACATATTCACAGAAGAAATTCTTTAAAATTCAGAAAAATCACAAGGTGGGGCTGGGGTGGGGTGGGAGTCCTCCTGTAATTCCATTCCCCACAGAGCACTGCCTTGAATATATATTCTGGTAAACTTTTCTCGCCTTCTTTCAACGTATGCACAAAGCTGATTTCTTTACTTTTTTAAAACAAAAACTGGGTCATACTCGGGGTATTGTTTTTTCATCTGTTTTTATGGGGTTTATTGTTTTTCATAGATATACAAATAGTTCTAACAACTGTACAGTTAATCAAATGGATATAAAATTTAACTTTCTATTATTAGGCACTGAAACAGTCTCTGTTTTTCTGTATTTTACACAGTGGAGCAGTGAACATGCAGATATACATATCTTTGTGCCCACTGTGTCTTCTTGGTTCAAATTCCTACAAACTGAATGATCATATCAAAATAGATGCACATTTTAAAGCATGTGTCACACAGTTCACGCCAGAAAGGTTGTATTAATTCTGCGCCAGCAGTGTGAGAATACCCTTTAACCCACACCTTTGCTCACAATTTAGGGTGCAAAAAATTATATATATTCCCACTTTTATTAATAATGATATTCAGATGTTTTCCCACACTTTTACTGGTCACCTGACTGCTTTGGGAATGGACTGCTCACTTCCTTTACCCATTTTTCAATGTAAAACTTTTTGTGTATTGAAAATATTAACCCTTTGATTCCTATTTATTGTTCCAAATATTTTTTCTCCATTGGTCACCTGACTATTTCACAGTGTTTCTTGACATACCGAAACTTATTACTCTACAGAAACCTATCTTTTTCTTTGAGCATTTTTCCTTGGATTTTTAGGCTAGCAAGGCCTTTCCGAGGCCAAAAGCAAATAAACAATAGGTTTTACATATTGAACTAATATTGGGAGAGCACTGATTTTGATTGCAATGATTGAGAGGGCAAAACACAGTTAAGGAAAGAAAGAAGAAATCCTGAGGGAGTGAGAAAGAAGTGAGAAGGCTTCTAAAAATAACATTTGGCAGACATCGGCTAAATGCAAGTCTAATTTGCTTCTTAGTTAATGAAGGAGAAAATGGAGATGGTGAAGGAATGAAAGGTCCATTCTAGAATGGTAATAATAAAATCCCTCTGAAGACAATAACAACATTCTTGTTATACGCGGAAATTTAATCCTAAAATAATAAAGCATATATTGCTATAACAGCACTGTGAATAAATTCCATTTAAGCGATGTTATTCTAACAATGACCCAGAAAATGTTGGAACTATAAAGTAGTTTGTTATGTGCCCAGTTTGGGGAGGATAATACCCACTTAGAGAACCACAGGCTCTCAGTAACATACCTGGAAAAGACCTTTTTGTCTGAGACCAATTAATCAATAATTATGTGCCAATAGGCTGACGTGTACATTGTTTATAAAGAGATCATACAGGAACATATGTGCGTGTTCACATAAGTTTTACTTATTTCAAAAAGTTTTAAAACTCTGTTAAATTTGGTTCCTTTTTCTACTCATTAAACATAATCGGAATCTCATCAGGGTCCAACAGAAAAGAATGAGTTTGGCAGCTTTTGGCCAAGTCTCTGCACCTCCTTCCAGTGGGTGGAGATGGAACCCCTGGGGGCACCTGGGTGGGAGGAGGCCAGAGACTTGCCCAGACCAACAGGCTAGAACCCCGCGCCCACGGGGAGTGGGGGGTGGGGGGTGCCCAGCAGCGTCTCCCCAGACTCTACCTGAGACTCCACCTGGCTCTGCCTGCCTTCACTCTCTAACTAGCTTTCCCAGCTCCAACCTTCTCCTTAATTCTCTGAGTTACCCAACATCAGCCTCCAACACATTTCTTCTCTGCTCAAGTCACCTAAGTCTTGACATGTAAAAAACTCAGTAGTTTCTGACACAAAGTAAAAATTAAAACTCAGGGAGAGATGGCTTTGATGCAAAATGTCCGCAGCCCTGAAGTTTGCTTTCCCTGTGAAAAAGCTACCTTGTTTCAGCTCTTTCTTTCCCAGTACATGTCACACGGTTTTACACCTAAATTTTGTTCCTTTCACTTTCTTCTCTTCATGCTCAACACCCATCCCTAAAATGGGCCTAGTGGGAGAGGTGAGGTGGGGAGACCAGAGATGGGAAGAAAATGGGGAAGTTGGTCAATTTCCCATTAGTTTTCAGAAAATATTTATATGGCGGCAGCAGCTCTCCTGTAGCATCACTGTTAGAGGCTTAACTTGTTTCTTCCTATAAATATATTAAAAAGTGAGTCAGATGTGGATTTGCACCTTAACATTCCTGTGTACATTTCAATACCTATGTATTCTCTCTCAGGGCAATGAAGGGACTTGGAGAAAAGAGTGGGCAAAAGGATGATGCAGTGGAGACCCAGGTCAGCTCACCCCTCCGTGGGACCTTCCCTTTAGCATTTAGCAAACTGTAGCACAGGTGGAGGCTCTGTGCTGCAGAAACCCTGCCCTAGCCGAGGAGTTGGGGAAAATAGAGGAGACTGCCCTCCATCCTGAACCTCAGCACTCCTGACCCTCCCCAGGCTTGCAGGGGCGACCCAGGAAGCCCCCTCCCAGAGACTGAGCATGAACTCAGGAAGGTCCACGCTGCACAAGAGAGGGGACACGTGCGCATGCCTCTCCTCAGCACCCTGAGCCTTTAGGTCCCGGGTCCTCCCAGCTCCCTTCCTCATGGAAGGGCACAGAAAAGGGACAGATGCCCTTGGGGTGGGTTGTGTCTGTAGCCACCTCTGGAGATTTGGGGACTGGGGAACAGCAGGGTGCCATTGGTCAACAACTATGAAAGTCGTGGTTGAATGCTCGCCCTCCAATGTTCTTACTGTGTTTTCTATATCCCTTCACCCCCAACTCCAATGAGGAGTCCCCCAGCGTGGGGTGGTCAGATTCCCCAGGCTGGCCAGGAATCAGGGCAATGGGCAGAAGGTGACTTCTCAGGACACCCCTCCCAGCACATCCGGGGGTCGGCAGGTCCCCCACTGCTCTTTTCCCAGAGGGCATGTGCGGGGACTGAGGGGTACAGTCCTATGGCCATGGGGTGATGGGTGGGCTGGGAACCAGGTGCCCCGAAACTAGCTGTATTTTCTCTTACCAAAAGCCTTTTTGTACCACACCTCACCCCCACCCTCTGTAAAAGAAAACCTGCTACGGAGTAAAGCAAGATATTTCAACAATTAGATTAAGAGCCTTCTACATTTCAGGAACATGTATGTGAAAAATTAAAAAGTAGAAAAGGTAAAACTAGATTCACCACATTTTTTGGCATTGATTCCTAGGTGAATTTCGAAGAGTTTCTGAAGCTAACAGTATATATTATACTACAGCGCCAGCCCAGGAAACTTGTCGGCGCTCCTAAGTGAAGATGCTCCTGGGGCTGCTGTTCACCCTCACACAGCATTCTTTTATGAAGATCAGAAGAATAATTCTATTTTCTCTAAGTGTTTCCATTTTTCATCTGCAACTAGTTCAACAGAGCAGATTTCACCCTTTGCTGTTAGTCTTTTTTTTTTTTTTGCTGTACGCGGGCCTCTCACTGTTGTGGCCTCTCCCGTTGCGGAGCACAGGCTCCGGACGCGCAGGCTCAGTGGCCATGGCTCACGGGCCCAACCACTCTGCGTCATGTGGGATCTTCCAGGACCGGGGCACGAACCCATGTCCCCTGCATGGGCAGGCGGACTCTCAACCACTGCGCCACCAGGGAAGCCCTCTGTTAGTCATTTTAAGGAAAAACTTTATGACTGTGACAAATAGGGTTATCAGAAAATTACCCATGAGTTCCTTTGGATTATCTGGGCTACAAGTCACATGGGACGGGGGGGGGTTCATCCCTTCTCTCAGCTTCCTCTGAAACCAGAGGACTCCTCTCCTGGTAGAAAGGGCCACCCCCAGCCTCCTGTGTGCCTG
The DNA here is from genome assembly GCF_025265405.1 of Mesoplodon densirostris. Lineage (NCBI taxonomy): Eukaryota > Metazoa > Chordata > Mammalia > Artiodactyla > Ziphiidae > Mesoplodon > Mesoplodon densirostris. The sequence continues at coordinate 8,658,496 of NC_082665.1, read as the reverse complement.
AGACAACATCTGTAAATAGCCATAACCCCGGTCCTGCTGCTCGGTGCCAAGTCATCTGCTGTCCCACTGACAAGAGCTTTCACTTGTCTTTACACAGTAAGCAAGAGGGAAACAGAGTCCTTCCCCAGGACATATATGCACTTCCTTCCAACACAGTGCCAGGGACACCTCTCTAACAAGTACCAGACGGATGGGGGACCTGAACTTCAGCTGGTTAAGTTTCCCTCTACAACCCGTTTCTTAAGTCATCCCCTGTGGCCTTGAGACCCCATCCAAGTCCTGGTACACAACAAGTGCCTTCTACAAAGGGGCCAATCTCAGTTACAGACATCTAAGTCTTTATTTTGTGCATCATTTTTATTCATTCCTACCACCGTTTTCAATATTTTTCCCCAACCACTCTATCTCTACCATTGCTTCTCCTTTTGTCCCTCCCAATTTTAATTCAGAATCTGATAGATTCTATTGCATACACTGATAGCATACTTATAAACTGCCTTAAATAACTTCTGGGACAGAGAAAGGCAGAAGAAAGGGAGGGAAAGAAAGGAAGAGAGGAAAAGCACGAATTCTCTAACTTTCAAACGCAAGCACAACTTTCTTAAACATTCTCTGGCTCTCTAGGACACAGTGCACACCATCGCTGCACGATTCTCATGGTTAATGAGAATTGAAAATGTCCTAAAATACAGCCATCTTCTAACTAGGGCAAAAGATCTTTCCAAGAGGGCATGTAAGCACGAACAGTTCTAAGAGAAAAAAATCCCCAGAGCTTCAACTTTCCATATGCATTCTTTCCTAAGACACGTCTATTTCACAATGGGCTTGGAGGTCTGGGCACACACAAGCTCTACATTTAAACCTCCCCTGAAATGCCTGCCTCCCTCCCACATGACAAAAAAAGGAATATCTCTTACCCTCCTTGGGTCTAACTGTAGCACAGCCCAGGATGTAAAAACCTTCCATAGGGGTAACAAAGGGTAATGTCAAACACTGATGACAGTAAAAAAAAACACCCTCAGAGGTCTGCAGAAGCAGTGACGTCTTGGGATCACTCGGACAATGCAACATCTCAGAACAGAAGCGGAACTTAAGCAGGATCTTGGGGCGTAGGGGATTGCAGGGTCGGGGTGGGCGCAGAGAATCAGACCAAGAGTAGCCCTTTCTCCCCATGCATGAAGAAGGTACCAGCTTCCTTCCTGTCTATGAGAATACGGCCAATAATTTGAACAGTTCAAGGAGGGAAAAGAAAGCTTCGTAAGAGATATTGCATCGATGAAGCCAATGTCACAAGGTAGACCCCAGAGAAGAGGTCATCTACGGGTGCAGGACTGCCCGCAGGGGACATCTCAGAACTTTTTTTTTTTTTTTTTTTTTTTTTGCTTGTCACGATGACTAGAATTTAGCTCTCAGAGGGCCCCTCATGCTGTCCTACAATGAGCAACCACTCTCCCACCCACTGAAACAAATTTTTAATGTCCCTCTGGTCACTCATGTAGATGTGAAAGCTGTTCATAATTATCGGACATGAGAACCTAATTTTATTTTTACATAAAAACAAAAAGCACTTTCTGTACAGTTTTATTATTCCAAGGAGGTTACTGCCGTGTAAATCAACGGAGGATGGGTAAAGTACAAACAAAGTACATAGCTGTTTCCCATTATCAAAAATCGTGTCATCCAAGGCAACAGCACTCATGCTGTCTGAATTATCCAATGCAACACATCTTTATTAGTCTATCCAGCAGCCATCATATTCACGTACAGGTACAAACATCTAAATACTTCATATGGGGACTTCCCTGGCGGCCCCGTGGTTAAGACTTCGCCTTCCAATGCAGGGGGCGGAGGTTCGATCCCTGGTCGGGGAGCTAAGATCCCACATGCCTCGCGGCCAAAAAACCAAAACATAAAACAGAAGCAATATTGTAACAAATTCAATGAAGACTTTAAAAATGGTCCACATCAAAACAAAACAAAAAAATCTTAAAAAAAGAATTTGTAATGTAAATAAATACTTCATGTTTTCCTGAACAGTCAGATATGAACACATATTAAGATGAATAATATTTTGCTTTACTTTCTTTTTATTTCTCCTTTTTATTATGCTTGGAATATTATATCAATTTCTTTAAACTACATCTGAAGCTTGCTTATATAGTCTATGAATTTAACTTCAAGAGGTTAAAGATGGCATTACAGGGCTTCCCTGGTGGCGCAGTGGTTGAGAGTCCGCCTGACGATGCAGGGGACATGGGTTCGTGCCCTGGTCCGGGAGGATCCCACATGCCGCGGAGCGGCTGGGCCCGTGAGCCATGGCCACTGAGCCTGCGCGTCCGGAGCCTGTGCTCCACAACAGGAGAGGCCACAGCGGTGAGAGGCCCGCGTACCGCAAAAAAAAAAGAAAAGATGGCATTACAAAATATTTGTCATAAAAAGAGGTATGGACATGGCACAACATGAAGGAACCTTTCACTTATACTAAGTGAGAGAAACCAGACAAAAAAAGGCCACATTATATGATTCCATTTATGTGAAACGTCCAGGTTAGGCAAATCTAAAGAGGTAAAAAAGTAGATAGTGGTTGCTTAGGGCTAGAATAGGGGTTGGGGGGAGGGGGCAGGGGACACGGGG